>NC_138531.1:10802545-11245045 GCF_964234715.1 Podarcis melisellensis
TATATTAATGCATACACATGTGTATACTCACATATTTATATACATCTATATATTAGTATATTTATGCACAGAAGTATAAATATAGGCAGGCATGCACATATATATTTATACACACATATATATGCTTGCACAAACATCTATCCATATACTTATATGTATACATGTGCATACCGTATATACAATTATATATATACAGTTTATATGTACACACACACTTGCATGCACACATATGCATATAGACAAACAGCTTCATTTTATATATTTAAGTTTGGGGTGGTGGCAGTGGCAGTAGGAGTCAATTCAGAGTTTGTTTTGGGATGGAGGGGAAGGTGGTTGGGAGAGAAATGACAAAAAAGGGGGGCAGTTGTTTGTTTGTTTGTTTGTTTACTTGCTTGCTTATTAAACCTATATATCACCTTCTATCCGGCGATCACAGGGTGGTCTACAGTATAGAAACTCAATATGTATAACGTAAGGATGACAGCATGAAAGACAATGAAAGGGGGGAAACTGGGATGAGGAGGTTATGCATAGGGGAGCATGAGCTGTTGGGGATTTCAGGAGGGTGGGAAATGAGCTAAAGCATTTCCAGTTTAAGTTTTACTGCTTAGTGACCGATTAGAACTAAATCACCTTTTTTCTTCCTGTGTTTTTTTTCAGGTCACAAACCAGGTGAGCATATTTTTATTTATTTATTTATTTAAGATAACAATTTGCTTGTTGTATTATTGGATTTTGCACCTCTTCTGTTCCCATAACCGTTTGGCTGTGATGTGTATATTCCTCCTTTATTCTGTCTCTGAGTGCATGGATGTGTGTCTGTGTATTGTACACCCACCCACAGGCTCTCTCTCATCCGTCAGCTGAGGATAACACTTGGGCATCTGATGAAGTAAGCTCTGGTCCACGAAAGCTTATGCTGCAATACATGTTTGCATTTGTTGCAAGAAATTGACTGGCTGCCTTCCCTGTTTTGAGGCCAGGGAGTTTCCCATTCTCCTTCAAGGCCCTGCACAGTCACCACGAAAAATTATATCCTGGCCGCCTCCTTGCAGCCTACTCATTTCGTTAGGGAAAGCATCTCCTTGTGGAGAATTTAAGTTTGGGAGAAAATAAACTCATGAATGTAAAAATGTATTTTATGGTTTTATAAACAGTGTTAGATAACAGTGTTCATCACTGTTTCTCTCATGGTCTCATAATGTTTCTAAGTATAAGTATCCGTATCTTTAATCTTGTTAATCATAATTTGCAATGCTTAGAAACTTGATTCTCAAACATCACTGTTTCTATTAACACATTGTTTTGGTTCTAGAACACTTGGTTTCCCTCACCATAGCTTTGTATCTTTTGCATCTTAACATGTCTTAAGCATTAATGGAATGGGGTACCATCTTCCTTTGTGTATGTCAGCTACCCAGGACAGTTGACTATGCAGCTACTGTATTTTGCCATACCTATCATAGTTCTTGCTCTGTCCTGTATAACTGGTCCTAGGTGACACCACAGGAAGGAAATGCACTTCCTGTATGCATAGGACAGTATCAGTTTTCTAGGAAAGGATAACAATTAAAAGTGATGGAGTTGATGTGGAAAGGTGACCTCCTTTTGAATATGTGTATAAAATATGAGGGGTGACTTTTAAAAGAACAAACATATGTAAGTTACTACTTAACCCCTTGTTTAGAGGATAGATAAAGGACCATCAAGGCACTTTCTTGTACAAGATTCAGAATAAAGAATCTTAATTTATGTTGAATCTGAGCTGGGTATGTGGAGGAAGAGGTTTGTGGTGTTTGCAATCTGATCTTTCGAATGTGACGCATTAGGCTTTTGCCGATGTTGCTCAACAGTATCCCTGAGAAGACGAGACAGGTTAATTGCTTATTGCTTGGGTGGTAACGAAATCTTTCACAGCAGATGAGTTTTCTGGCATGCTCAAAGGCTAGTGCATCAGCACATATGGTTCATGAAGGAATTTCCCTTTAGGCCTATGTGACAGATAAGTACTAGTACAGTAACTCTTGCTTAAGCCACCCCTGTAAAATTCAGTAAATTCAGTTCTTACCTTTACCTCCTCACAATCTCTTTTTTTCTGGAGAAGGATTATTCAGCCTTGTAATTACACAGTCGCCTGACCTTATGGCAAGCAAGCAATGGCTCCAAGTCGTGCATATTTTCTCCTGCTTGGCATACTCTGGAGGGGGAGGTACAGCAATATATTATGGCAGCTGCTGTTTCTTCTCCTCTAAGATGCTAAGTTTCAGGCAGGCAGGAGTGTCAAGCGACAGTTGCCATGTCACTTGCATTCATTTTGCCACCTTTAAACTTTGTGGTGGAAGTCCGCGTCGCGTGAGTGTGAGATGAACTGATTCCATAGCACGGTGCTGGGTTTCCCCAGCTGGGAAAAGTCAGTGCTGGGTTTTGGCAGAGTATATGGAAGACTGAAAGAAGATAAACTTGCAGAGTAAGTGGCACAGAGACCCCGCCCTGAAAAGCCGGCATTGTAAATGCATTATCTGCTAGATAAATGCTGTTTGCGTGGGATCGGATTGAGTTCAGCAGGTTCATTAATGTGGCACACAAGTTAAAGGTCTACTAAATTCCAGTGGCTCGGCTTGTACCATCAATAACTAGATTTTGACAGCCAAGTTTAAGTCTTCTATATCTATGTTCATGCACAGGTGCTGTTTAATTTCAAGCTCTGCATAATCAGTGGTTTATGCATGCCTTCAGATTTTCGCAACCCTATTTAAGGCCTTTTCCTGGATGGCAATTTATGATTAGTGAAGCATTTGAGAATTACCGTATTTTTCGCTCTATAAGACACACCAGACCACAAGCTGCACCTAGTTTTTGGAGGAGGAAAACAAGAAGAAAAAAATTCTGAATCTCAGAAGCCAGAACAGCAAGAGGGATCGCTGCGCAGTGAAAGCAGCAATCCCTCTTGCTGTTCTGGCTTCTGGGGTAGCTGTGCAGCCTGCATTCGCTCCATAAGAGGCACACACATTTCCCCTTACTTTTTAGGAGGGAAAAAGTGAGTCTTATAGAGCAAAAAATACAGTACATGCTGCAGGTCCCCTAGTGTGCTTTGTGGCAGTAGAAACACCATGGGTCTGTCTCCATACCTGAGCCTCTTCCATCAATTATTCTATGTAGTTTATCTCCTCAGTTCTGTTATAACTTAAGTAGGGATCGGAGAAGCAAGTGATGACTGTGACCAAGTACAGTTAACACATTTTAAAATGCAGGTACAGGTCAGGATAAGGATTAAGGGGTTAAGCCAGAGGCTATGTGGAAAATGTGGGGTCACCTATGTGAACATTTATTCTTTCGTGCATCTGTATTGATTAGTGTAAGAGAACTTGCAGATGAGTCTCTGAAGATAAAATTGGTTATCCTCAACTGTGTTACTTTCTCATTTCTGGAGAGAGCAGTGGGAAATGAAATTAGGAATAGCATAGTTTGAAGGTTGCTTCTTTGCGATACTGGGTGGGTGGAACCCTTGAATTTCTTACTTTGAGCAGAAGATTGCCTTGCCACATCACAAACCGCTTATATAAAAATCCTCCGAGTTTGAAAAGTTACTTTAAAATGCAGGGATGGGTGGGTGTAGGAATCACAGTTTGAGAATCACAAGCCACAGGCAGCCTTAAATTTGCAAAACTGATTGCATTGCCCCCTAGATCTCAGCTACACTTAAGTTCCAGAAGCAATACCATTTTTCCTTGAGCTTGGAAGAATTCGGTTTCTTAATAATATATAACTTAACATTGCTGTTTATTACTACCATATTCTGTCAGTTGTGCTGTCTACGTTGAACCATACCGAAAGATGCAAAATATGACCTTTCTTTTGGAAAGAATTTTTTTTACAGTACACTGTGTGAAGGCTATACTTATTGATAAATGCTTAATGTGTATCTCTCTTTTCCTAGTTTCTCAAACAGCTAGGGATACATCCCAGCTGGCAATTTGTGGATGTTTACGGCATGGAACCAGAACTCCTTAGCATGGTGCCAAGACCTGTTTGTGCCATCCTTCTCCTCTTTCCAGTAACAGAAAAGGTAATTTTTATTTATCTTCAACACAGTTATCTTCCCGATGAAGTACTTTAACTTTGGTGTCTTACAAATGACCTAAGGAAAGCAGGCTTTGGTAGGTTCAGATCTTGGCCAGACTAGAACAAAGCTATGTTTCATACATGCTCACTCCCATTTTTCTCTTCTTTCTTCATGAACCTTGTTTGGGTGAAGAGACTCTAGCTTCTTTTCTTTTTTAAAAAAATATTTTTAAATAAGAATTTCAACATAATAATTTTAACAAAGATACATCAGCCACATTATCCCCCCAGACAGAAATCCACCCTTCCTCAGCTCCTTTCTCTGGTTTCTCAACACATATTTTTATTTGCATGTTGTAAAATTGTAAAGAGCCTCAGTTTGTCTATCTATATATTACCAATAAAGATTTTGTGAATGTTTATTCAAAACTTGCCAAAGAGTTCAGTTCATTTTGTTGTTTCTTCAAATATTTTATAAAAGGTTCCCATTCATCTTTAAAGTCAGTTATCCTTGTCACGTAGTTTGTCTGTCAGTTTTGCCAATTCCACATAGTCCATCAGTTTTTCTTGCCACAGTTCTTTTGTCGGGATTTCTTCATTCTTCCATCCTTGTGCTATTAAGACTCTTGCCGCTGTTGTCGCATACATAAAAATATTTTTAAATTTCTTTGGCAGGTCTTTCCCCACAATTCCTAACGAAAAAGCTTCAGGTTTTTTTCACAACTGTTAAATGAAACATTTTCTTTAACTCATTATATATCATTTCCCAGAACATTTTAACTTTACTGCAATCCCACCACATAGGATAACAAGTCCCTTCTTTTTCCTTGCATTTACAACGTAGGTTTTATACATTTTCCCTAATTGTACTGGTGGTATGTACCATCTCTTCATCATTTTCATGTAGTTTTCTTTCAGTAAAGAACAATCTGTAAATTTTGGGTCAATTTTCCATAATCTTTCCCAGTCTTCAAACATAATATTGTGGCTTATGTTGTGCGCCCATTTAATCATAAATGCTTTCACCTCTGTGTCTTTGGTCTCCCATTCTAACAAGATACTGTATGCACCTTTCAACAGTTTTTCTTTCCCTTCTACCACTCCTTTTTGAAATCTAGATGTTGTATAACTAAAACCTTTCTTGTTGTTGTCTTTGTATGTTTCATATAATTGTCGATAATGTAACCAACTCTGAAAATGGTCTTTCATTTCTTCGTAGTCTCTTCATTTCCATTTCCCATCTTGATCCTTTAACAGATCAGTATATGTAAGCCACTTTCCTTTCTTTCCAATGGTTTGAGCAGCAAAGCTTCGTGTGGTGATCCTTTAATTGCAGAAGGAGGATCTGGTCCTCCAATTCTTCCTTTTCCCTTGAACCCCTTCCACAATTCCCTTCTTCTCTTAGTTCTCCTACCTTGTCTCTAACTTTTTTCCGTTTGTCCACCTTGGATTCTAATTTATTAACCTTGTCTCCCAACATCCCAAATTGCTCTTTCAAAACTCTGTTTGAGTTTTCAATATCCTTGCATACTTGTTCAATCAATGTTTGATTGGATCGAGTAAATTCCTTCCCCCCCCCAAAAAAAAATTGTTGTTGGTTTTCACAATATTATAAACAAACAAACAAATAAGACAAACAAACATAAATCATAGCCTGATTGAAATTTACACTTACTAACTTTGTTAAATGACTTCCCTGCTTCCCCTTGGTTGAATTTCATTGCATATCGTTTTAAAGGTTTCCCAAATCATAACTCTTATAAAATTTAACTTAAACATTAGCATCCTTAAATCTTCACTTTATGAAACAAACATATTAATTCATCACTTAACATATATAAAATCCAAAGCCGAAGCCAATTAAGTATCTGCAAGCTGTTTTCAGTTAATTTAACTTAACATATTTAACTCAATAATCATTAAATTTAATCTACTCTTCCTGATACTCCTTCTCCTTCTGGTTAGGTCGGCTAGCTCCGAAAAATCCGTCATCTTCATCTGCCATTCTTCTATCGTTGGTAATTTTTGGGTTTTCCACTTTTTAGCTAACAAAATACGAGCAGCAGTTATGGCTCTGCAACTTTCTGAATTCAGGAAAGAAATGGTTCAATCAATGCAGGAATTTACTCGAACTGCTGCTACTGCCACAACGGGATTGAGTAAATTCCTGCATTGTTTGAACCATTTCTCTCCTGAATTCAGAAAGTTGCAGAGCCAGAAGATCTGCCTGCTCTTTTCCCCCTTTCTCTCCAATCTCTGCTTGTCCACTAGCCCTTCTGCTGGCTGCCGCAGCTGCAGCTGCTCCCCTCCTAGTTGTTACTGTACCTTCCTTGCCCATCAGGTCTTATCAGCTGGTTCCCAGTGTTATTTGAGATGTTCAAGGTCACACCCAGTTCCCTCCAACCGTGAGACTTTCCCCCCTGCAAACCTCCTTACAGTTTCACTTTCCCTCTTATCTGCCTCCTCCCTCCAGACAACAACAAAACTTAAAATCATATAAGAAAAGGAAGGCACAAACCAAAAGGAAAAAAAATAATAAAAACTTCCAATATAACAGGGGACAAAAAATATACAATTAAAAGGGTATCAAAGAAAAAAGACAGAAGTAATTAAAAAATAATTTAAAAATACAGACGAAAGGAAAAATTAAATCGGTTCAGCTCTAAATTGGTGTCTTTAAGAAACTAAAATGTTCTTTAATTTGTACTTATCTGCTTGTAATTGTCTCAAACTGTATTGGCTTACAATAGTTCCAAAGTTTATGTCTCCATATTATTTCCTGTTTGTAATTCCATGGCAAGTTGTCTTATTATTTAATTCAGTAAAGTGCTGGAGATTGAATCAACAGGTCCTTCTTGGCAGGCTCTTACAGTCACTTGGGGTGTAGAAAGTAGTTTGGAAGCTGTTCCAGGCTCTTTCCCACTTTCGGGGGTATCCCCAGATGTGCTAAGAGTTCCCTTCTGGCTTCCTTTATTTCCTTTCTTTCCCCCTTCTGCTCCAATTCCTCCAGCTGCCAGTAGATTTTTTACTTTGTAATCCAACAGATAACTTGATGCAGTTACTGTATATATCCTTTGAATGTAACTATTCAGCTAGTCAGAGTAAAATGTATCCATTCTCCATTGCTGTACAGTGGTACCTCGGGTTAAGTAGTTAATTCGTTCCAGAGGTCGTTCTTAACCTGAAACTGTTCTTAACCTGAAGCACCACTTTAGCTAATGGGGCCTCCTGCTGCTGCCGTGCCACTGGAGCACGATTTCTGTTCTCATCCTGAAGAAAAGTTCTTAACCTGAAGCACTATTTCTGGGTTAGCGGAGTCTGTAACCTGAAGCGTATGTAACCCGAGGTACCACTGTAGTCAGTCTCTATATCCCATTCACAAAAACGTTCCTTTGCAGAGTTCACCCACAGAAATCGGAAGCTGTTTTGCTTCCGTTTTGCCAAATCAGTTTTTTAAACCCTAATTTCAGTTTTAAATGTTTTATTTGGCCTTTACCTCTAATCGGAAAATCCACTGCTTCTGCTGATGGATCGTAGCTTCGGCAGCAGGCTGCGTTGGTGCCGAAAGCGAACTCGAGCCTCTTCCCTTTCTCTCCTGTGTGCACAGCTGTGGCCAGGAGACGTGATTTTTCTCTCAGCTGGAGCCCTCAGGTCCTCACTCTCCTGTGGGGTTTTTTTGGGGGGTGCCCTGAGCTCTAGAGCTGCCCTCAAAGCCTTTCTGCCGGTTCTGTGTCACAGACGACACTTAGCACACCGTCATTCTCCTCTGCAGCGGACCGGAAGTGAGACTCTAGCTTCTTAAGCCACAGTTTCTCATGACACTTGAACTTGTTTAAGGCTTTCTCCAAAGTAAGGATTTGATCCTGTACCCTAAATCTCAGTAGACCAAAGTTCTCCTAAAGCAGGGACCTACAGCCTGCATGCCCAATTTGTCTCGCCAGGTCATTGTGCCAAAATTGCTCACCTGCCATCATATGTCAGCCCCTGTCAGAGTGACTTGTTGGGGAACGAGGGACCTGGATATGCCCCGTCAGGTGGGAACGATTCCCTACCTCTGTCTTAAAGCTTATGGCAGGTCTGCAAACAGTGATAATGTGGAGCAGGAGGAAATAGTTAACACCTGCAGTCCTTTACTTTTCCCGATAAACCCTTCCTGGGTGTGCAGAATATATTTAGCCACACATTTGCAAATGAATCCAAAAAATTAGTAGCAACTGGCCACATAATGCTAAGGGAACCATTTTTTATTTGACTGCCTGAACAATATAGGGTTTTTCACATAGTTGACGTGGTCACCTGGAAGCCATGGATGTTTACAAGCCTGCATTGATCAAGTTCTCACAGTACAGTCAAACCTCGGTTTTCAAACGTCTAGACTGCCGAATGTTTCGGAAGCTGAACGCCGAAAACCCAGAAGTGAATACTTGCGTTTTCAAATGTGCCTCAGAAGTTGAACGGCTTTCTCAATTTCCCCCATTCAACTTGCTGACAGCCCTTGGAGCCTCTGTTTTCAAATGTTTCGGAAGTCGAACTGACTTCCGGAACTGATTAAGTTCGAAAACCGAGGTTCCACTGTACTTTAAACTTCGTTTTTCTCAACCACAGCCTCTTTGGAAAACATAATTCTTCAGGGGAGAAAAATCTGGATATTTAATTTTGTTGGCCACCAGTGTAGACACTGTTCATATAGCAAGCAGTTCAGGCCAAAACCTGTATTAACCTGTTGGGCCTCCTATTAACAACTGCAGTGTTGAGTTGCTTAATTGTTTAAATTTAAAAATGTTCTGATCTTCTAAAATGAAGTTCCCTACTAATTGAGAACAGGATCTTTACTTTTAAAGTGGCAGGAAGCAGGCATTCTTAGAAGAAAAATAAGCAAATATCTCTTCTAAGGTCATGCTTGTTGCTCAGTGTGTATATTTATTTAACAACAAAGTATGTGGTTTTCCGCAAAACAACTGTTTTTGTTGCTATGAAAACCTAAGCTGCTTTAATTTACTAACATTACAGTTCTAACCTATTTACCTTGGACCAAGCCACATTTAATTCAGCAGGGCTTTCCTCTGAGAAGTACGTGGTTAGGATCACACTTGAAATACTACTTTTTCCTGGTTTTTGTGACCAGGTTAGCCAAAGGTGTGTTTCAGCATGAGCCAGGCCTTTGCAACAGTCCAAGTTGTAGTGTATCTCAGTTGCTGAAATCCGGGAATGGTTTAAATATGTTTGAAAATGTTAAACCCCTGTACAATAGGCTTGTTTGTTTGTTTTAGGATATTCTAATGATTTATATTCCTTGAGTTAGCTTGGTTGGGAGCAAAGGTTAAAACATTTGTCAACTGAAGAGATTGCAGGTAGATTTATAACAGAATGTGCTATATAATAGACACAACTAGCTGTCATGTGCTTTGAAGATTATTTGGCCAGTGAAAGAACTCGGTGTAATAGTGTATAGACTTTAAGCATAAGCTAGCAGATGTGAAAACTAGCAAGCTTTAGTTTGCTTCGGTTGACAATTGTTACCTTTAGCATCTTCTCTTTGTAAAAGAAGATGGTGAATTTCTCTTACTAGCAGTGAAACTAGCCATGCTAATAGCATAAATTGATGCATGTTTACTGAGAGTAAAACAGTCAGTTAGACAATCTGTAATGTTTAGAAAGGTCTCCAGTTTACTAGTGGCAGTATCTCAAAGCAATAACCAACTTTATTTTTAGGTTGTATTGCTTCTTTTTGGCAAGGACTGCTTATGTTATAGAATTATTCTTTTAAAAAACAGAATTGGGGAAAAAGCAAATTGTGACGTGTTTTTTATTCTTGCCTTCTAGTATGAAACATTCCGAACGGAAGAGGAAGCAAAAATAAAAGCTCAGGGACAAGAAGTAAAACCATCAGTGTATTTCATGAAGCAAACAATCAGCAATGCCTGTGGAACTATTGGGCTTATTCACGCTATTGCAAACAACAGGGATAAAATTAACTTTGGTAAATACTTTATTTCTACTATGGTGCCTCTTAATGGTTTGAAGGGTAGGGGGCGCTCCTGAACTGCTTATTGCTTATACTGAACTGCAGAAAACTTAGAAATAAGCAAAAGTTGGCTGAAATGCTCTTGGAAAACAATTGCCATGATATGAATAGCTGCAGCAGAATAAAATACATAGCAAATTCAGGATGGATTTTTAAGATTAATGTTGTCCTCAGTTCTTAACAGGTACTGTAATTATTTATGTTGTCACTTCATGTGAAATAAATAAGATGTGATAAGTTCAGCAATCCTTTTTGTCGTAGAGTTCAAAGTAACATATTTTAACATATTTTTAAATTCATGTTCTTTTATTTGTTCTAGAAACTGACTCCTCACTAAAGAAGTTCCTAGATGACTCTATGCCCATGAGTCCTGAAGAGAGGGCCAAATATCTAGAAACTTACGAAGTCAGTATCATTCCTTAATATAAATTTGGGAAACGGGAGTATTTTGCTTTTAGGCCTATGTATGTCAAGCCAGATTGCACAGGCTTTGGGTGGGGCAATCAATGCAGGGCTTTTGGTTCATTTTTACTAGGGAAGTTTAAGACTACATGGGACGCAGGTGGCTCTGTGGGTTAAACCACAGAGCCTAGGGCTTTCCGATCAGAAGGTTGGTGGTTTGAATCCCCACGACAGGTTGATCTCCCTTTGCTCGGTCCCTGCTCCTGCCAACCTAGCAGTTCGAAAGCACGTCAAAGTGCAAGTAGATAAATAGGTACCGCTCCGGCGGAAAAGTAAACAGCGTTTCCGTGTGCTGCTCTGGTTCACCAGAAGCGGCTTAGTCATGCTGGCCACATGACCTGGAAGCTGTACGCCGGCTCCCTCAGCCAATAAAGCGAGATGAGCACCGCAACCCCAGAGTTGTCCGCGTCTGGACCTAATGGTCAGGGGTCCCTTTACCTTTACCTAAGAACTACATACATTTGGCTGAATTTTATTCTCTCTCTCTCTCTCTCTCTCTCTCTCTGTGTGTGTGCGCACACACACACACACACACACACACACACTGCCCTTTGTTGCTTGAAAGACAGTATCAGTGGAAATAAAATGAAAGGCAGCATCATAGAAGCATTCAAATATTTACACTTAGACTGCTCACCCATATGCCTGAGTTCAGAGACACAACTTCATTTGCCAAAAGCATCTCAAGGTGCACCCCATTCCCACCCAATCTGGCTGACCACAAGGCCCAGGCTGGAAGATGTGGGAAGAGATGCTCCTTCAAATGGTTTGGTTAGATGCTGTTAAGGGCTTTATATATTAATGCATGCCAACAGCTCGAATTTGGTCCTGTAACAGATAAGGTGCCTGTGCTGCATCCGTGTGATAATGAGAGATCCCTGATCCAGTCCCTTGCTGCTTGCAAACACCTGTACAACCTTGTTTAATGAAGATGGTTTGGCTAGATGTTGGCGTACCATTGGCATCACAGCCAGTAGGCACAGCTGTGGGCTCTTAATCTGTGTTTTGTTGGTTTTGCTAGGAAACCAACACTGGTACTCCAGCTGCTGTCTAGCCTGGAGCTCCTCCGTCTCACTATTCTGCAGTAATGTCAGGGCCACACCAGCCATGCCAACTGGAAAATTCCCCATAGCATTCAAGTATCCCTTCATTTTCATAAGTCTCTTGCGGGCAGACCATCTTAATTCCCCCCCCTCAACCCTGGGATGGAGAGGGGGCGATGAGGTTCTCCCACCATCAATCCAGACCTCATTACAACCTCAGTATCCTACGCTTCCTCTAAATGCTACTTGGGATCTGAAGGCACATGATTTCATTAAAAAAACTGGTATTTGGTTAAAGAGTTCAGAATGGTATTTTTATTTAGACAGTGGGAGGGAACTTAAAAATCCGGGTTTGGCACTTGCATTATTATAAATCACTGTATAATGTAAGATCTTGCCTATAAACTAATTGCCTTTTTATTATTTCAGGCTATCCGTGTCACTCATGAATCCAGCGCCCATGAAGGTCAGACTGAGGTATTGAACTTAATGTGTTTTCCCCCGAGTAAAATTTTGAGTAGGGATCTTTCTGTATGCAGTTTCTAACAAGTTGGGGGGGGGGGTCTCTCTTTTCTGTAAAAAAAAAATCTACTAGGTTGCTAAAAACTGGGAAAAGTGGTATCTATCCTGCAGGGAAATAGCAAGGGTCCATATGGATGTATGAAATATATAAAGTTACAAATATAAGATGTTTCACTGGTAGCTGTTGTATTATACTGGCTCATAGTTGTAAAGAGGCAGTGCTTAGGTCGATGTCAGTTCAGTCATTAATTGTCTGAGTAAAAAGCCACTTCTGCCACCAGTATGGTAAGGATAATACTAGTTGTGTTTTATTATATGGAATTTTTTAAAAATGAGGCCTCATATCTGAAGAACCAAATGCGTGGGGAAAGTGCTATATGAATATTAACAGGAAGCTTTTTATTTAAAATTGTAGATGCATGGACAATCATTTTCTTACCATAGGGACATTGTCTTCTTCCTACCCTTTCTCCTCAGTTCACACCAGCACATACATGATGAGCACATTTTACGCTAAAAGACACTCTTCTCTAATCTAATCTAATCCGATCCCGTGTGGTGAGTCAGCTGTGGTTATAGGCTGGTGGCTGGGTTTTGGTTTTTTTTAAAAGACCCATCTTGTACAATCAATGATAAAATTGAAATGCTTCTATTTTTTAGTTGATTTCAGCAGGATTTAGCCTTGTCTTTAATTCTGGATCGTGTCCATTAGCCATCACAAATGGCAAAGTATCAATAGGTGAAGGTTTAGGCAGGATACATATAATAAAACCAACGTCCCACCTGTGTGTGCCACCTTCTCCTTCCTGGGCTCTCCGGGATAGGGCTGAGGCAAAGAAATCCTGAGAGCATTGGCGTGTTCATGTGTTCTCCAGCTCACGATGCTTTGCCTTGCAATGGTTAAGCTTTCCTCATGAGCGTTTGGCTGCTAGATTTTGGTCTCCATTTCAGTGGATCCTTTCCAAAACTTTGTGCATCTTGTGCACCAAAGGCCCACGACAGGCAAAATGGATACTTTAGTATTTTGTATTTAAAGACAACATGTAACATTTATGTTACAATAATAAATTATTGCTTTGTCTCGTATCATTCATATAGCGTTAATAACGGAATGAAATAAATGTCAGCGTATCCAGCCAGGTTTACTAAATGCAACAGAAATCAACAATTTCTGTGTTCATTTTATTTTAGCATTATTTGCCTATGCATTGTGAAAAGATGCAATGAAGCACAAGGCCTGCTTACAGATATGTTTGAGCAATGATGGGGAGGGAAAGGTAAAAATTGTATCTGGCAGGCTGTAGGATGGAGAACAACGTAGTGCTGTTTACTAAACACTGAAATGCTTCAGTTATGCCCCATTTTGGCTTCACTTGCAACCAGTTAAATGAATCATTACGGTGAAAACCTTGGCAGAGGCGTAGCCATGCTGGTTTTTGTAGCATAAACAATCAAGGAGCGTTGTGGGCACAGTAAAGACTAATAAATATTAAGTGGGCTGGAGTGCCCAAAATCTTATGCTGTAATTATTTGTCAGTCCTTAAAGTGTCACAGGACTTCAGTGTTAGTGGCCTGGCTTGTACATCACATGAAACTAAAACTTGCTTTGGGGTGAATGCACAGGTTCTTGAAGATGAGCTTGCATCTGCCTTGTTCCTCCCTGGTCCTTTTGGCTGCCGTGCCAAGCTAAGGTGTGGCTTGACTTAATGTTTCATTTGACCCGGGCCTGTGGTTTAGCGCTCTCCAGACTAACCACAAGCTGTGTGAACCAGCCACTAACTAAAATGGGCTGGGTGCCTGACCTTATGAGTTTTTAAGTTGGGAAAGCCTCGTTTTATTACTGGCTTACACTGTTTGTGTTACAAGGGTGTAGAGAGCAAACTTGTGCTGCGTAACCTCTAGGTGGGGATACAATACTCTGTGCTAAACTATGAAATTCTATTTGCCAGATGCCTTTTTCCATTTGCTAAATGTATATAAGTTGCTTTCTAGAGTGGATGTGCATGACTGTAAAATTCGAAGCATATTTTCATTGGGCTATATATATATACAGTGGTACCTTGGGTTACATACGCTTCAGGTTACAGACTCCGCTAACCCAGAAATAGTGCTTCAGGATGAGAACAGAAATCGTGCTCTAGCGGCGCAGCGGCAGCAGGAGGCCCCATTAGCTAAAGTGGTGCTTCAGGTTAAGAACAGTTTCAGGTTAAGAACAGACCTCCGGAACAAATTAAGTACTTAACCTGAGGTACCACTGTATGTGTGTGTCCTAAATTTAGTTAGGAATCATTACAAAAAATCTTGACTAGAAATTGTGACAGAGAGTTTACTTGTTGCATTGTATTTGAAATAGGCCTGAGGGTTTGCTGTAATAGCCGTGCTACAATGACTATTTGTATGCTGGTACTGAAAAGATGCTATGCTAGCATTAAACAGTGATATACGGTATGGATGTTTAGAACACACTTGGTGCTGCTGTTAAAATTGCTTCCTAATTTTGGATGGTAGCAGTGCCAATGGTTTTAACTGTGCTTGTAGTGAGCTGTGTGATCATGTGGTTCCTTCCCCACATCTTCCTGTGCAGCATGGATTCTGCTCAGTTCACATGTAACATTAAGCCGAATCATGAATATATGTGAATTTTAGGCATGTGGGCACTCACTGTAATAATCACAGCTGCTTTGCTCCACTGCCAATTGCTGTGTTGACACCCATGGCTGACTTCCAGTTTTCATAGCTATGGTTTTAAGGGACCTTTTGAACCAAGCCAATGTTTTGATGGAAGCAAAGAATCTTTAAGGTGCAAATAAATATTTTGTATATCCCTGCTGCGCTCCGTAGGGCTGGGCAATATTTTGGTTTTTAACATTGTGATATATCACCAGCTAAACTTTGTGATATATTGACATATCATGGTGTCTGAAGTAAACATGGAACTGTGTAGAGGCTCAGTCTTGGAAATCTTGAACTGTTATTTCCAAAACACTTCTTCTAACATGCTCAGATGTATGACTCTTTTCTGTTGCTTTTGTGCACTCATCTTTTGAAGTTGGGATTCTAGGAGTGCATGGATGCAAAGTTAATCTTCATGGTTTCCTCGTAAAGCAAAAAACCCACAAAAATAGATTGCCATAAGTTCAAAGAACAGCAGGTCCTTTGTTTGTAAGGTGAAATTGCATCCAAAAACTTGTAGTTAGCAGTTTCCTATTTTACAAGGAAAGCTCAGATAATCCATTTCTGCTCTAAATACAGAATTGCACTCTGCATTGTGTATAATGTTCACCTCCTTGCCTGCAGATTAGACTGCATTACACATCCAAATGGAATATGTGCTTTCCTCTAAGTATTTGATGTGAGGCAAGAACTTCCTAGGTGAACTTTTCCACAGTTTGCTATATTTTTTGCTCTGGGAATCCCCATAGCTCAGTGGCCTAGCAATTTACTTTGCCTCCAGAAGATGCCAGGTTGAATCTGCAGCATCTGGGAAAGCCCAACAGCTGCTGCCGGACAGTGTAGACTGTTCTGAGCTAGATAGGCAAAATTGTCTCACTGGTTCCTTAGGATTTCTAGGAATAACAATTAATTCATTACCAGAAATATCAAGCAATTCATCATTATTACTTCTGGTTGGTGGAACATACAAAAAATGGGTGCTTGCTATGTACAGTGGTACCTCGGGTTACAAACACTTTGGGTTAAAAACTCCGCTAACCTGGAAGTAGTACCTCAGGTTACAAACTGTGCCCCAGGATGAGAACGGAAATCATGTGCTGGCGGTGAGGTGGCAGCGGGAGGCTCCATTAGCGAAAGCGTGCCTCGGGTTAAGAACGGACCTCCGGAACGAATTAAGTTCGTAACCCGAGGTACCACTGTACATGGAATATGTCTTAAAGTGAAGAGAACAGAATTCTGTGGCAGCTCCCTACAGATAAATTTAATGAATGTGCGTAACTTAGGGATGGAGCTTGCTGCTATGAACTTGCCCCCTGCAGGTTCATTCATATATAAACGAACATCTCAAGAAGCATACCTACAAGTGTGCAATACACTGATATACATGGCCCTACTCACATATTCTTCGTGTAATATGCTGTTCACTTCCCCTTTTGCAGGTGGGTCAAAGCTCGCCCCCCCCCAATAAATCCCTCATACAGTAAGATGTCTGAGAGACAGAATGTTAACAGAGGGAGCTTTTACCATAATTGTATCCGCATACTAGAAAAGGTTGACCGGTTGAATTTCTGCCTACCACACAGCTGTTAAAGCTACAAGAGCCCCACTGTCCCTCTGTGCCTACCCTAAAGCTTGCAAGGGACTCAAGTTTTCATAAGTTGTAAGCTATTTATGCTATGGTAAATGCTTTCATCAATTGATCTGAGACCGGCAATACTGTATTCTGTGCAGGACCAGGCACAGTATCGTACATAGGTGGTGGTGCAAAAGGAGATGAAAAGACACCTACGATTTATAGCAAGCAAGGTTCAGATGCCCATGTGTGGATCAATTCAAGATTAAACTGTTACAAAGCATATTATAAAAGCATTGTTGTAGCTCTTATTTATACCTCATAACAGCATTGCTGTAATTATCAGCGGAGGCCAGATGAACATTCTCTTCCTTTATTTTAACAGAAAGGAATGGAGTCTTTGATGTGAAAGCCCATTTTAGTATTCATACCAGCAGCACAGCCCATGTAAAAGGATCCCTCTACTTTTCTGCCTTGGGTGCGGAAGCATTTAAGAGCCCCCTCTGCCCATGTTGCTGCTGTGATCAAAAATCCCAAAAGCAGCAGTTCCCTAAAAACAAGAAACTGAGTAATAGCTGTGGGCTATACTTCAGGTTTGTAGTATACAGACCACCTGCCCCAGCAATGTTGTACAATATGGCTGTATTGGGCTTCATTCTAGAACAATTGTGGTTTCTTAACCACAATACCCTGCTGCAACATGGATGATGTACTATAATGCTAGATTTAATTTTTATTTTCTGGTGTTTATTTATGTTTACAAACTGTGGAGGGGGGAGAATACCTCTTTTTTTGGCACGAAATTAAACCTCTGTTAGAAAGAATACAAACTCTGTCGCTACCTTTTGGTTTTCAGTGGACATCGAGTCAGCTACACTAAAATCATGGATTTTTCTTAGTTATCTTCTTTAGACAGTAGTCACTTCCATAGCAGAGGAGATGAAAAGAAAATGGCTTCAGAATGACCCACAAAGTCCATTCTCCAAATGTCTGGAAAAAGTCATTCCTGGGTCGTTTTGAGGCCATTTTCTGGTCTTCTGTTAGGTTTGTGTACTTTTTCTCTAGTACTTGTCAATCACAGAGTGACTGCACTCATTGGAAGGGCAGGAGCAGGTGCATATATCTGAAAGCAATTGCTTCAAATGGCGGCTGCTTTCTAACTTTTATGTTCCGCACAGGCTAGAAACTTCCTTTTAAAAAGAAAAAGAAACATGTTAGAGTGTGGGGCTCCTGGCAGCCATGCAGATGTGTGTAGACCAGCCAGCAACACTTTGTATGTATAAACCTTGGATTAGTGGAAATCATATCCAGTGAATTGATGGCTAGGGGTTATCTAATAGTATAATTTATGCAGTTTGACTGAAATTTGACATTTTAAATTTTACATTCCCATTTTAAACCCTTAGCTTACAAGTATCAGTTTCTGCTACCTTACAAGTATAAAAGCCGTGTGCTGGATGGATGGCCTTGTCTCCTGTCTTGATGGGACTCTTCATTGCTGATTTCCTGAAACTTGTTATTCAGAGCAAAGTACACATGCTGCAAAGTTATTTCCTGCCAAGTGTTAACCGAGCTAAGTTATTGCCTTGGCAAAGCTTGTTTTTATTGTGTTTCTAGGCAAGCAATTCATCCACCAGGAAAATGAAGCCAAACCTCCCTTCCCAAATAAGGCTGAGGTGTTCTGGAATGCAGAGCTAAATAGGTTATCTAGCATTGGCATTTCAATTATGAGAAAACTTTGGGCAACTCTGGAGTGATAGGTCTGCATTTTGCAACTCGCCAATCGGGCTGTCAGTGAAACTTTGCTGGTTCCAAAAAGACGAATGTGCAGTGAACTGCCCATTAGAGCAGCCTTTTAATTTTAGGGCTCCCGAAGGACTTTAAGATGACAATAATCGTCTTTCCTGCATTCCACCATGGATTGCCCAGTCCCCCTTGCTGCTGCTGAATTCACTCCGCTTGGCAGGTTGCAGGAGCAATGATTTACATGGGGGAAGGAGGTGTACAGGGAAAAGTCTAGCATTCAAACTCCCTTTAGCAATAGCTGTAGTTTATTGTCTTCCAGTACTCAAATTACAGTATTTTATTTTTTTTAATTGTGCAATTTCTTGACCAGATGGTACTCTCCTTGAAAAAAGTTGTGCTAGTGTCAGTAACTCCTGTTGGAGCTGGAATTGACTAGTGGACTCATCCTTTTGAGAGAGGAGGATAAACTTGAACCCTTCTCCTTGACACGCTTATTTTCTACATGCTTTATGGGGAAAGTATTCAAATATATAATCCCGTTCCCAGGTGACTTATATTTGTAGAACACAGGGAAAGCTCTACCGCTTGATCCTGCTTTCTATATAAACTGGCCTTTACTAAACTCAATTTTACTTACTTATTTAAACAATCCATGTACTGTTTAACTACAGTGTCTCCAAGCGGATTGCAAGGATGCAATACAAAAAAAGAAAAATGAGTTAAAACTATAAAATAAAACTTCAGTTAAAATACCTGCCGAAATAACAACAACAACAATCTGTAGGTGCCATTAAGTTCAGTAGGGCAGTCACCTGCCTGTCCTCAGGTGGAAAGGACTTCTATAAAACTGGGACCACGGTACTGGACAGCCATGGGGGAACCATTAACAGGGACTGCCCCCAACGACCTCTGTGATCAGGCAGCACTATAAGGGATTAGGTGACCCTCAAGGCATCTTCAGGGTCTTGTAAATGAATACAAGAAACTTCCTTGGAACCTGGCCTGGTACGTACTGGTGATCATCTGTCCCTATCAGCAGTCTAGCCACAGCTTTTTTCACCTGCTGTGATCAAGTCTTGAGGTTACCAGTGCATGGTTCCCTGTGGCCAGATTATCCCTGTCCCAGAACAGGTTTATTGGCTGCAGCTGGTAAAAAGCATTCCTAGCCCCTGAGGCCACCTTGAGCTTCCAGTGACAAAGATGGATCCAGGAGCACCCCCAAAACTCCCAACCTGTTCTTTCAGAGGGATCGCAGCCCTATCTAGAACAGGTAACTGGTCAGTCTCCAGGACACGAGAACAACCAATTCACAGGGCCTCTGTCTTCCCAGGGTTCAGGCCTGGCTTCCCTGCCCCCATTTGGATCCCATCTTTTGTGATTTTCTCACTTAAAAACAAAAAAAGCAACTGATCCTTGAGCTTGTTTTATCAGGGAGACCAACTCACACCAAGTGTGCTCCAGGTAGCAGAGTCTGTTTGAAGGCTGCTAGTCTGCCTTTCCGGCCCTAGAGTGCCCATCTCATGAAGTGATGAACCACACTAGAGCTTTCTTATTTCTCTCCACCACCACCCCATGCCCTACCTACCGCCACATAACAGAATGATGGGAAGATAACAATCCCACAAGAATTTATCACACGGTGCCTGAAATTGCATTTGCAGGTGGTTTAGATGAGCCTTGATGTTATGTAAGATTAAGAGCAGCACAAACACATTTGCCATGAAAAAAAGAACAGCACAGCAAACGTTTAGATCGTAACAGCTCTTAGATAGCATCAGTTAAATTTCTGTCCCTTCGTATGTGTGGGGCAGCTGTGGGGTCAGGTAGCTTCAGCTAATGCAAAATGCTGCAGCTAGACTAGTGCTGGGAGCAAACTACTGTCAAGACTTGACACCGGGGTTCAAAAGACCTGCATGGTTTCTCATCTGCTACTGTGCCAGGTTCAGGGTTTCTGTATTGGCGTCCAAAGCCCTGAACAACTTGGACCCAAGGTACCTCAACGAATGTCTTAACCTGTATGTCCTAGGCCAACCCCTTAGATAATCTGGGGGAGTAGTATTAGTGGTCCCCTACGAACCAGGAGCTTGAGTCACGTCAGTGGGGAGTAATGTCTTCAGTGCTATGGGCCTCACTCTCTCCCATTAGAAATCAGGCAGGCACTGTACCTGCAACGTTTCAGGCAGTCTTATTTCAGGAGACCTTTGCACCACCGACGCAAGTTCTGTTTTGTTCTGTGATGTTTTAAGTTGTGTTTCTAAATGTTACTTACGGTGTGTTTTTAATTTTTTGTAAGCTGCTTTGAAAACCCAGAAGGGGTGAAAAGCGGGATATATTTTTTAAAATAACATGAGCAAAAACTGTACAGTGACCTCTAAAGCGGGTAAAGTTGTGTCTTCTTTTCTTTTCTTTTCAATATTTGTGTAGTCACCATCATCCTCACCACAGCCTGAGTTTAGCCACTGCAAAATGAAGGCTTCACCCTTGCGTCGCTCTGCTTCCTTGACCCTGATCAGATGCAATCATGTAGCCTCTGCAAAAGCCACAAGCCCTGTAAAGGCTACCAGTCCACCTGTCTCCCTCCAGCGCTGGCGGCCCACAATACCCCTATCATCTATTGGGCTCCATTCTTTTGTAAGTGTAGTCAATCTTCCATCTCTTCTCTGCGGCAGGCGCCCTCGACATTTAGGCTTCATGGCGGGACTCTATGGCTCTGAATTCCCTTAGGGCTTTTTCCAGTAGACGAAGCATACTGTCTTAAATCCTCATCGGCAGACAAATAGCATTAGGAACGTCTACTTCCCCCCCAAAGATTTTCCCCATCTTCCATCTGGTTTCTCTTATCTCATTGGTGCTTCGTTGGGTCTGCTAATTCTTAGTTCTGTGCCAAATCTGCTCCTATCACATCTGATTGAAAGTCTCTCTGCTTTTTTCCAGGGCCCAGTGCTCTGCGTGCTTTGCAATACTCTCCAGCTCTTCCTGATCTAAATCTTTCATCAGAGATGTACAATATGGCTTAAATGTTGTATTGGCATCGCTGATTGTTTACATTTGCAGTAAATATATGTATATTCTGGTTAATTGTAAAAATCATCCAATATGATCTTGATCTTGGTTGATCTTGTTCCTTTCTTTTGTAAAAACAGGCGTTTGAATTATACCAATGAACAAATATTTTTCTGCAACTTAAACAAGCGGTGCTTATCTTGTTTTCAAATTTCCCTTGTCTTTTTAATACTGTATTAAACTGCATTGTGTGTTCAAATTCTAATCTTTTTTACTTCTAGTTTGGGAGAGGCCTAACTACCAGGAAGAGAGTCTGAACACTGTCTCTGTGTGGTACTGACAACATGAATAGGTTTTTAAATTTCTATTTAGATGCTAACCTTTGGCTTAAAAAAGAGAGCTTATATAAGCATTGAAATTTTGTATAAATAAAGGTGATGGGTGCTTATTGCTGTTACTTCCGTATTAAAAAATTAATATACAGACACTGATCTACATAAAACTAAAAATACCCTACTCTTGATAAATATGTTATGCTGTAACAGTTGGTTTGATGGAGGATGTAAAATACCTCATAACCAACTCAGTAGCAGACTTTTGGATAAGTTAAAAGAGCAGTGATCTGAACTGATTAAGATGTATTGTAAAGAGTAAACAAATATGGACCACATAGACTCTTCTTTTAAAATCAACAAAGAAGGCAGTTGTCAAGAGATATGTAATACTTTCAGAAATTGAATTAGCCAGACCCAAATTCTCATAACAAGAAGTGGGATAAGGGAATGCATCAATCTTATTTTTTCTATACAACAGAAACTCCTCTTTGGAACCACGCATAGACTACTAAGTGCTAACCAGAAGACAAACTTCTAAAAAATCAATATGTCAGTGGTATCTTTCAGCTCAAAGATTAAGCAGGATATACAAGAGCAATAGCACTCCACAGCATCTTGACCAAACGAGATGGAGGCAGGAGGGAGAAGGATGTTCATTCATTGTGGAAACTCTTTTCCTTTGGCTGCATGCTAGTACTCATCCATGTAGTTTGTTGGAAAGCTTGCTAATTCTGTAAGACACTGAATACTTTAGCACCAGGAACATTTAACAATGGACAGTGAATGGTCTTCTGTGATCAGCTGGAAGCACAATGATAACTGACGGAGCTGTTTTCCCCCACAGTCCTGTCTTTGTTACATTTAAAGAGGTCCGCAGGAACATGGGAACTCTGTTCAAACAGGGTTTGTGTTCTTTGCATCTACATGACGCATGGTGTGAATGAATCGATTTATTTCAGTCACTGGTCAGAGTGCAGCAATGGTGTCACTCTGAAATGAAAAAGTGCAGCAGCTGATCACCGCTTCAAATGTTTGTCTAGGTGCAATGTCAGTTTGAACACATCAACAACTTTCTTTGCATCTCTGTTCAAACTCATTGCCGTGAGTGAACACTTGCTGGAGGGGACAACCGGAGATTCATGGGGAAGGCGTGAGAATACAGTGGTTTGGAATTTGTCATTACAATTCTTAGGAATAACTGAGTGGGCAAATGTCATCAGTTTTAGAGAAAACGGCTGCTATAGAAGCACTTACTGTCTAGTTAGAAACTGCTGTTCTTGTCCACACTGACACTAACTTCTGGAAAAGCTGGTAGAGCTATACGTTTCATCTTCACACAACTTTCAGGCCTGCTTTGTGTTAACGTATTTGTATACCTTTTTCTGAAAGTGACATGAATGTGGGACCGAAAATCTGTGACAATGAAAATTTAAGATCTGAAGGAGACCTGGAACTAAGAAATGCTTTTGACTAAAACTGATAGGGTCTAGAAGAAACCTCTGCAAGTCCCCAATGTGATACTTCATCAAAGGCTCAAAGGTTACATGCCCCTGTGTAAGTAATACAGTGGTACCTCGGGTTACATATGCTTCAGGTTACAGACGCTTCAGGTTACAGACTCCACTAACCCAAAAATAGTACCTCGGGTTAAGAACTTTGCTTCAGGATGAGAACAGAAATCGTGTGGCGGCAGTGCAAGGCCCCATTAGCTAAAGTGGTGCTTCAGGTTAAGAACAGTTTCAGGTTAAGAACGGGCCTCCAGAACGAATTAAGTATTTAACCCGGGGTACCACTGTACAGAGTTTGAGTGCTAAGTACACGGCAAACTGCTTTGAGTCTTGAGGCACAACTGACCCCAATATAATATTGACTTGTGGGGAAAACATCTTGAGACTATACTCCTGACAACATCCCCCTATTTTTCCACAATGGAAGTCGCTACAGTCTCAAAATTACAAGTTTGTTACAGTGGTGCCTCACTAGACGAAAAGAATTCGTTCTGTGATTCTCTTTGTCTAGCGGTTTTTTCGTCTTGCGAAGCAAGCCCATTGACAGCTTAGCGGATTAGCGCTATAGCTGTCTAGCGGCTTCTAGCGATTAGCTGTTAAGCGGCTTATCAGCGGAACAGCTGATAAGCGGCTTAGCGGCTTAGGAAAAGGGCGGAAAAAGCGGAAAAAAACCCGCGGGGGGATGCAAGATTTTTTCGTCTTGCGAAGCAACCCCATAGGGAAATTCGTTTTGCGAAGCGCCTCCAAGACGGAAAACCCTTTCGTCTAGCGGGTTTTCCGTCTCGCGAGGCGTTCGTCTTGCGGGGCACCACTGTATAAGATTGGCAATTATAAGTGGCCATGGGTGAAAAGCCAGCCAGACCATGTTTCATATCCATGCTTTTTCCACTTAACATTCAAAGCAGGCATGGACATATCAGTCACATAGATAACAATCAGTGGGTCATGTGAGTTTTTCTGTGCATTTCCTGCACACTTTGTGCAACTTTGTAAGCCACTATCGCATCTCCCCTTTAGTTGTGTCTTCCTCCCCCACAAAAATAGAGTTGCAAACTATATATTTGCGCCTCTTTGCAGAAAAAGGTGTCCCATCCTTTGATTTTTTTTATTCTCTTTTAACACTTTCACAACACTTACACAAATCTTTCATCTCTACAGGGAGCTGCTGTTCCAATCTAGAAATGAATGTCTCTAGCCTGGACACTTGGGCTATTATATCTGCAAATGACACTGTCATAACATTACATTAGGTTTGTAGTGTTCTTAACGTGTGCCGTCGGCATGTTGTTGCAAAAGCTACCGTATTTTTCCCTCTATAACACGCAGATTTTTTCTCCTAAAAAGGAAGGGGAAATGTCTGTGCATATTATAGAGCGAATGTGTGGTCCCTGGAGCCGAAAAATCAGGCAAAAATCAAATCGCGCGTCTCGGAGAAGGGAAACCTGAAAAGAGGAAGGGGCTGCTTTCCTGCATTCTGCCTCAGGGTCTTACTGCCCACCCTCCTCTGTTTCCTTGCTGTGTTTGCTGAAACGGAACAAAGAGCAGGGAAAGCCCCTCCCCTCCAGGCAAGCAGAGGGGAAAGCAGAGTGTTGTATTCCTCTCTGTGCTCCAGTGCTGCTGGGGGAGAGGGAGAGGGAGAGGGAGAGAGGGGGGGGGGAGGGAGGGGAGAGAGAGAGAGAGAGAGAGAGAGAGAGAGAGAGAGAGATAGAGATATGGCTGGCTTGGGTGGGGGGAAACTTTTGCCTTTCTTTCCTCCCTCCTGTTAAATCCCTCTCCTGCATTCTTAGCCAGCTGCTTCTCTGCACACCCCTCTCATGTCCCTTCTTTGTTTTTCCTTCGCTCCCCACTTAAAATGTGGTTACAAAGCATAGATCCACATGGATCCTCAGGATCTTTGCATTGGGTCACCCCAAATTCACCATCAGATCACATAGCATGTCCATGGCTACAGCCTGCACCAAAAAAATCACGCACCCACTGTTGCCTGGGGCTGCAATGGTGCAAAAATGTAGTTACAAAGCATGGATCCACAGGGATTCTCTGAATCTTTGCATTGGGTCACCCCAAATTCACCATCAGATCACATAGCATGTCCATGGCTACAGCCTGCACCAGAAAAATCATGCACCCACTGTTGCCTGGGGCTGCAATGGTGCAAAAACGTGGTTACAAAGCATGGATCCACAGGAATTCTCAGGAGTTTTGCATTGGGTCACCCCAAATTCACCATCAGATCACATGTCTGTGGCCACAGCATGAAGCACAAAAATGATACATCCACTGTTTCATTCAGAATGTTTTTTCCCTTGTTTTCCTCCTCTAAAAACGATGTGCATGTTATGGTCAGGTGCGTGTTATAGAGCGAAAAATACGGTATGTACTAACCCAGAGTTTTTGGCATTGAAATGCTTCTTGCATCAATGAGAACACTTGGAATACCTTTTGGCAGAAATGTGAGACTTCTAAAAAATGGAGTTATTTTTAACCAGCTTCTGGAGCTGTTGCCACGAAGAACAGTGTATTTTGGATGTCTGTTAGATCAATACTTGGTGCATAGGTGGAGTTAAATTACCGTGATATATTTGCTTCAGTTGACTTACACAGCCATTCTGTGTTTCTAATTCTTAAGCTGTCATACTGGCTATTTTGTTAAAATTGGATTATCATTATTCTATACCACCCTTCATCCAAAGATCACAGGGCAGTTTACAATATAAAAACTGCATTTTAGCTTTTGTTTTGCACGGGGGCGGGGACTGCAGTATAATGATCAATAGCATTTTGTAAACTGGCTGCAAAATGCCCAATAAATAGCCATGGCCAATTTTATTATTTGTTTAGAAATATTTGCACCCCACTAATGCACCAAAGGGCTCACAAAAGTGGCTTACTAAAAATCTCACAATAAAAATAGCATTCCAAGTCTAGTATTGGGATCAGAAACAACATAGTTCCCTATAGTGCCAGGATTATTCAAGTACCGTTTCGTATCACCATCCTCTGTTTTTCCTGGTATTGTCCTGTGGCCGTTGCCTGATAACCATCCCAGCAAAACGGAAGCTGTGTTTTTGTTAGGAAAGGACCATTTCAGTATGAAATTATGTATACAGACTCAAAACACAAGAGTTTACAGTGCAGTCTTACGCCTTAGCTGTAGACCTCATTGTGTTCAGTCGGACTTGCATCTGTCAGGTGTGTATGAAAAGGAGAGGGCATACTTTTGTCTAGTGTGAAATGTATATATTAGCCCAAATTTCAAGTGTGTGTATGTGTTAAAGTACATTTTTTGTAGGTACAGTAGTGGCCAAAGTACCACCTTCCCCTCCATTCCTTTGAGACAGATCTCTTCTCTCTCCAGTGCCAAAGTTCTCAAATGAGAGGTGCCAGAGGTCAAGCCTGGACAGAACCAAAACCAACCCTAGAAGCTGGTTCAGTCTTTAGGAACAATGTGCTTTTCTTTATTTAGAAGCCCATGTCTTTTATACTTCACATGTATTGTTCAAACCGGGTTCATAGGTTGAGCCCTGGCTCGGGTTAAGTTCTTCCCAAATGGGTAGAGCAAGAGTTTCAGCTCCTACTAATGACTTGCATGCATGTTGTGTTCTCTCGCAGGCACCCAGTATAGATGAAAAAGTAGATCTTCACTTCATCGCATTAGTAAACATTGATGGCAATCTCTACGAGTTGGGTAAGAGCAATCCTTCTCTTTCAAAACGGATCATATTATCATCTACTTAATGCTTAATTTTTGATATCTTTACCTCGGGTGTATAGCCTGCCTGCCAAGAATGGATAGTGATTATAAGATCGTCCAGTAAAGAATTCTCGGTCAAGTAATTATGTTCTGCCTTTCGAGAACCACAGTTAAGAGGAATTGAAGAATATTGGAACAGCTACTTTTGAAAGGGGAAAGCTGTTAACCTGATGAGCAGGCCTCCGTTTTAGTTCATAACTTGTTTCTGATTTTTTAATGTATGAGTTGGTAATGGTTTTTCCCCTACCTTGAATGTGCCATGGATTTAGAGTGACCTTTTGAAGATGTATGTTGTCTTCCATGAGCCTGTATAAAGTGAAGTCATTGGAAACTTGCAACTGCAAACCTTGCATGTGAAAAACGCTGTGGATTCAGTCCCCAAGAATATCTGATCAAACAATCTCTAGTAATAGGGTTAAGAGAGGCAGTTGCCTAAGACCTCAGAACTTCTAATACTCATTAGTACTGTGTCATTAGTATAACTTCTTTGATTTGAATCCATAGCACCAAAACTGTACATCCAAAGGTTCCTAAGATCTCCTCTTATTGTACTGTCCTTTTGTGCCTTATTTAGTCTGTTCAGATTCTTTGCTTTTTGAATCATGGAAGACCACCTAAACACAAAACACTTACGCTTTGCCACAGAAAATATGCTTTTTATATTTATAGATAACAATTTACCAGAATAGACTAGGGAACAGAATAAAAAAAACTACTTAGCTTGCAAACTGTGTGTGGTCAGCTCTAGGTCTGTGGAACGCAACCAAGAATGTGCATTGCGGAACTGCCTCTTGGAGCGCTGCGTATATAGAAGTCAACCATTGCAGTAAACACATTGAAAATGTCTAAAGCGCATACCTCATATGAAAATAATTTAGGGATTTGTCCATGATGGAATAAAAATAGCTACCAAACTAAATGAATTTACACAAGAAACTGAAAACTGGGAATGGAAGAAGAAGTCTTTCCTGGCATGTTTATTGGAAGCTGAGAAGTTGGCTTCATGAATTTGGCTGTCTATGTTGGATAGCTTTAAAAAGTAATTGCCATGGAGGATCGGCCTGTTACTATTAATCAGGTAGTTAAATTGTGCCTCCATACTTAATGGCAGTGAATGTCTGAATTTCTAAAACCAAGCATAGAAGGGCCTTTGCCTTTGTGTCCTGTTTGAACTTGGAGGCATGTGTCTGGGCCCCAGTGGTGGCAATGGAAAGCTAGTCTACAGGGGATCTTGATTCATTTTATAGTAAGTTAGCATGAAAAACCCAGTAGCTTTCCATTTGCTGTGATCTGTGTACATGTTTATAAAGGAAGAACTAGAACAATGCCCAACTCTCAAGACCAACTCTGTCAGTGGAATCGGTATATGCTGTTAATTCACATTTTTGTTCCAACAAGCTTTTGCATCTGGATGAATAGGTCTCTGCCATAGTTCATAGAATCATGGAATTGTAAAGCTGGAAGAGACCCTGAAGATCATCTAGTCCAACCCCCTGCAATGCAGGAATTTGTAGCTATCCCAGATGTCCATTTTATGTTGTTTCTAAACTTCCTGTTTTGTTTAGGGGGTTTTATTGTAGGGACGCGGGTGGCGCTGTGGGTAAAGCCTCAGTGCCTAGGATTGCCGATCGTATGGTCGGCGGTTCGAATCCCCACGGCGGGGTGAGCTCCCGTCGTCCGGTCCCAGCTCCTGCCCATCTAGCAGTTCGAAAGCACTCTTAAGTGCAAGTAGATAAATAGGGACCGCTTTATAGCAGGAAGGTAAACGGCGTTTCCGTGCGCTGTGCTGGTGCTGGCTCGCCAGAACAGCTTCATCACGCTGGCCACGTGACCTGGAAGTGTCTCCGGACAGCAATGGCTCCCGGCCTCTTAAGCGAGATGGGCGCACAACCCCAGAGTCGGTCACGACTGGCCCATATGGGCAGGGTTACCTTTACCTTTATTGTACAGTTTTGTAACTTTTTAGCGCAGCTTATTGCACATCATACCTTGCCTTGGGACATATGTTGTGGAAGGTGATTAAATGATGATGATTTTAAATCTTGGCTACTTGTACAAATTTAACTATAGTACTTCATTTTCCCTAGCCCTGTTATTTCATTGTACGTATAGTGGGAAAAATATCAAAGGATTAAATGACCTTAAAACTTATTTTATGGGATCACATGAGGTGTAGTATTTGCCCTACGAGGAAGATTGCCATGTCAAATTTACTACTTAATGCTTTCTACATAAATTCCTAAGAATTTTCTTTCTGTGTTTTCCAACAGATGGACGGAAGCCTTTCCCAATAAACCATGGGCAATCTAGTGATGACACTTTTTTAGAGGTAGGAATATTGTTTCATATCAGCAGACTTTGACACTTCTTATAGCAGAGCTGTTGCGGGTGGTATGAAGTATTTACTATGTTATTTTGTGAAACTGCTGCTGTAGAATATAGTACAAATTTAGATGAGCTTCAAATTGCCAGTACTGCTAGAAGGTGGGCATGCTGAATATTGTTATCTGCTTGGTATTATCTTTATGATCAGTCTTCTGATCAGTTAAAATTCCTGGTAAACAAATGCAGAACTGTTCTCACCACTCCTAATGTTAGTTAGGCAGTGATTGATCAATTTCAGTTGTGTTTGTTTTGCAAAATAGATGACGCATCCTTATCCTTTCTTTCCTCTTACTAGGATGCGGTAGAAGTATGCAAGAAATTCATGGAACGTGATCCAGATGAATTAAGGTTCAATGCAATTGCTCTAGCAGCTGCCTAAATTATTCTGGCACAAGGACAGAAACTGCCTAATGTATTGTAACAGAATAATGCTTTTGCCATAAATCAGTGATCGAGTTTTTGATACCTTGCAAATAACATGTTGATGTGGATTAAACTTCAAATTTGTCCTTTATCTCATTGTAGCCTGTTTCTTATAGAGTATTTTGAATGATTGCATGAATGCATTCCAGGAGAGCAGCTGTGTTAGTAGCACAACATAATGAAAAGTGCCATGGACCCAGTTCACAGGTTTTGTGTGTTTTTTTTACTGAGCGCAAGCAATCCTGATTATCCTCATACATAGCACAGCAAAATTCATCTGATGCTGTCTAACTTGGCTACCTTGGAAGTGGCCCATAGCAGTTTCTCTGATTGCAGCAGCCAGAGAAAGCTTCACCCACTATAAAGGAAATTGCTGCAGGCACAATGCAGTTCTCAACATGAATGTGCAACAAAAGAAAGGTCAAGGCAACTCCTGTTTGCAGAGCAACTGATCTGGTCTTACGGGTTATTGCATGGACTTTTGGTAAGCAGTTGCCAACTTCGTGAGATGTTGTTAAGGGAGCAGTCCTGTAGACAAGAAGCTCATATATGTTAATCCAGTGTAAAGTTACACCAGATCCAAACCCCATTCAGGAGCAAGGCTACTTGCTGTCAGCTGAGCTGGCCCAAATGTGTCAGAAGGGAAAACAAGCATTTGAAAGTGTTTGACTTCCCCCACACTTTCTGCATTCTGGGGTTGCTCTTAACCACAGTAGGCCTTAGAACTGACTCCGTGTAAACAGACCGTATTAATAACATATGCCATACACCTCTGAAATGAGCACAGGTTTTTATGGCAAATGACTCTAATAACATGAGCTAAGAGCAGGCTTCCTTAACCTCGGCCCTCCAGATGTTTTGAGACTACAATTCCCACCACCCCTGACCACTGGGATCATGGGAGTTGTAGGCCAAAAACATCTGGAGGGACGAGGTTGAGGAAGCCTGGGCTAGAGCTACCCCTGCCAATGAGGAATATTAATCTCTGACCAATTCATTAATATTACTACTCTTTGTATACCTCTTCTCCTCCCCCCCCCATTGACTTTTCATCTTAATCCTGGTGCATCAAGATTAATAAGAGGATACAGCCTTTCTGAAGTTTTTTATCTGCTATGATGACACTGTATTAAATAGCAACTGGACTGAAAAAGAAGAACATCATTATTGTTTTGTGTCTTAAGAAAGTCACTGACTTTCATTTATATGCTCGTGATTAGCTCTTACTTGCTTTTGTAACATTTGTTACAGAAGTCAAGCTACTCGGTTCATAATTCCCCTGAGTTTTCCACTGAAGATAAAGAACCACGTTCTTAAGAGATGGCTGCAAGCCTTGGGGGAAAAAAATCATTCACAGCCATGCTAACTAATGGTTCCCATGTTCTTTTCCAACTAAGATTCAGGACCATTGAAGATGTCATCAGCCCCCTGGTTTTGAATTCATTCAGATGGTCCAACTATTCAACAGACTTCATCACTAGCCTGACCTGTGGCCTTGCCCATCCTTACTCTTGTCAGTGTTGCTAAATGTCTCATTAAAAGGGTTTTATTTTCCTTGCAGAGACTTGAAGCAAAGCAGGCACTGAGCGGTTAATTGAGCTATGGACTGTGCATATGTCTGTGAGCATGTGTGTGTTTCTAGCACACTTGTGAATACCTCTAATGGTTAGCCTCATTTTTCTGTTTGTTTGAGGCTAGCACTGCTGAGCTGCTTGTTCAGGATGACTTGATCACTTGAATGCCGACAAGGAAAAATGAGAATAAACGTTTTGAAGGGGCTCCCCTGTAGAATACTGTAATTGGAAACACCTGCCTGTTTCTAACATCTGCTTATTTGTGCTAGCTGTATTTGTGCCTGTAATGTAAGTTCTCCATGAGCCCCGTTCTTGGAGTGATAAGTGCCTGCAAAAATCCTGTATGAATGTATTGGGTAGGGGAGAGAGAGAGAGAGAGAGAGAGAGAGAGAGAGAGAGAGAGAGAGAGAGAGAGAGAGAGAGAAGCAGCTATGGTGAGATCTGCTCAGGTGTTTCATTTTTAAATTCAGGAAAATAGCTTTGGCTTTTAGAGCTGCGGTGCTTACAATTTAATTGTGCCCTAAAACAAGTAGAAATGGCAAGATAAAGCACTTGACTTTCACTTCCACGTCAGCAGTAAGCCCATTCCAAAGTCGTATTGTGCTTGTTTACAACTTAACATTCCTCCACCACCACTCCTTTTTATTCAGCCTCAATCCACTTCCTGTATGAGGTACCCCTTTCTTGAACTCCAGGAGCCTGTAACATAATATATTTTTTTACAGTTCGCTAAACACTGCAATAAGTGTGTCACTCTGTCACTGGGAAGAGGTTATGGGTATCTTGCCATGGAGCAATAGCAATCCCGTATTGCGTATGTTGTTGTTAACAGTAAAACACAGAGCAAGGATAATACAGGATAATGACAGCAGTCATGAAATTAAAAGATGCCTGCTTCTTGGGAGAAAAGCAATGACAAACCTAGACAGCATCTTAAAAAGCAGAGACATCACCTTGCCAACAAAGGTCCGTATAGTGAAAGCTATGGTTTTCCCAGTAGTGATATATGGTAGTGAGAGCTGGACCATAAAGAAGGCTAACCGCTGAAGAATTGATGCATTTGAATTATGGTGTTGAAGGAGACTCTTGAGAGTCCCATGGACTGCAAGAAGATCAAACCTATCTATTCTGAAGGAAATCAGCCCTGAGTGCTCACTGGAAGGACAGATCCTGAAGCTGAGGCTCCAATACTTTGGCCACCTCATGAGAAGAGAAGACTCCCTGGGAAAGACCCTGATGTTGGGAAAGATGGAGGGCACAAGGAGAAGGGGATGACAGAGGCCGAGATGGTTGGACAGTGTTCTCGAAGCTGCCAGCATGAGTTTGACCAAACTGTGGGAGGCAGTGGAAGACAGGAGTGCCTGGTGTGCTCTGGTCCACGAAGAGTTGGACACGACTAAACAACAACAACAAAGGATAATACGTTCTAAGGTTTTAAGATAGTGTGGCTGAAATGAACTAACCTAAGAACATGCACATGCCTTGTGAAATAAGTCATTGCTGCATATAGGAACAAATGATGGAAACCAAAGGATGTTTGAGCAAACTGTTCCTGTACTGTGCAACAGGTAAAGAGGAGGAGGGCCTTCCTAGAAGCAAACAGGTTAATCTAGTCCATCTTATGATGCTTGCCTTCCATAGGTTAATAGAGGTTGCTGCTGCTTGGCTAGGTCTTCCCTTCAACTATTGCTGCCTCTTCTAGGTTATGCCACCTGTATCTCAAGCCTACTCTCATCATTTTTTTATGGGCTCCGGGAACAGCATCACAGTGAGAAGTAGGAGGAAAGTAACGAGTAGAATTAAAGCCATCATAGTGGTTGTGTCTCAAAGGTAGGGCACAAGGCTTGTTGCCAAGCCATTGTGGAATACAGCTCATGGCTGTACTACAGGTCTGAGCTTCTAGATTACCCCCCAACTTTAAATATGTAGAGGATTGCACTGTTGTTTTTAAAAAAGCAAACTCTCGGAGTTGGGCTGTTAACTATTATTTGTATCTAAAGGGAAAGGAACTGTTAAGAGGTGACAGAGTAGTAACTCCTCCCCTTTTTTTTTTGCACAGAAACAAACCCAACAGAGGAATTTATAAGGGCTCAATTTCAAAATACAAAAAACCCTCCCTTTTATAAATGCTTCTGTGTCCTGGTCCTCTTGCTACTGGAGAGTTCTGTATGGAAAAACAACTGTCTGGAATGTAGGATGCTTTGGCTAAGATGTGCTATCAAGTTGGAAGAGTAGATAGCTGAGATTGTCAGTCTCCCATTATATTCTCTCCCCCTTGCCCTGCCCCTGTAACCTCCAGCTGACCTAGTGACTAGAGGAAAATGAAAGTTAGAATGTCCCTTCCAAATGAGCATATATGGCATTCAGAACGATTTTGAAACGCAGGCATTTGGGTTTTTTGTTTTGGTTTTTAAATAGCAGCTAATAAAACAACTTGTTTCAATTTGCTACAGAACAAATGACCCCCGTGATAAACAGCACTTGCTGGTGATTAAGTAAATTCTCCAAAAGGAGAACTTACTGGATCACAGCAGTCTTTGCTCTATGGAAGGCAATTAAAATAATTCTTGTAATACCCGAGTTCAGACAAAACAGGGATCTCCCTTCAACATACTTTGCTAATCACGAGCTGTAAAAGAACGAAAATTTATGGTAACTGCAATTACCCTATATTATTTGATAGCAATTGAGATAGAATGTTGGAGTGCCTAAAATAACATTTTACATCAGTATGAAGTATCCAGGCATTTAGACTTTTATGTTGCAATTGCATCCAGGAGGAATTCAATTTTTAAAAAAATGGGGAGGGGGGGAGATCATATTTTATTTGTTCTTACTGGGTTCAGGTAGTGAGGGGATGGAAGCTTGACAATTGATTTTTCTACGTATTTTCAAAAGCTGATATGCATTGCCTTGGAATATCAGTGGAATTAATTTATTCCTGTTTATACATGGTTTACCTCTAAGCTTAAATATGTGAAAGATACATACGGTCGGAGAAATATAAAGGATATATACATTGGCTCAGTAACAACTGAAACATTGGAGTCTACATCTTTGAATGGGGCTGAGCACCTGCGGTCATCAGAGGTTGCTGTGAATCTCTCCTCTGACATCTGCCCTTGTTGGACTTTCCAAGGCAACAAAAGCTATGATTGATACAGACACAGTAAACAGAATGCCTTCCGTTCCCCGACGTGACTGTCACAAAGGCCTGCATTCTTACATGCAGGGACAAAAACCTCAATCCCTTGGTTTATATTGGTGTTGGAATAAAAGTAAGCCCTGCCTTGTCTCACGGAAGTATGATAAGGATGATGATATACTGTGTTCAGTTCCAATAAGGAAGCTGCGTTTATGGGAGCAGTACTGGTCCAAAGTTTACAACAACACAATTATAGCTTCCCTGCCCACTACCATCCCTAAACCTCCAGTAACTTCTAGAACTATTACTATTCTTTACTGAATTTGTATATCACCTTTCAGCCAAAGAGCACCGGGTTTTTCACAATGGCAACATACCAAATGAAAACACCAAAACACACAATAACATGTGTGAAACGAACCAATAACCCCTCTCACCACAGACACATTTAAAAGGCAATGGAATGTTAATCAGCCAAAGGTCTAGCTGATGAGGAACATTTTTGCCTGGCATCTAAAATATATATAATGAAGGTGCCAGGTGAACCTCTCTGGAGACCACATTCCACAGATGGGGAGCCGCTGCAAAAAAAGAGAGAAAAAACGGGGGGGGGGGACTGTTTTCATGTTGCTACCCTTCGGACCTCTCATGGAAGGAGGCACACAAAGAAGGGCCTCTGAATATGATCTTAGGGTCTGTGATGGTTTATAAGGGCAGAGGTAGTCCTTGACATATTGTGGCCCTGAGCTGTTTTAAGGCTTTATAGTCAAAACCAGCACTTGGAATTGTGCCTGGCAGCTAATTGGCAGCCAGGGCAATCAGGCCAAGGTAGAATCTGGACACGTATTAAAAAACACTGTGAAAATGTTTTTTTTTTTAAAAAAAACCGTTTTGGAAAATATATTAAATTTGCCATAAGCTCACCATTGCCATCTAGTGTCACATTTATGTAAAAAGAAAAAAGTAAAAGGTAAAGGACCCCAGTCAAAGGCAACTATGGGGTTGCGGTGCTCATCTCGCTTTCAGGCCGAGGGAGCCGGGGTTTGTCCACAGACAGCTTTCCGGGTCATGTGGACAGCAGGACTAAACCGCTTCTGGCGCAATGGAACACCGTGACGGAAACCAGAACGCACAAAAATGCCATTTGCCTTCCCGCTGCAGCGCTACCTATTTATCTACTCGCACTGGTGTGCTTTCAAACTGCTAGGTTGGCAGGAGCTAGGAAAGAGCAATGGGAGCTCACTCCGTCATGGGGATTTGAACCGCCAACCTTTGGATCAGCAAGCTCAAGAGGCTCAGTGGTTTAGACCACAGTGCCACCCATGTCCCTGTCACAATTGTATGATGCACTTAAAACACACTTAAAATGTATTTGCAGCTGTATAGCTGAGTCCCAGATGGCTCAAGCTGTCTTGTCCCAGTGAGGAACCTGGCCTCTGAAAGGTCTTCAGAGGCAGCCATGCTTCCTTCTGCCAGCCAGAATGGTTTGCATGAGGAAGATCTGCTTATCTTTGGGTTGAGGGTCATCCTGCACCCAACGGCGACCACCCCAAGGCCAACGGTGCTTTCCATGGGCTTTCCAAATGGACCAAGCACCTGATCGCTGCGGGCTTGCTGGATTAGGTCTAGGCCGCTGATGCAGCAGCAATTTCCCCACAAGTAAAAAGGGACGCGGGAGGCGCTGTGGGTTAAACCACAGAGCCTAGGACTTGCCGATCAGAAGGTCGGTGGTTCGAATCCCCGCGACGGGGTGAGCTCCCGTTGCTCGGTCCCAGCTCCTGCCAACCTAGCAGTTCAAAAGCACACCAGTGCAAGCAGATAAATAGGTACCACTCCAGCGGGAAGGTAAACGGCATTTCCGTTCGCTGCTCTGGTTCACCAGAAGCAGCTTAGTCCTGCTGGACACATGACCAGGAAGCTGTCTGTGGACAAACACCTCGGCCAGTAAAGAGAGACGAGCGCCGCAACCCCAGAGTCGTCCGTGACTGTCCCTTTACCTTTCCCTTTACAAGTTTCCCAAACCCTGCAATGAGGCTCTATGCAGGCGCCGTGCCGCTTTTTCGCAGGGAGGGGGCGCCGCCGCCCAACGCGCCGCGCTTCCCTTCCTTAAGGAGAGACCGAGGAGGGCCTCGGAGCGCGGCTGCCGTTGCCTTACCTGCCGCCAGGTGGGAGTCGCGCCTCCGTCCCCCGGGGAAGTTGGCCAAAGTTTGCCCGCGGCTGCTGGCTGGAGCGCCGGCCGGAGGTAGGTGGTGGAGGAGAAGGAGGAGGAGGAGTGGGGCGGGCGCGCTTTTGCTAGCGGGACGCCGCGGAGAGAGCGAGCGAGCGAGCGAGCGAGCGAGCGGGCAAAGGGGCTGCCGTGGCGGCGGCGAAAGTGCGCCTGAGGGGTCCCCGGTGCGTCTGTGGAGAGCGAAAGGGCGCGTCGCGGCGGCGAGGGGGCTGAGGCGCGAGAGCGGCGGCGGCTGAGCCCCTCGCTTCTCTCTGAGGTAACGGTGAGGAGTGACGACACCCCTCCCCAAACTTTGCCCCCTCCCCAAACTTTGCCCCCCCCCTTTTTTTCTTTTTACGCTTGACGTAAAAACTTCGTGTGGTGGGGCGGCTGTGAGGGCGGCGACTTGGCGACGCCTCCTGAGCGGCGTCCGTCCCCCCGTTTCCCTCGGCGGCGGGGCTCTTCTGACAAGCCTTCTCCCCCTGCTGCTTCTTCTTCCTCAGCTCGGGAGTCCCGCCGCGCCTTCCTCTCTCTTGCCGGCCATGGAGAGCAGAGAGGATGCCGAGGGCGCCGGCAGTGGCGGCGAGGGCGCCTTTGCCGAAGCTCGCCGCTGGGTGGAGGTAAGAGAGCCGCGCGCGCGGGGTCCCTGCTGCGCCCCGCAGGTGGAAAAGCGGGGCAATGGGAAGGACAGGGGGGGGGGGGCTTGCTTTTTGTCGTGAGCATTTATAGATATTGCCCTTTAAAAGCAACAAGGCCCGAGCGCAATGAAGGCTGCTTCCCCCTCGCTTTCTCCCCGTCCTTGCCCTGGCATTGCCCACACTTCTTCACCAGACAGGCGGTATTTTCAAATGGGGAGGTGGGTGGGAAAGAGAACGGGACGGGGAAATGGTCTGTAGCAAAATACAGAGTGAATCACCCTCCAGATTTTTTGGGTCCATAAAACAAAAGTTATTGGTTCAACTTTTTTAAAAAAATAATAAGTTTTTTGGGGTGGGTGTGTTACAAACAGGTACGCTTCTCCTCTCTGCTTTCCATTCAGAGGTCTCAGAAAGTTTTGTAGCCTGGAAAAAGCCAGTGTGATTTTTCTGAAGCAAAATTTGCCCTACTGCATACTCCTGAGTACCTCCAGGGGGAAAAGCGCTGCTCCTTGCAGGGTTTTGGGTGTAGAATTTAACTTGCAAAAAGTGGAGTGGCTGGCCAGCCGGTTGGTCATGCAACCTTCCTGCAAGCGCCTAGCGCCAATTCCAGATGTGCCTGGTGGGGATTTGAGGATGTAAAGGTATCTTTGCTTGCATACACCCTGTCCTTTCATGCCTTGTTAAATAACAGGGTGGGGACGGCCCCTTTAACTACTGTCTTGCTTGGAAAACACACTCTAGGTAGGGTGTGGTATGGTATGGGTAAAATTGAAGGGAGATGGGGTGTGGGCCTTACGGCTATCAGGAAAGGCCACCCAACTTTTTCTCCTCTAGTATGAGCACTAGTTTCAGAGGTGTACCCAGGTGTTGGTTAGGCTGGCCCTGCCAAGGGTGTAGGCCCAGTTCCCAAAATTGCACCTTCTCCACTTTGGCTTGGAGTGAGCCCATCCGCCCAGCTGTTCTCTCCCTGGGGTGCTCCTTCGCTGCCCTGGGCAACCGGGTGAGGCACACAGGCTCATCTGGGCACTTTGGCAGAGAGTGCAAGGGACGGAGGCGTGCCGATACAGCTCCTTGTCAAAGGAGCCTGGGTATGGCTCTGACTAGTGTGTTTTTTTGTCATTTGAGAGTTCAGCCACAGGTTCTTGGGTGGAGCCTTTGCTCAAATTAAGCAGAGATTTTGTGGAAATTTTGATGGGGCTGATGCGGTGTTCATTAGCTCACTTGGAAATAAGGCCCACTGGATTTTGTAGGAATAACTTCAGAGTATGTGTACCAAGTTGGAGTTGCTTCTGTGTTGCAATTGCTTGATGCCCTGTTATGAAGGCATATCCTTTTAAGGTACAGGAAAGTTTCTTGTTACAGGATATTTAGGTTCTGTAGAATAGACGTTTGAACCTGTAGCACACACCCCACCCCCGCTGTTGTTGGACCACAGCTTTCACTATCCCTATCGGCTACGCCAGCTGTGGCTGATGGGAGTTGTAGTCCGTCAGCAACAACTAGAGGGGCACGGCTTTCTTGCTCTAGAAGGGTGTTTCCCATACTTGGGTCTCCAGCTGTTTTTAGACTACAATTCCCATCATCCCCTGACCGCTGGTTCTGCTAACTAGGGATGATGGGAGTTGTATTCTAAAAAACAGGTGGAGACCCAAGTATGGGAAACAGCGTTCTAGAACAAACAACTTTCTAAGAGGTCTTGCAGTCCATGGAAGCCTGATTCCCACAACAAATTTCTTAGCCTTTAAGGTACTAGAAGATGACTTGTTGGAACATACAGTGCAACTCATGCATGTCCTTTTACACTTCGGTGAATTGCATTCGGTATCCATTATTTTCCACATGGCAACTTCTGGAAAACAGTGCCTTCAGTGAAAGTTTGGTTTAGAAACTCAGGCATTTCTTGGCCTTGATAAGCAGACTGCTGTTATTGGGAGTTGCTCATTAAGAATGCAGGGAATGAAGAATCCTGCTCAGGTGCAGATGGTTAAGTTAGATGGCCTTCAGATCTGGTTTAACTTTCCCCTTAAATGTTCTCAAATGAACAACGGGATTTGGGAGGGTACATTCCTTTCCACTTAGCAAAGCATATATTAAATTTTGTGGCAGGGATTGGATCTGTGTGCTGTTCTTAAGGGGGCAATTCAGTTGTCAACCTGAACTAATGTAGTCTTGCCAAGGACAATGGAATTGCACTTGTGGGAGAAATTTGACAGCCGATTCCGGAAAAGAGCCTAACTTATGCTTGGAACTCAAGTAGTTGAAAGAGGTGATGCTCTATAAAGTTAACAAGGTGTCTTGGTGGCTCAGTTCAGCAGAAGCCAACTGCGAAGCACTTTTGAACATCCCCAATAGCTGCAGGCACCTGTGCACTTTCAGAAAGCGACACTTAAGTTCTGCTGTAAAACTATTCACAGTTCTCAAAGAAAATTATTTGCGCATACTTTACTAGGTTTCTAAAAGGGAGGGGAAAGGGAAACACTCCCCCCCCTTCTTCTGTTTCAGGAAATGAATAAACTGGAATTTTAAGTGTATTCCCATGGATTGTCCTGTTTCGGGTAGTAGAATTTCTCAGCAAGTAGACTCTGAGCCTACAGGTTTATGGCACCTATGTGGGAAATGTGAAGACTGGGCTTACATGCACAGCAGGTGTGCTGGAATGCAGAGCATAATTGTAGTGTTAATTACAATTGACTTTATAACAAGTGAGAGTGGAGCTACAAGTCAGAAATTAAATATGGGGCTTATGATCCCCCGTTTGCCCCGTAACACTAAAAAGGAATTGAGATGGGCACTATCAGGGAGAATCATACTTCTGCCCTGAATTGCTTTCAAACTCTTGAAACAGATTTTTAAACTTGCTTATTTGCAACTATAGTGTTTGAAAAAGGAATATTGCTCCACAAAGGTGAAGTTAATGGGTCGATAAGATAATTGAATTTTTCTTTACCCTCAAGGAGTTTGTGTACTACTTTAGGATATGGGAGGATTTTTCCTTTGATGGATATCTATTAATAACTGGGACTTTTCCCTTTTACCCTGGAACTAATACCCCCCCCCAGCAATTTAGGCTACAATCTGAACCTTACTCACCAATGAGTAAACTCAATTGAATTCAATAGGACTTTCTTCTGAGTCGGCTGGTTAGGATTACAGCCTTATTTGTTGACATTGGTAGAAGAATAGACACCTGTTTGTTGCAGCTAGTCTGTTTTTGCTTTCTTCGTGATGCACATTAAAATTTAGTATAATCACAGAGTCTGGTCTTCTCTTGCGTATGCTCTATGATTTAAATTAGGAGGTGAATTTAGCCACGGATAGTTTTTAATCTTCGGGAGAGTACCTGGATAACTTGGGCTCTGGCATTGTATTTGGGCCATGATGTCTAGTGCAATGCTTTCCCTTAATTTGATTATGGCGACACCCCAGAAGCTACAGCCAACCAGAGTGAAGAATCTATTAGCACCCCCCACCACCCATTTTATGGAGAAATGGGACCTTGCAATTCTTGATGGGAAGCATAACAAGTGAGAAGTAGTGATTAACTCTTGCAAGTAACTCCTGCTGGTTCTACTTGCCAAGTAAAGACATTTGCAAAGAGGCCTTGCCCCATTTCTTACCTTTGCAGACTGTTTCTTTTTTAATCAGCAAATGAGATTCCACCTTAGAGGTATCCTCAATACAGCTGCTAAATGAATTTCATGTATTTATTTATTATTATTATTTCTTTAAATTTGCATGCCGCCCTTCATCCGTAAATCTCGGAGCGGTTCACAGTGTAAAAATACAAGATAAAAAATGCAAAATGCATAAGAAAAACAAGAACAAAAACAAAGCAAACCAATAACGCCCCCTCTCACAGATACATTTAAAAGGATGTAGGGTGTTCTAATTGAGTGACTCAAATAATTTTCAGTTATTAGATGCAAGAATTCAGGGTCAGACCTAGAGTCCATCAAGCAAGACATCTTGTTTCTGACAGTAGCCAGTCAAATGTCTTAATTTTTTAAATGGGCCAACTGAAATTTCAAATGTAGCAAAGCAGTAGATTTTATATACTGTATAGGAATTGTGATGCTAGCCATTCTCTTTTGGAACCAAAAATCTTTTATTTTTATACAGCCCCACCAAATGTCTGCTTTGCATTGCCCACACCTCTAGTATTTATCTTGATACCCGTTTTCAACTCAAAGGCGTATGTGCAAGACGATATCCTTGACACTGATAAAAATGCACTTTAAGAATATAAATGCAACCACAAGTCGTAGTGCTTGTTAACATATGGTAGCAATAGCACTCTCAGTAGTCCCTCTTTGTTGCCAGTAACACGCAGGTGGGAACAGCAATAAAATTCTAAATGTGAAATGGTGAAATACAAATTTGTGTGTGTGTTTTCGAACTAAGTATAGGGAGAGCTTCCACAGTGAAGCATAGTAAGCATGCTTAATTCAAACATTACAATAGTTAAAATGCAACGATGATACGATTTCAGATAGGGGATGTACACTGCAGACTATCCCTTAGGACCTGAAGTATTTTTCTTCGAACAGATGTAGCTAATATGTTAAAGAGATACGGGTTTTCTTTCATTTAAGATGTGGCTTCTGAGAAGACAAAAAGGGTCTGATTCTGATGAGGAGTACCGTATGTTCTACGCTATTCATACAGGGTGTTTGGATGAGTGAGCTTTTTCCCTTAAGGAACAGGTAGCACAACTTGTACACCCCTTTGTCTGAAGCTGAAGTCCTATGCACACATGTCTGGAAGAGTCCAGTGGGTTCCCTGGTATGCTTGCTTCTAAGCAGACAGTTGTTGGAGAAAGAAAAGGAAAGGCATTTTCCTTCGTGTCTTGCTTTTGAGCTTCAAAGCATCTTGCTGGCTGCTGTCAGACTAGATGGATCTTGACCTGATCCAGCCAGCCAATTCTTGTATTGTTAATGGTATGTTGTTCATAAAGCATCATAAAAACCATGTGTTAGAAATTGCAGCCCTTATGAAGCCCTGACGTGAGTTAGGAAGTGCATCCTAAAGGTATATTAGATCACTGTGATTAGGAAGCAAGGATGATAGTTTTGGATGTGTCTCTGCATATTTGGAAATGCCATCCAGGAAAGCTTCCTTATTTGTCAGTTTGCATCCTATTTCTTTTGCATTCCACTTCTTTGTGTGAGATGGGGCCTCTGGCGGGATATTTTTGGAAGGCAATGTCAGGTTACCAGAGAGGCGGGCAGGTCATCAGACAGTGAAGACAAAACAGAGACCTAGTCTGCAGCTGTCTAAAGATTTGCTGTCAAGACCTGGGTCCCAACGGATTGCTGATAAGAAGCAAGTTCTTGGGTGTCATTGTTTGGAGGAGGCAGGTAAATGCACCAAAACTGGAAAGCGGTTTCCTTGGTAATACAGGGTGGGAATGCTGCAGACCCAAAATACAGAGAAGTTGGGGCAACAGGCTGCAGAAATACAGTGGGCTTTTGCACTGAAGTTGGCTGCTGTTTGATGTGTGATGTTCAGGTTGTAGAATGGCATGAATCGCCAAGGGCCAAAGCAGGTGTCATGTGGGGGACTGATGAACAGAATGTCTTTCAGGTTGTTAAAAAATGAACAAAAAACGTCAGAGCGCTGTGATGGGGTACAGTTCAGGTAAGGGTCATAGTGCTGTATGCTATTAATCCTTCTTCTCATTACAGTGGTACCTCGGGTTACATATGCTTCATGTTACATACGCTTCAGGTTACAGACTCTGCTAACCCAGAAATAGTGCTTCAGGTTAAGAACTTTGCTTCAGGATGAGAACAGAAATCGTGCTCCGGTGGCGCGGCAGCAGCAGGAGGCCCCATTAGCTAAAGTGGTGCTTCAGGTTAAGAACAGTTTCAGGTTAAGTACGGACCTCCAGAACGAATTAAGTACTTAACCCGAGGTACCAGTGTACTATCTTCCTTATATAAATCCCACAATCTTCCCAGTGGAAGGAAATCTACAGTTTACTTTGTTTTTCCCTGTGGGGCAAATAGCAGATGATGCTTTCAGGTGGGAAAGAAGGTTAATTTCACCACCTCACTCTCCCACTTCTGATGTGCAGTGGGTTCCTTCTGTGGCTGCTTTTAAAAAGGTGGGAGGAATGTTGGATAGCTTGTTCATGGGCCTCCTGAATGTACCTAGTTTTTCCCCAAGGAGTTTGATACACAACTTCAATGCGAATGAAAAAAAGCCTACAGTGGTCAACATACACATTCAGTTCGCAATGGATGTCCTGTTTCCTGTCCCACAGTAGCAACATTCCAACATGCTAAAAATAGTTCAGCAGGGACTCAATGGCATTTTTTTTCATGTTGTGTATGAAGACTCCTTAAGTCTGGAGGCATCACCTGGATTCAAGTCCAGCAGCTGCGATTTGTTAAGGCGTTATACACTTTTTGAAATCAACTCTGGTTTGGAGAGCAGGGAAAGGCATCCGTTTTCGCCTGCTTTTGCTGCTCACATATTTTGGGAGTTGTGTTATAAGTGAAGGAAAGGAAATATTCCATCTCTGACACTAAGATCACAAAATAATTGGCTAACCTAATATAAAAATTATTTAAAAACAATGATATTTGTTCCTGAGAAGATTGCAAAGAACACCCACTGGACACTGGTCTGAGTCTCAAGAAAGCTGCACACTTAGGGGTAATAAACAATTCCATTTGTCCCTCTGCTTTTCCTCTGGGAAAAACCTCTCTTTACTCCTGAATTGGAGCCAACCTCAGTTGGGTTTTCCGCATTGATGTTTGCTCTGATTCTGCAGTAAAGAGGTTTTTCCAGGGAAAGCGGAAGGGCAAACATAAAGCCAAGCGGAAAAGCTCTCTGACCTGTGTTTTCTAGGTGGAAGTGTGGGCGAGCCCCCCAAACTCAAAACACTTCAGCTTTTTCTAGTGGTTTTTAGCTATGCACATACTTCCTTGTAGCCTCAGCACAGCACAAAAGTTTGAGAGCAAGATGGAGTGGAAACAGGGCTAACTTTAAACCAGTACAACAAGCTACGCCAAAGTAACTTCTGGTTATTTGAGTTTCCACTGCCGTATCAAGTGAAGAAAGTAAAGGCAAGCTTTGGTTTTGTTTAGGGATTGCAATTGTTTTAATAAAGAAAAATCCAGATAGCATGTACTGGAAACTTAAGGTGAGCCGGGAGGCTTAGATGTTTTGTGTAGGTAATCCAGTTTGCCATAAAGATTCTTCTAGATGAGTTGGGTAGTGCAAGTCTTGGATGCAAGCCATGAGATGGGTAGCATCACCATTACAGCACTGATTGATCCTTTACCAAGGTATTTGAGAGGTGTGGAGAAAACCTCCTACATGGTATCTTAACAAAAAATATTTGAGGAAAAAATGGGGGGGGGAAGTCATTCCTCATATCTTTATTTATTTAGATGTTTAGAGTTACAAAATGTGAGGTATAAATCAGTGGTCTGTTTTCAAAGTGTCTTATTTTATTTCATAAAATTTATATACCTCTTGTTTGTAAAAACAACCCTCAAAATCAGGGGTCAGCAAACTTTTTCAGCAGGGGGCCAGTTCACTGTCCCTCAGACCTTGTGGGGGGCCGGACTATATTGGGGGGGGGGTGAATGAATTCCTATGCCCCACAAATAACCCAGAGATGCATTTCAAATAAAAGCACACATTCTGCTCATGTAAAAACATGCTGATTCCCGGACCGTGCCCGTGGGCTGGATTTAGAAGGCGATTGGGCCGGATCTGGCCCCTGGGCCTTAGTTTGCCTACCCATGCTCAAAACGATTTACAAACCACTGTGACTAGTTAATTACAGTGGTGCCTCGCAAGACGAACGCCTCGCAAGACGAAAAACCCGCTAGACGAAAGGGTTTTCCGTTTTGGAGGCGCTTCGCAAAACGAATTTCCCTATGGAAGACGAAAAAAATCTTGCATCCCCCCGCGGTTTTTTCGCCCTTTTCTTAAGCCGCTAAGCTGCTTATCAGCTGTTCCGCTGATAAGCCGCTTAACAGCTGATCGCTGGAAGCCGCTTGACAGCTGTAGCGCTAATCCGCTAAGCTGTCAATGGGCTTGCTTCGCAAGACGAAAAAACCGCTAGACGAAGAGAATCGCGGAACGTATTCTTTTCGTCTAGCGAGGCACCACTGTATCCATGTTCATAATGAAAAGAAGAGGCACTACATATGTTGCAAGTAGTTACCAATGAGCCAGACAACCACGTGAAAAGATTTACTGGAAGTTTTAATTATTTTTAAAAAAATAATTTTTACAAAACGGGCTCATGGACATGGTTGATGAGAGATTCAGTGGAAAGAAAAAACAACACAAAAAGCTAAGTGCAATTTATTCTATTAGCAAATGACATTTTGGGCTCAATATGGTTCTTCAAAAACATAATTTGGTGTGCAGCAGTTTTTTTTGGGGGGGGCGGTGGAATTAATTGATGCTTCCTTAGCCATTGTGGTCAGGAGCTCTTGTTTGGGGGTACTTTCACTGAGCATCAGGTGCTTCAGATTTGTCCTTCCATTAACAGCAAGGATGCGGGTGGCGCTGCCAACCTAGCAGTTCGAAAGCACGCCAGTGCAAGTAGATAAATAGGTACAGCTCTGGAGGGAAGGTAAACAGCGTTTCTGTGTGCTGCTCCCTAGGCCAGTAAAGCGAGATGAGCGCCACAACCCCAGAGTCGTCCGCGACTGGACCTAACAGTCAGGGGTTCCTATACCTTTACTTTTAAGCTTTTATTCTCCTGGATAAAGAGAAGCTTCACTTTAGTTTAACTAGGATTCCTCTGAATCTTGCGTCTAAGGAACAGGACCAAATTTTCTCCCGTAGTTGTAGATTAGGGAATATGTAGATGCTGGAAGTATTAGAACCTCAAATTTGCTTTCTTGCTGGGCTTTTTTTTTGTTTGTTTGTTTTTTTAGTAATATTTCTGGCCATGTCCAGACCGCTGGATGTTGCTCTTTCTTTTATTTTTTACTTTTTAGTTTGCATAGAGTAGTGTTAGGGACGCGGGTGGCGCTGTGGGTAAAACCTCAGCGCCTAGGACTTGCCAATTGTATGGTTGGCGGTTTGCATCCCCGCGGCGGGGTGAGCTCCCGTCTTTCGGTCCCAGCTCCTGCCCACCTAGCAGTTCGAAAGCACCCCTAAGTGCAAGTAGATAAATAGGTACCGCTTTATAGCGGGAAGGTAAACGGCGTTTCCGTGTGCTGCGCTGGCGCTGGCTCACCAGAGCAGCTTCGTCACACTGGCCATGTGACCCGGAAGTGTCTCCGGACAGCGCTGGCCCCCGGCCTCTTAAGTGAGATGGGCACACAACCCCAGAGTCTGGCAAGACTGGCCTGTACGGGCAGGGGTACCTTTACCTTTCCTTTAGAGTAGTGTTGGTGCTGCAGTGAGTGAGGCTGTTGGTGACCTCTGGCAAGTTTCAATGCCCATGGCTGGGGTGCTGCATGTGACTTGATGGATCTTCATTTGTACAGGACTGTCCCAGATGGACTATGGCTTCCTATTTGGCACAGCAAAAATACTTTCATCTTCTGGAGTTCATGTGAAGCATTGACTAAATTCTTCAACTTAAAGAAGAGCCCAAGATGTTGGAACAAAGTTGTCCCCTGGGAGCAATTGCAGCTGCATTAATAGCCCTGGTTAGAAGCTCATTCCCAAGGCAAATAAGAGCCGATTGTAAAGTAGTAAATATTGATGAGCAACTGCTCGAAATTCTTAGCATTGCTTCAGAGTGCGTTCCAAGCATTATGAAGCTGGAAAAGAAGCAAACAACTTGCACTGTCCCAGTCTGGCGAAAATGCATGTTGAGCAAACACCATGCCCAGCTTATTCATTAGGAAAATGCCCTTGTGACCTGCTTTTTAAAAATCAACTGAGGTCTGAATAGTCAAATGATCTGAAAAACCACAGACGACATTTGATGGATGCTTGGTCACCAGGAATGTTGGACTTCCATGTGATATTCAAGGCTGGCTGTCCTTCATGATTTGCATTTTGGATGTTTCTTTCCCTGAATTTGTGGCCGGCTAAGATTCATATAAATGTGTGCTTCCCCTGCGGAGGCATTTGCTTCGAAATGTTAGTGGTGCTTAGCTTCCCGAAGCTCTAAAATAATAATGCTGCCTTTAATTCTGCATGCTAGTAGACATACGTCACATTTGCATTGTGTGAAGGTGAGTGATGGAGGCATGGGCCGTTTCCCTTACCGACAGCTTAGATTATGCCTGTGGCTGATCCTGATGTCTAGCAGTTTAGAATAAGAAGAAAAGATTCATTTCCACAGGTTCTTATTTTAGAGAAGATAATTTTGCCGCTGTTGCTAGGAAACGAACCCAAAGCAATCTGGTGTGCAGGAAAGAAAGAAAGCCTTGTAAATTGTCGTTGATGAAGGAGCAATCCTATAGCAAGCTCTGCTGGCAGGAGCAGAGTTTGGATCCATCTGAGGCCCCTGGCATAGCTGGACTGCACCAGCTTAACTCTTTTATCCTCAGCTCAGCTGAAGATATGCCAATGTTTCTCTGCTGAGCCAGGAACCAGGTGGCTGAACCTCTCTTAATAGGCGTAAGCCCTGAAAAGGGGGTATGGTGGTGGGGGCAGGTCCATGCAGGTGGGGGCGCGCTTAGGATCCAGTCTAAGCCTGGTTAGTTTGGTCACGTGACTGGGCAACTCAACGAAAGTTGAGCTGGCAAATAGAGTGGTGAACCTCAAAGACTTATCAGTAAACCCACTCATGAATGGAGTTTGGATCTGGATACTGATGGTGGCTTACTTATGCTGGGCTTGCTTCATGCAAGCTTCTTGTGTATAGGATGGCTGCTCTAAAAGTGTATTTCCTAATCACTGGAAGGAGCAAGTGTTGCATCAGACGAGTGGTAGAAATCTCAGCAGAACAATACCAGTTTAGAAGACCGGGTCTTTTACTTTCTTCAAGGGAGCAAAGCACCAACTTTCCTGACGTAGGTGTAGTAGGTCCTATAGTAGGTATAGAAATCTCTAAGGCCAAAAATTGCCTTTAGGGAACCCTTTTTCTTTTACATTGACCTGTTTTCTGGGGAACCCTCAGCATACCAGCTGCTACAGAACCATTGTGTCCTGTTCAAAAAAAACAAAAAACCAGGAGCTGCAGGGCTTCCTGGAGCACAGTAGAGAGAAAACTGTTCCTCATTTAAGTTGGCTTGGCTAGGGCATAATATTGGAGACACAACTGACCCTCTTCTGGGGCTGAGATAAATTGAGTAGACACCATTAGGTAATGTTTAGAGGATATCTGGGCTGGTGTGGGGTGGGGGACTCCACAAAACCATTTCTTGAGATGCAGCTCCAGGAGGATTAGTTGAAAGGACAGAATTTATTCTCTAAGAGGTAGACGTTTGCTTTAAATAAATCTGCCTCTAGCTTGAAAGTACAATGTATGAAGTCTAAGGAAATGGTTTGTCCAACATGTGGCCACCACATGTCTCTATTTCTGGAACTTGTTTTAAAGCTCGTCTGTCTACTGTATGTTTTTATGGTTTGCTTTTCTGCCAGGGCAGGAAAGATGTCTGCCTGGGTTAGATTTCCTGAATTTGCATAAAGAGCCTTCCTCCCCCCCCCCAAAAAAAAACTCCTTCTCAAAGCATGGGTCTAATCACTGGGGTATGGTTTTATACAGAAGGGACAAATGGGGGGAAAACAGGGATAATGAGCTTTCCGACTCATCTTGTGTAGCCTAAAGGAGTAGAATTAACACTAATATTTATAGGCAAGTAGTCTCTCTCCCCCCTCCACCCCCAAAATCATCTCAACAGTATGGCAAGGACTGTATGTAGAGAACTCTGATCATATATTTAAAATAACATCTGAAAGACAAAGCCCATAACTCAATCAAGTGATTCATTCATATTGTAAAACCTGGGTGGGCCTTTTCTGGAGTGCTTTTTATAGCTGTGTTGCTATGGTCTTGGCTTAGCTTTTAAACATCTGCATAAGGGATATATTTAAGTCTTAGGTGAGTATTGCTCTTTCACTGTGTGTGAAGGTGGGGGGGGAGTGTTTCAAGGGGCTCTCAATCATAGTTTGAAATGTGGCCAGTCGATGTATAAACATTTGTTGCCTGGGTAATGAACTGGCAGAAAAATTAAGAGAAACTGCAGGCATTGTGATCTACAACTTGCATTAATCTTGGGAAATCTGGATTTGATGCCTGCATTGGGCAAATGCTCGTCCACTGATATTTGGCAGATAGTATCCGTTTCAGTTCTCTGTCTCTAAAATAGAAGTCATTGTTATCTACCTCTAGATTAGTTATTTGGACCAAAAAGAAACTCTACAGCATGTCAGAATAATGGTGTGTGCTGTGAGAGACCCCTTCAGATCTTGCTAAGCAGTTGTGCAAGTCACTTGCCGTTCCTATAATCCGCTGTACTTCCTAGTTCAAGGGTGATTTAAGAGTTGACGATACATGTAAACATTCAAACTGCAGTATTAAAAGCTGAATTACTATTTAATGCCAACGACGCATAAATGTTTACAGCTTTTTAAGAATCAGTTTCTTTTGAGAATGCGTTTTCATTTTGATTTGCAAGAACGTTTGTGCATAAGATTCCAGAGGATGCTCTTAGACTGTGTGCACATTCAGTTCCTATGGTGCATCAGCTGGGTCTGTGGAATCTCTCAGTCATTCGCGTCAGGGATGCCATCTCGACCTCAGTATTGTGGGTGCCCACACGTTTTGGGAGGGGGGGTCCTCCAGGAGCACAACGTGGCTCCCCCATTAGAATTATATTAGATGTGTTGTTCTAAAACGTCACAGGGCATACTTCTTAATTAAAATGCTTTTTACCTTGGGTTTTTTGTTTCTTTTTCAAATGTAAGTCATACCCGGCCATACCAATTTCCAAAATGCTGTCTCTTTCCCTGCTACTGGTCACTGGTTGCTCTGCTCTGCCCTCTGGTGCCACATTTTAATTCCTCCTCCCTCCATCTGTGTCCTTTGTTATCAGAGCTGAACACCTCCCCTCGAATACCATTGTGGGGGGAGGCCCTCGGAGTTTGAATGCAGTAAAAAACACACACGCTATATAGGGACATATGAGCAGTGTTTCACCGATATAGCAGCATAAAACAATTAAAAATTAAGCAATCAAAAAGACACGGTAATACCGCATTATGAATGTAAAAAGTAGGACGTCACGTACATTATCAAAACCATTCTTTAACCCACCGACACTGTGGGTTAAACCACAGAGCTTAGGACTTGCTGATCAGGAGGTCAGTGGTTCGAATCCCTGCGACTGGGTGAGCTCCTGTTGCTTGGTCCCAGCTCCTGCCAACCTAGCAGTTCGAAAGCACATCAAAGTGCAACAGATAAATAGGTACCGCTCCAGTGGGAAGGTAAACAGCATTTCTGTGTGCTGCTCTGGTTCACCAGAAGCGGCTTAGTTATGCTGGCCACATGACCTGGAAGCTGTACGCCAGCTCCCTCGGCCAATAAAGCGAGATGAGCGTCGCAACCCCAGAGTCGGTCACAATTGGACCTAATGGTCAGGGGTCCCTTTACCTTTTTAATGTTAAAAATCATGAGCGTATATCCGCCCTGTGTTTTGGAAGTGGACATTTTTTCCGCTACTCCCCAGTTTGGGGCAGGAGGTGGGGAGGAGCGTAGGAGCCCTAAAATAATGAGCAAAGGAGTGCTCACATCAAATCCCTAATGCAGGGGAACAGTATTGCATTAAACACTATCCAACACATATTGAAGTGTCCTTAAAACCATTGAAATCAGTGACCTGGAGCATTGGATTGTGGCCAAGCTCCTGACTTCTCTCTGTTTCCTCAAACTGTGAATACCTTTGAGAGAGATGTTAACCTTGACTACCAAATATCCCTAATGTCTGACTCTGTGCAAGAACTTTAATTCATGTCAGCCATCAAGTACTGAAATAGGTCATTTAATCCATACTAATCCTTCATGCAGGAATTCCTGAAATGCTCAGGAAGATGTATATTTTTAGCAAGAGAGTAATGATGGCGATTGTTTAGCTGAAAATAGATCATTGTGTTAGTGTTTTCTTGTAAGCTTTATTTAGAAATTAAGCAGTCCACCTTTTCTTAATGTATTTAAATGCATTCCACACCCATATTCTTTGGTGAAATGCCCCTTTTTATGAGTGATAGCTATATATAAAGAAAACTTCATCTCTGGATCAGAGAAAAATATAACTTGCTAAGTATGGCATTTTCAGGAAGGATCACACTGAGATTCGCTGGGCCAAGAGCAGGAATACTTCTGAATGGATTGGTTTTGCATAAAAAAGAAAAGTGTGTGTTAGAGTTGAATTTATAGATGATTGAGTGTTCTGTCTGCTTGCGTGCCTTTTGATCTTCTGAGTTATGTCTTGCCACGGTTGCAAGCTATAATTTGTTTCAGAACCATTACCATTCTCTTGCTTCTGTCTCCTTGAACTATGACCTAAAGCTTTCATGAGTTTTGTAAGGTACTGATGTTTTCCTCCATAGTTCAAGAGTGAACAGATGTCAGATAATGTTTTCCATACTTGATAGTATTGTCAGCACTTCATAATGAACCTCGCTGCCTCCTCTAACACGGTTTCTCTGTCAAAACTTTCACTGTTCTTTCTGCTGCCACAGCCTCGCCTTCTAGTACTGCCTCTTTAAATCTTTTAACAAACACATTTGAGTTCAGCATTCCTGGCTAAGGCAGAGAGAAGGAAAACCCATAGTTAAATTTGCTTTAAAAATGGCTTGTGTACCTGCACAGATGGTTTAGAACAGAGGAATGCTTAGAACAGAGGAGTGCTTATCTCTTTGAGGACATTAGTAAAAAGCAGAACTGCTTGTATCATGCAATGTTGTTTGAAGTTCTGTAAAATATTCAATGAAGTTGGAAAGTATGCTGGAAGAGAAAATAATAATCTGTAACTTGCATTGTGTATATATAAATTGATGGCTCGTTCTCTGGACCTTACAGCTTCCCTACATAATATAGTGGTACCTCGGGTTACATACGCTTCAGGTTACATATGCTTCATACGCTAACCCAGAAATATTACCTCTGGTTAAGAACTTTGCTTCAGGATGAGAACAGAAATCGTGCAGTGGCGGCGCGGCAGCAGCAGAAGGCCCCATTAGCTAAAGTGGTGCTTCAGGTTAAGAACAGTTTCAGGTTAAGTGCAGACCTCCGGAACGAATTAAGTACTTAACCCGAGGTACCACTGTATGTACGAAAGCACTATAAATAAATCTAAAAGAAGCAAATAATAAAATAGTCACATGGGTAGAATATCAAATGTGCAAATGAAAACGTGTGCTATTGCAGGCCCAGGAGAAACACCCTGCTGATGTTCTTTGGTTCTCTGATTATCAACGGTTGTGTGTGATTTGAACTTTATTTAACACACTGGTGTTAATATTTTGGTTAGCTAGATCTGCACCTTGCCATGCTTGCAGAACTTTAGAGCAGAAGTAGGAATTTCAAGAAAGAAGTTTGCTGCCAAAAATAGCAACCCAACGATGTCATTATGGCAGTAGTAGCCAATCATGAAGAGCAGGGACAAGAGAGCATTCAGAATAATGACTTTGGGACACAAACACATTGCTGAAGGTGTGTGCGAATTGGGACATAAATTAAGGACATCTTTATTTCAGGTCCACAATGAGAGAGGGAATGGAAATGTTCAAAAACATTGTTAATGACTCAAAATTGATAAAATGGGGTATGTAATATGTTGGCATCTGTGCAAAGTACTTAGCAGTGGGAAGGTTGCACTCTGCCAGGAAAATGTTAGTACCTTCTCTGAGATCAAGGAGAAACAGCACAGAGTTCTTCACATTTTAATCCATATTAACTCTGGTGCCCATTTCTAGTTTCCATTTCTTCACCTAACAATTAAAAAGCCTACAGTTTTGTGTATTTTTAGTCCTTTTGACATATCACTCCCAATTCTGCTTCCCAGTGAATTGTATATCCTCAGCATAATCCTATGCATGTCTGTTTGGAAGTAGATCCCATTGTGTTCAACTGGGCTCACTCCCAGGTAAGTGTCATGGTAGCAGCATTATGGTAATCTACATACACGTATTTGTGTGCTGCCTTTAATCAGATATTTCACTGCAGATTATGAAAACCAGAACAAGTGAAACAATAAAAACTAACAAGTATATTTCATGCTGCAGTTCCCCTGGTACAGTGGACTCCATGTGTTCAATTGAACTTCCTCTCCTGTTTTCTTGAGTCCCCATAAACTCTTGAAATCAGCTCTAGAGGATTGGTGGACTTTCTGGAGCAGGTTTTGGGAATGCACGGGAGGGAGGAAAGGAAACTGAAGTCCTGTTTCAGAACCATGGGCATGGAACATTGGATACGGCCCAAATCAAACTTACAATAATAGCACAATTCAGAAGTGGATGCATATTAGCATATTAGTATACCTGAAGGAGCACCTCCACCCCCATCGTTCTGCCCGGACACCGAGGTCCAGCTCCAAGGGCCTTCTGGCGTTTCCCTCCTTGTGAGAAGTGAGGGTACAGGGAACCAGGCAGAGGGCCTTCTCGGTAGTGGCACCCGCCCTATGGAACGCCCTCCCATCAGATGTCAAGGAAATAAGCAACTACCTGACTTTTAGAAGACATCTGAAGGCAGCCCTGTTTAGGGAAGTTTTTAATATTTGATGTTTTATTGTGTTTTTAATATCCTGTTGGGAGCTGCCCAGAGTGGCTGGAGAGGCCCGGCCAGATGGGCGGTGTATAAGTAATAAATTATTATTATTATTATTATTATTATTATTATTGCAATAGCAGAAATTTTGAGTAGCACCTAAGACAGCATGTTAAAGACTTTTGTCCAGTGCAAAGATATTAAGGACTAGTAGACTTTAAATTGCCTCTTAGTTACTTGAAGCCTCACACAACATGAACTTCATTTATTGAGTTTTGAATTCTTACAATGTTGTCATGTATATTGCAAAAGAAGACACACTTACAGTGGTTTTCAAGCTTTAACATCTACAGCGTAACCAATTTTTTTTTAAAAAAGTTTAGTTTACATTCTGAATGTTGGAACTCCTATTTTAAGTAATCCATGAATCCGAAAATGGGGTGGGTTATAGTGTAGAGGTACTGCTCTGTCTTTGCATAAATCCCAGGGCTTTGAGGTTTTCTCTTGAGAAAAAGGCAGCATTCTTTTAAAGTAAGCGTAACTCTGCCTCTGGCTAGCTGACAATCTTTTCTGTCATGTTTACTACGCTTTAAAAAAACATGATTCACTACAGTCAGAGGTTGCTTGATCTTTCATAGCGTCTCGGCAGCGGTGATCAAAATTTTATATTTGAGACCTAGCCAAATTACCTCCCCCAACCCAAATTATTTTCAGAACCTAAATAACCAATGCACGACTGTTTTCCAGGATGTTTGAAACCTACCCCCCCCCCCAATATGCTATTGTTGTCCTTTGAATATAGGAAACAACTTGACCTTAAGATATGGGAAGTTTTTCTGTTTGGCTTCCACAGGCTTCTGCCCATCCTTCTGTATAGCAGACTGGGTTCTCATATTTTACACCCATAGGGTGAAAGGCTTTAACACTATAACACTTTTCAGACTCTTGCACCTATTCAGTGTGCATTCTTCAGGGTGGTGCAGAATTATGGCAGTGAGCCCTACTCTTTGCTGTCTGTTTTGCATGTGGCAGTCGTTGAAAGTTGCTGGGATGCAACCATGGGTGTAGCCAGGCCTTTTGTTTGGGGAGGGGAAGAACCTCAGTTAGCTATGTATTTTTATTGATTTTTATTGATTGGGGGTGCTTCCCTGCCCCCTTGGTTTGTTGTTGTTGTTGTTTAGTCGTTTAGTCGTGTCCGACTGTTTGTGACCCCATGGCACTCCTGTCTTCCACTGCCTCACGCAGTTTGGTCAAACTCATGCTGGTAGCTTTGAGAACACTATCCAACCATCTCGTCCTCTGTTGTCCCCTTCTCCTTCTGCCCTCCATCTTTCCCAACACCAGGGTCTTTTCCAGGGAGTCTTCTCTTCTCATGAGGTGGCCAAAGTATTGGAGCCTCAGCTTCACGATCTGTCCTTCCAGTGAGCACTCAGGGCTGATTTCCTTAAGAATGGAGAGGTTTGGTCTTCTTGCAGTCCATGGGACTCTCAAGAGTCTCCTCCAGCACCTTGGTTATGCCCATGGATTCAACTCTGTTTTGACCTGGAGGCTGATGTGTCTGCATGGGAAAGAACTGATAGAGAGATAAACCTGCAGGCTTCCTAGACTGCCCTTTAAGCCTGCAATGACCAATCTTTGGACTAGAATGATACCCTTGTCAGCATCGCACTTGAGCCAGTGCCACCAACTGGACTCATCCACTTCAGCCCCGACTGGGCCAGGTGAGCTGGGGTAGCACTTCCAGAGACCACCTTCTGGACAGGAACAGGTCAAAGTGCTGTGGACTCACAGCTTAGTGTTGTGAGCACCGGATTCACTCCCACAAGAAGACAGTCGTTGCACAGCAGAGTATAGCAGGGTATAGCAGAGCATAAATGACTTGGAGAGCAGCTCTGTAGAATATCTTCTTTTATTCTATCTACAACTATAATACACAACTATGTACAGAGCTAAATGAGGTCTAAACGAAAATGCTGAACTGCACTGAGTGTCTACAGCTGCTCTTAGCAGCAACCTTATCTATACACACAATCTCTCTCTCTAACACTCAGTCTCCCTCTCTCTTTGATGTGAGGCTGGAGCGGAATAAGTAGAGAGAAGAAACTGCCCCCTCCTCTCTGGAGAATCAGCAGAGAACATCAGTAGATTCTTGGATATGGGAGGGGTGAAATCTCCTCAACCCTTAGGGTTGTTCACTTCATTTCCTATTTCCTTCCTCTTTGTCCTAACCTTGGGAGAGCAGGCATCTTCTCATTCTCTCCTGCTGAGGTGCAAGAGAACCACAACAGTGCCTGAGAAAGAGGTGGACACAAGACAAACAGCTTACCTAGTTAGAACTTGGATCTCTCCCATCAAGTGTGTATTTCCTGCAACAAACATAGCTTTCTTATTTTTCTAAATTCAGAATCTCAGTGTGATTGTATCTGGAGTAAAGTGTGCTTCTCCAACAGAGATTCAGTGTTGAATTCAACTTCTGCTGATCCATTTAAACTCCAAATGCCACTAGCATTTGGATACTGTGCTTTCCTCTCTCTTTTAGTTACAGTTCTAAATAATTTTTATTCACATTTCCCCCCCAAAAAAATTCCAGTAATACAATAATACAAACATCATAGAAATAATTTCTATCCCAATTTCCCCCCTCCCCCCTGGACTTCCCTCAACTCCCATTTCTGGTTTATTTTCATATCACCCCAGTTCCTGCTATTTCCCTATCCTATCCTAATTTTGACTTTATAATATTTTAATCACAATTAATGGTGCTATTTGTGTTTACTCGAAACCTACTAATGAGTCCAATTCCTTATATTGTTTTTGTAAATAAGCCGCAAATGGTTCCCAGTCTTCCTTAAAGGATTTTTTGTCCTTATTTCTTAATCTGTCCGTTAATTTTGCCATTTCGGCGTATTCTGTAATTTTTCTTTGCCATTCTTCTTTAGTCGGTACTTTATCACTTTTCCGTCCTTGCGCCCATAATACCCTGGCTACCGTAGTCGCGTACGTAAAAAGTCTGTGTTTCTTTTTTGGCAAATCTTTACCTGTGCTTTTCTCAATACCTCTCTCTCCCCCCCCCCCCGTGTTAATAGCCTAATGCCACTGGGCAACCCCCTCCCCTCTTCAGTGTATCCTACACTGAGGGATTGGGCACAGAAGCACTGGGGATAATTAAGGTGGCGATAGCTGCCAGCCCAGCACTTCTGTTTGTGGCTAAGGCAATGCATACTGCTTCTGACCATGGAGGTCAGGAGTAGAGCATCTGCTTTGTAGGCACAAAGTCACAGGTTCAGTCCTCAGCAACTCAACATGGGGATGCAAGAGACCCACGTCTGAAATCCTGGAGAGCCAAGACTGAGCTAGATGGACCAATGGTCTGACTCAGTATAAGGCAACTTCCTATGTCTCTGTTCAGAGCCAGTGTGGTGTAGTGGTTAAGAGAGGTGGACTCGTAATCTGCTGAACCGGGTTCGCGTCTCCGCTCCTCCACATGCAGCTGCTGGGTGACCTTGGGCCAGTCACACTTTTCTGAAGTCTCTCAGCCCCACTCACCTCACAGAGTGTTTGTTGTGGGGGAGGAAGGGAAAAGGAGAATGTTAGCCGCTTTGAGACTCCTTAGGGTAGTGATAAAGCGGGATATCAAATCCAAACTCTTCTGTGCAACATTTTCACCTTTAGGATTGGTTTGGTTTAGTACAGAAAGCAAAACAAAACTCATTGGTCAAACCACATAAGTTGGATAGCTGGACATCAATGTGAATCTAGCTAGTTGAGTCCATATGTACCCCATTCCTTTTTGACTTGTTTACCTGGTGCTGAAACACATTGGGCATTAATAAAAAGTGCATTACTTTCCAGCATCTTTAGATTGCTTCTCCTTCCTTTTTTTGTTTACATATACTGCATGCAAGCAGAATATATTGGAATCAGAGGCTCGTGCAGCATTGAGCGAAACTGATCCTGCCTCAGATTTCCAACAAGAGTTTGGGCCGCTTGAGTCTTTCCAGGCTGCTTTCCAATCTGGCTCAGCTCCAGTTTAGGAACTCCCATCTCTCTGTCTGCCCCACATTCAAACAGCTTGTGTTCTGTCTCACGCAGCCACTGGCAGATCACTGGTGTCAAGCGCAGCCTTGATGGTAAGTGCCCATTCAGGAAAACCTGTCTGGTCAGCTCTCACTGAGGGAGAACACCAGCCAATCAGCTTAAGCAAAGATGGTCACTCAGCAGCCATAACACTATTTTTATGTGGTGTTTATGGACTCAAGACTGAGGTTTTCTGCCAAGAGGTTCTGTTTTTAATCTTGGATTGCGCTGTCATGAATTTCCACCCACTCTAAACTACTCTTGGGGAGGCCTTCAGAAGTGAGAATAAAGTTCCCTAGTTGCTTCCTGACTAGCATTTGCCAGAACACTTTAAAAAATGCAATTCCACAAAGCCTTGAACCATAGTTGACTGGAGACTTATGGTAAGAGCATTCAAGGATCACTTAAAATGCACTTGAGGATGCACGCAAAATAGAACTGATGATTTATAAAAACATGTCATCTTGTGCAATTTCTTTATAGCGAGCTTTTGGCAGGAATGGCTTTGCAGGGAAGCGCAGGAAGCAAGTATTAAATATTGCAGTGATTATTTATAAATAACTTTTTTTCTTGGACACTGCATTCTTTTAAGGAAAGATCTGCAAGGCACAGCTAGCCAGTCATATGGTTTGCGTTAAATCCAATTCTGTTTATGCAGGTGGTTTCCCCATTTTTAGGAAAGCTTTTCTCTGCTTATCACATCCTCAGTGAATGTGGCTATTGGGCATTTTAACAATCAGGAGTTGCTTAGGATGGCATTTCTTCTTACTGACTCAATATAGCTGTGCACTAGAAATATGTATTTGTATCTGCATGGCAATGTGATAAGAAATTCCACTTTGTGCATTTATAATATGTCACCGCTTACTGTTTTTTAAATCAAGGTTTTTCAGTGTCGGACTTGACTGGCATTTCCACACTACTATAATTTTCTGTGCAAAGAGAACCATATATTTTAGAAAACTCCAGCTTTTAAATTAAGAACAGACAAACCGTGTTAACACTGACTTCTTCCTTCCAAGCACGCAAATCAACCAGGTTCCTTTTAATTTCCTGTTGAATAAAATTCTGCACATATTAAACGCTGTTGTGTCAGATGAATGCTGCAGAAAACTAGTTTGTGCAGTGGATACACTGGGAAGATGGAGATGAACTCCCATCTGTCAAATGCCGTTCATTGTTAACTATGTGTAAAGTGATGCACATCAGGGTAAAATAATAATACCTTCACGGATACACTGATGGGAAATGAGTTGACAGTGTGAGATTGTAAATGACAACACAGTGAAAATGTTAAGCTCGTTTTTAGTGGTTGTGAAGAAGGCAAAATCCATGCTTAGAGGATCAATAAGAAAGAAATTGGAAACAAAATTACCAGTGTAGAACACCTTTATACAAATTAGTAGTGAGACCACACTTTGAATACTATGTACAGTTTTGATAGCCCATTACAAAGAGGAACAGCTGGAAAAGCATGCAAATATGGGTAACAATTTTGGGGGGAGGCAACTAAGGGAGGGTCGTGATAGAGGTTTATATCATTATATCGTTCTGCCCGGACACTGAGGTCCAGCGCCGAGTGCCTTCTGGCGGTTCCCTCACTGCGAGAAGCCAAGTTACAGGGAACCAGGCAGAGGGCCTTCTCGGTAGTGGCACCCACCCTGTGGAACACCCTCCCACCAGATGTCAAAGAGAAAAACAACTACCAGACTTTTAGAAGACATCTGAAGGCAGCCCTGTTTAGGGAAGCTTTTAATGTTTGATGGATTACTGTATTTTAATATTTTGTTGGAAGCCGCCCAGAGTGGCTGGGAAAGCCCAGCCAGATGAGTGGGATATACATAAATAATAATTATTATTATTATTATTATTATTATTATTATTATTATTATTATTATTATTATTTATTACTATGCACGGTGTGCAAAAAATTGGCAACATTTCTCCCTTTCCTGTAAGCTGGCATCAGTAAAGCCAAAGGGTGCACATCCACGACAGGCTACATAGTTACCCTGTGGAATTTGCTACCTCAAGATATGGTCATGACTGCCAACCTGAATTACTTTAGAAGGCGACTGGATGCATGGAAGATAAGACTATCAATGCCTACTAGTCACGGTGGTTGTATGGTACTGTATGGGATTATGCCTCTGAATACTAGTTTCCGGGGAGTAACTGCAAAATTGCCCTCATATCCTGTGACATTTCATAGGTATCTGGTTAATCACATGGGAAAGAAGATGCTGATAGGCCTTTGGTCTGATCCACCAAGACACTTTGTTATGTTGTATTCAGTGACCTTGAGCTGCTCACTACCTCTCAACCCTAACCTCTGCCTTGCAAAATTGCTAGGTTAAAGTGGAGAGAAAAGCACAGCACGATACAGTATATAATTCTGGAGCTTTCTCACATCTGCACCATTTCTCCAGGTGTTCAAACAAACCTCACACACATCTTTCTTGCATGGAGCTGCCATGCAGCAAAATATTGCAGAGCTCCAGATAAGACTGCATAATATTGAAGTTTCTTGTAGCTTAGACAGTGTTCTACAGGGTAACAACCCCCACATAGTACTGCTTCATGGAAGAGTGGTGGCCTGTTTGCTACGATAAGCAGCTAAGAACGGGGGTGAGGGTGGGTAAGTGGCGAGGATGGGACTCTATTGCCTGCCTGAACAATACATTGTGCTCTTACTCCCTAATGTGTCCTACTTAATAATCTGTCAGTGCCTTCAGTGGGTGAGTTAAGACTTGTAAATAAACCCATGGAAATTACTAGCCTGCAAAAAATGTCCGTCTCGCCCAATACACCCTTGTTGCCTCCTGAGGGCTAGCAGAGGAGGGACTGAGAGCAAAGGCCAACATCAACACCTGGCATTCTTTTGCAGCTGGCAGAACCCACTGCGGATGCCTTCCTTCCCGCCTCCATTTTTTTCCTGGCCTGGTGCTTTGTGACTAATTCTATCCACCGTTCTAACCCCTTTCCTCTTGAGATCATTGGAAGAACACAGGGCCACCACTTTTGGTAGCGACAACACATTGCCGGAAACATGCAGCTGCTGCTCTGCCCTGTGGCTCTCTATATATTTAAAGCTAGGAATTTTAATCACTTTCTTTTGGTTGCAAGACGTTGAGATTCCCCCCCTTGTTGCTTTGTTTGTCTTTGCTATATGATGGTGATATACTATCAAACTAGGAAGCGGGAAGAAAAAGAGATGCTCAATTACTAAGAGGTTAGCACGTGAAGCAGCTTACCAGAGCCAGGTCATTGTCACTTTACCAGAGTCAAAGTGTTGGTAGGAGGATACATACATTTTTAACAAGGACACATTCAGTTTGTCTTAGGCAAGGGAAGGAGCATGGTGGAGCTAGGATTAGACCCGGGGTCTGTGGCATTTATATGTGATTCAGATAAACATTTCTCTGTTACAAACAAGTATTTCACTGTATCTTTTTATTGGGGAGGTTTTGTCTGAACTGCTTATATTAAAGAGGACAACATAAACCTTTGCAGGCTTGGATTGCATATTAATAAACCAGGCTTTATCTGTTTTTCAGGTGCTGCAGTTTTGCAAATAAACTTTCAGACCATGATTCATTTAAATACTAATAGCCAAAAGAAATGGGCAGGAACAAGCTTTTTTATTTTGTTGCAGAGACTCTGAGCTAATCATTTACAAAGTGCTGAATGAATGTGCTCAGATTAAGGACATTCCAGCATCTCAAAAATAACACTCACTATGGCTTAGCTATTCAGCTAAATATGTATTTTTCCTCTTAAGTAGGCCCAGCAACATCTATCTTGTTTGTTCATGTCATATTCTTCATGTACCACGCTTTCAAGATTATAGTTATAGTGTAAAGGTAAAGGACCCCTGGACGGTTAAGTCCAGTCAGAGGTGACTTATGGGGTGCAGCACTCATCTCACTTTTCAGACTGAGGGAGCCAACGTTTGTCTTCCATAAGTTGCTGGGGGTTTTTATCTCCCTTATTTGTGTCTAAAAATATCTTTACTGGTAGGCGTTCTTCATGTCACAAGTTAAGCACAGGGTTGTTCATGTGGCCATGGAATTGATTTCACTTGAATCTGATTTCTGTGTCCCTCACTGTCTCAGACCTCAGTCATAAGCTATCCATTTTCTTCTTTCTGATGGCTTACAGTATGTTGTCCAAAATCCTCAGAATTCAAAACGTTGTAGGATTCAAAAGCAGCGTTGATATTTCCTTGCTGCTAAAAATCCTTTCCCAGAAATCCTGACTGAAGATGATATCAGGGACTAAGAAATCTGCATGCTGATGTAAGTGGAACCAGTGTGGTTGGGTCTCTTTGTCTTCACACTTACCGGATTTTTCGCTCTATAAGACGCACCAGACCATAAGACGCGACTAGTTTTTGGAGGAAGAAAACAAGGAAAAAAAATATTCTGAATCCCAGAAGCCAGAACAGCAAGAGGGATCGCTGCGCAGCAATCCCTCTTGCTGTTCTAGCTTCTGGGATAGCTGTGCAGCCTGCATTCGCTCCCATAAGACGCACACACATTTTCCCTTACTTTTTAAGAGGGAAAAAGTGCGTCTTATAAAGCGAAAAATACGGTAGCTTCTTTTAAAAGGTTGGTTTAAAGTTCTGCCTCTTCATTTTAAACAACTGATTGTCTCTGCAAGATCATGTACAAATAACAAATTTGACTGAGACCAGAATCAATGTTTTGGCTATTAAAAAAAAAAGTTTCCTGTTTAAAAAATGCTAATAGACATGACATTAATGTCTTCTGTTCTAATTTGACTTGATTATTTCAGTTGAATGTAATTGCCTGAAGAGAAGCGCTTGGTACAAGGTACGGTCAAGTGATACTTCAGAAAAGAGTAACTTGTTACTGGAATCGGTTAGAATATATATTGAACTGGAACCTGCTAGAGATTGGGGAATATATTTTCCATTAAAAGCAATTGCAGCTGTTAAATAGCATGTAATATGCAAACACGGTCAAGAGTTTTGTTAATGAGTCGCTTTGCAGAGCGTAAATAAGACCTGTTGCTACTCTTTGCATTTCATATGCTTTTTGTCCCGCTGTTTACAAACATGAGCACACATTCACTCACTAATTATATATCTGTGAAGTGGGGATATGCCCAATATTTCACAAAGTAGGTTCTAGTCTACAAAACCTTGTAGTGTGTGTGTGTGTGTGTGTGTGTGTGTGTTTTTAAGTGTTTAAAGTGTTTTAATTGGTTGGAAGGTGCCCAAAGTGGCTGGAGCAACTCAGTCAGGTGGGCGGCTTATTATTATTATTGTTGTTGTTGTTGTTGTTGTTATTATTAGCCATACATTCATTAATTGTATTGTACATTAACCCAATAAGCCAATACCTCTGGGAACCATACACATCTGTGTGCCAGGTGGGGGTCTCGACAGTTCTAAAAACCTCAGCTTTCATTTCGTACCACAGAGCTGTTCAATGGCAGTATTCCACTAGCTATTGGTTGCTGGCGAGGCAATTGCTTCCCAGCATTATCTGTGGGCTTCCTGAAAGCATGTGAGAATCAGGGTGATGGACTCACTGTATATTTGCCTTTGGTCTGATCCAGCATCTTTCTTATTACATTCTCCTGGTCCTTGTTGCTTGTAGTACCTTTTCAGATTTAGACTGTTGGCCAGTTTCAACATAAAAAGTAATTCATGGTTTCCCACTATGAGAACAAGAAGATGCTAGCATTAGGCTATTGTAATATCCCCTCTCTCCTCTCTAACCTTTTCTGCTCCCACAGGTATGGGACTGAGAACTTCAGTTTTCAGCTAACCACAGTTCCTCATAACATCTGAATTTGAAGCTTCAGTGAGAGCAAGCCAGTACAAACCATGATTTTGGATCTCGCATATTCACTCTACCCATTTGCTTAAACCAGTGGTGTCCAAACTTTTTTCAAAGAGGGCCAGATTTGATGAAGTGAAAGGCCGTGAGGGCCAAAAGTAAAGTTGTTGACCTTTTTTTTTAAAAGGATTGGAGGGATTGATTTTACCCAGGAAATAAACTGCCACAGGGGCCGGATTAAACCGACCTGCGGGCCAGATTAGGCCCCCGAAATGGACTTTGGACACCCCTGGCTTAAACGCTCCTGACACAACCTGATGCTTCAGATGGCAACTCCCTTCATCTCTAGCACAGCCAATGGTCAGAGACAATATGACCTAAGGTGGGAGTGTAACAGAGAGGTGTTACGAAATTATTCATGGGCAAGGAGCGTGGATAGAGGTTTTTCTCCCCCTTGCATAATATTCGAAACTGAGACCATCCACTGCAGCTGAATGTTGGAATATTCAGGACGGATGAAAGAGGAAGTCTGTATTTTTCGCTCCATAAGACGCACCTAGTTTTTAGAGAGGGAATGCAAGGAGAAAAAGATTCTTTAAAGGGAGTGCTGAGCAGAGCCTGTATGCATCCTAGGCTCTGCTCAGCGCTCCCTTTCATGAGCCGCGTGGTGTGTGTGTGTGGCGCTTGCAGGCTTTTCCCTGAGGAGGGAGAAGGGCAGCCTCTTTCTCCTTGGGGAAAAGCCCCCAAGAGCCGTACACACGCTCCACGTGGCTCTTTAAAGGGAACGCGGCTTTGGGGGCTTTCCTGAGAGGTGGGGAAAGGGGCAGAGCCGTGTGCTCTGTCCCTTCCCCCACCTCCTGCAAGAGCCGCACACTAAGCTAGAAGCCAGGACAGCAAGCGGGATCGCTGCACAGCGACCGCTCTTGCTGTCCTGGCTTATGGGATAGCCGCGCACAGCCTCTCCCTGGCAGTGAAGGCTCCCCCAAGAGCCGCGCTCCCTTTAAAGAGCGCGCAGAGCGTGTGTGCAGCTCTTTAAAGGAAGCGCTGAGCAGAGCTTCCCGCCTGCATTCGCTCCATAAGACGCACAGACATTTCTCCTTACTTTTTACGAGGGGAAAAGTGCGTCTTATAGAGTGAAAAAATACGGTATTTAGAATCGTGGATTGTAGAGTTGGAAGGGACCCCCAGGGTCATCAAGTCCAATTTCCTGCAATGCAGGAATCTTATCTAAAACATCCATGACCATCCGGCCTCTGCTTAAAAACCTCCAGAGAAGGAGAGTCCACCACCTCCAGAGGGAGCCAGCTCTTTCTGTTTTCTCCACATAGTATTGCTCCCATAAGCTGTAGCCAGGGCCACCAACTTACATGACTTTTAAAAGGGTTTAGATCATAGAGGTTAAGGCTATCAGTGGCAATTAAACATGATGACTGTGTGCTGTCCCCAGTGTCAAGAGACAGTATGTCTCCGAATACCTGTTGTTGGGAACCACAGGCAGGGATAGTGCTGCTTATGGGCTTTCCATAGGCGTCTGACTGGCCACTATGAAGACAGGATGTTTGCACTAGATAGGCCGTTGGTCTGATCCAGCAGGTTTCTGTTTTTAATGTTCACTCCAACATCTGGAGGACACCAGGTTGCTGAAGGCTATTTTAAGCAAATTAGTTTCTGAGTTCATACATTACAGGCCGCTGCAGTTAATTTGAAACTGGCTTATTTTCCTCAGAGGCATGCAAGGAAGTACTATGAGCTAGTGACTGAGGTGTCAAGAACTTAGAAGGCAGAACTGATACCCAATTCAATTATATTTTCAAATGGCTCAGTATAGGTTTTATCTAGCATTCTCATTTCATTCACACAACAGGTTTCTGTTTGTACAATGGAATTCCCCTTCCTCTTCTCTCTCTCTTCCCCCCCCCCACCCCAAAGCATATGCTCTAAATCTGCTCCAGAACAGATTTTGGGAACATGCCGTGGGGAAGAGGAAGGAGAAGTCAGTTGCGCAAGTAGAACGCCACTCTCCCAGCCCTATATTTCTGAACTTCTCTTACGAATATGAATAGTTTTGTTACCCTGGCAGTTGTTAATAATGCTCACTGATTCCAAAAGCGTGCCCCAAAATTAATTAGTCTGTAGGGGACATGGGATCTAGAAGAGTTTATAAAGGTGATCTGCTTTGGTTGAAAAAGGTACCTTTGATCTTAAGGGAGCTAGGAGCTTCTACCCCGATGAGGTGACCTGCTTTCTATCACCACAGACATTGTTTTAATGTTAAAGGCTAAGCTTGGGTATAATTGTTAAACCTTGAGCTCCTTATAGCCTTTTCTGTAGCAGAGGTCTTGACACCACTATTGTGATGTCATAACCAAAGTATTAACGTGCATTTCCTATGCATTGAGCTGGTTCACATGGCACACTAAACCAAACCCAAAATGAACCTTGGCTGCAGCTCATGAGGAGAGAGTCAGTTTGCACTAAGCCAGGGGTCAGCAAACTTTTTCAGCAGGGGGCCGGTCCACTGTCCCTCAGACTTTGTGGGGGGCCGGACTATATTTTGAAAAAAAAAATATGAACGAATTCCTGTGCCCCACAAATAATCCAGAGATGCATTTTAAATAAAAGCACACATTCTACTCACGTACAAACACCAGGCAGGCCCCACAAATAACCCAGAGATGCATTTTAAATAAAAGGAGACATTGTACTCATGTAAAAACACGCTGATTCCCAGACCGTCCGCAGGCTGGATTTAGAAGGTGATTGGGCCGAATCCAGCCCCTGGTCCTTAGTTTGCCTACCCATGCACTAAGCTAAGCCTTGGCTTCATTCATCATGGTGTGGCATCAAAAAGGACCAGGAAGGAACAAAGATTCTCTCTGAGAGGCTGCACATCAGTGGAACCACTAGAAAAGCCCTAGCTCTCATAGGAGCAAAAATAAGCACATTATTCCATTTTTACAGATGTAATTGAACGGTTGCAGAAATGCAGCTGGACAGACGGATTGCAACATTGGCATGGGCCAGAAATAGTGATCTATTTATTACTTTTTAGGTAAAAAGAAAGAGGGAATGGGGGGGGGGGGACTTGCTTTCTGGCATACTGATAGTTCCCAGGAGCATAACACAAACAGAGAACCAAGTTGGGTGACACTGTATCACATTGTATTCTTGGCCGTCTCCAGCAAAATGCCCTCTTTTGGAAGTGCTATTTCAAAAGGCAAAATGGTCTCATTCATTCATTCATTACAATTTGACCCCCAAGCCAATCCTTTTAAAATTACTTCAGTATGTGCTATATCACAGTTACCCCATATTAGCCATAATATGATGAATGAACGAACTATTAAATGGTCCAAAACTGTTTCCCCAAAAGTCCTGAAAATTCCACAGTTGCTGCATAGTCTAGCTAGGCCTCCTAGCTGCTAAATAATGTGAGATTAAAAATACTTTGTCTAAGTGATTTTGTAGTTCTTGAAGTTGTGGTAAGATTTGATTGAAACAGGTGTGTGTGTGTATGCGCAAATTATTAGACTACTTATTATTTGAGGGATATTCCTCTGCTTATTTTTAGTGATTGCACAGATTTAATAAATATGTGGTGCTAGTTCAATACTACTGTACTAGTTCTAGTTCAATATTACTGTACTTATAAACTACTTCTAGAAAAAGGCTGTGGCAATGATTTATCAGTTAAATTCTTCTGTGAAAGTAACGAGTGCTACAAAACAAATCTCTTACTAGGAAATTTGATGTGCAGGACAAATTCCATGCAAGAACAGCAGAGGTCAGACTGCATTAGCAAATGGTGACTTGTGACAGAATACATTCTCTTATGACATGTGAAAATATAACTTTTATTTGTTCGCTGCGTTAACTTTTGTTTTGCTTTGTGGTTAAGGAGCAATGATATAAAACCAAAATAAGCAAACATTTAATATAGGCCCACAAAATATGAGAGCTGAACAAAAAAATACATAGCAATGTACCACATACAAAAACATCAGTAATAAGCCAGATAAGCTTGGGAGCAGAGTGGAGGAAAATAACACTGAATTTTAGCAATGGCAGCATCAGTGTCAAGTTATCTCAGCTTTGTTTTTAATAGGAAACATTTCCCCCAATTTGCGTTTTTTGCTAGTGTGACAAATCTATTTTTCTCCCTTCCATTCCTCAAGCATATATTAAGCACATTAGTAGATTCGTAGATATGTGTGCATTGCTGTACCATGGAGGAGGATTTTAAACCATATTTAGCTTCTTTTTGTATTATTTTTTATGATATTACTATCATGTAATGTAAATATTCTGTTATCAGTCTTATTGACATTTGTTGTACAAAAACTTTCACTAGGTATTTTTTTGTTTAGCTCTCATATTTTGTTCTATGTGTAATAATAATAAAACTTCTAAATTTTAATAGTTCTTTCCTTAACCATTTGCCATAATTGAAAGTAAGCAATCTTTTTTTTTGGTGCCCCCCCCTTTTTCTCTTTGGTATTTTTAGGAAATAGGAGTTCATATCCCAAATGGTGGTGGTTATAAATTTACTTTTCTAAAATGCCAATACATATATATAGAAGTAAGAAGCAAAGCTTCACCATACTGTCTTGCAACCCTAAGTGAAATTATTATTGTAAAATATATAACAGTTTTGCTATGCACCACATTATTGTAGTGGTGTTGTTGTTGTTGTTAGAATTATGTCTTCATCAAAAGATCTTAGGGTGGCTCACAAGATCTTGTTCCCTTATGTTGTGGTCAGTGCAAAAAGCTGAAATGGAGCAGAGGAGGATTTTCTTGCAAGGAAGAGTGGGAAAGGTTATAGACAGCTAAGAGCATCTTGTTTATAGGAAAATCAGCTAGTAATTCTGACCACAGAAGCTATGAAAATAAATACACTTCGGATTCTGAAGTAAAGTGCAGGTATCAAAAACAACTCAGAGAAAAACTTCCCCGAATAAACTGACCTCAGAGAGCTGATCCCTGCTTCACAGAAAAACAACTTTATTTTCATTTTAATAAAAAGAGCCAGCCTGGAATGTTGCCACTTTGAATCCTTGTGGTGCTTTCACCCAAGTGGCCTAGTGAGCTCCTAGCCATAGTTAAGAGATTGGGAGCATGCTGTAAACTCACATGGCTTTGTTTCACTCATGCAATTTTCCCACCTCTTCTCTTGGTATGATTATGGAAGGCTTGTGCAATTGTATATATTATTTCTCACTATATTAAAAAAGCCCTAAAATGATTTACAACCAAGTAAACTAATAAAATGAAATGATGAAATCAGAAATGTACTAAAAAACATATTTAAATGGTGCAGTACTAACTAGACCTTGTTGATTCTAGACCGGGTTAATGCTAGTTAACACGGATCGTGTCTGCATCTTCACATTTTAAGACCCTGCAGGTGTTTTTTTTCTGCTGCACAGCTAGCGTACCAACTGTTATCAGTTAAAACTGAAAACTCTAACCTGGACACACTTATGAAAGTATTAATAGAGCATAGTACTTTCTTTAAAGCAGAACTAAACTTGGTTGTTAGGGACGCGGGTGGCACTGTGGGTTAAACCACAGAGCCTAGGGCTTGCCGATCAGAAGGTTGGCGGTTCGAATCCCCGCGACAGGGTGAGCGCCCATTGTTTGGTCCCAGCTCCTGCCAACCTAGCAGTTCGAAAGCACATCAAGTACAAGTAGATAAATAGGTACCGCTCTGGCGGGAAGGTAAACGGTGTTTCTGTGCCCTGCTCTGGTTTGCCAGAAGCGGCTTAGCCATGCTGGCCACATGACCTGGAAGCTGTCTGCAGACAAACGCTGGCTCCCTTGGCCTATAGAGAAAGATGAGCGCGCAACCCCAGAGTCGTTCGCGACTGGACCCAACGGTCAGGGAGTACCTTTAACTTTAAACTTGGTTTTTATTTAAAAACTGATGCCCTAAGCATTTTAACCCACTTGTTGTTGTTTTTTGTTTGTTTATTTTAGTTTTCAAAAGAATCAGCCTCTTGAGAAGCCTGAATAAACTGGTGACTCTTTCTTCCTTTTGAATATTTTAATTATAATACCTTTTCTTGTGTGAAAATTGCAATAAAAACAAAACAGGAGTTCTTATAGATTGGGCACTTTATGGTGAGGAGGAAACCCAGCTGTTGTCTACTGAGCTGAAATGGAAGGTTATGACAACTGTACATTCTTGGGAGTATTTGCACAATAGTCCCACATCCTGTTATCTTATTGCCTTCAAATCTAAACCGGAGATAAACATGTCATAATTAGCAAGTGCCAAATTCCTTCTGAAGTATGTCATGATTCCTGTTCTCCTGACTTGTGATATATATGGAACATATGTGCAATGCAATATATTACTCTTAGATGTTTTATGTGGTGGTCCCATGGAATGAAGTGAAGCCACATCTAAGAGAAGTTAAAGGCTTAAAAAAAAATTAAGACCCAAGTAGAAGGATAAAAGTCTTGTTGCATTACATACATCCCTGCCTCTGAGGCACATTGATGTGGTCTGAACTGGGCATACATACATTTTATTGATTCTGTGCCGCAAAGTTGGTACGCATCGGCTTTTGATAGCCTGCTTGAGCAAAAATAATGCATCATTGTATTGGCTGCCACCATTCTTGGGCAGGGCTCCAAGAGCAGAATAATTAATGTTATCCAAAGATACAAATTTGAACTTACATCAGACTATTTAAAAGCTGACCCTGTACACATTGATGATCCCAAGTGGATTTGTTACATTTATGATAATACATATAGTCATTTATTACAAGCTGCATTGGTTGTTCATTTCTATGTTTTGAAGTCTTTGGGCGGTTGCTGGATTGTGGTTTACCTGAGGTTCTGACAGAGCTTGCCTGCTGGAGCCACGTGAACATTTCGTTAAACTTGTTCTGCATGTATTTCCACCGTGGTGCATCTTAGCCACACCTTGTCATTGCTAGTGACATATATGGTAATCTCGATGCTATGGACTAATCAAGTTGGAATGTAAACAGGGTGGAGAATCCCAGCTAGCTGCAGGTGCTGTGGCTGGATTAGATTATGGGATGCTTGCCTCAAAGCATGTTGTGTGCTTTGAATACCGAAGGCTTAAGAGGTTTGATCCCTGGTATCTCCTCTGATAAATTTATGATAGGTATGCTAAAAGACCTTGCAAGGCTGATGTCAGTCAGAACAGGTAGTGCTCCGCTAGATGGAACAATGGTCTGACTTCTTTGTAGATTAAGCACATTTTTAGACTTTACTCTTTTAAATTTGTTTCGTTTTAGGTTGTAATGCAGATATTGTGAATGTCAAATCTCTTCTGTACCCTATCCACTCATAGAACAAATAGTCTCAGATTGGCTAAAAAGCGTATTTATGACAGATGTTTGAGACTGTTCAAACTTTTGCTCATTTTCAGCTGCATCATCATGCAGTTTCATTTTATTCACATATTCTGTACACAAATGCATAAATCACTTACTTTTTTTCACTGGGTGTTCTGGAGCAGGAGCAGGAATAGTGACATGCAATGAAGTTTGTGAACGGCAAACATGTATGAAGGAATCAGTCTATGCCAGTGAGCTTTTATTGGTGCAAAGAACCTCTTGATTAATAATAAATAAATTAATGAACTGGGCTGATCATGGCAAAATTCTATATTTTGAATAGGCAAGGTATGGTTCCATGATAAGTGCTTCAGCACAATTTTGCTTAAAATTGTGTGTATGCAAGCTTTTTGCAAGCCCAGAGGGACTTCCGCATAGTTGTGCTTAACATTTGAATGATGGACCGCTGCAAATCCTTCTAGAAATGTCCAGCATGTAATGTAATTTTGTCATCATGCCAAAAAACACTCCTAAACCTTACTTAAATAAATCTGATTAGACTTGATACATAGAAGATTAAATAGGGAATTTTAAGACTTGACCTCCCCTTTCAACATCCCCTCCCCTTTTTTCATATCTTGCAGTTGAGCCATCAAGTTGTTTTGTATGATGTATAGCTTAATGCTAAAGGTATTTCCTAGCTTTAATTTCTTATTCAGGGCACAGTGGAAGAGGTGTCTTCAGTTGCTTTACTGGTCTATAAATAAAACTCTTTTTTTTGTTTCAGAAAATAATTGCTATGTTTAAGTAGCAGAGAAGGGCATGGTGCCATGGAGTATGTTGCTGAGAAGATGTATTTACATGGAATAGGCTGTTCTTTGTCTGAGTTGCTAGGCAGAACTTCAGACATTCTTAAAGTCTGAACATTCCAATATGTAGCTGATCATAGAAACCATTGTGGTCTGCAAATAAAGCTTTAAGCATCTTGTCTAACACACATGAGCAGTCTGGGCTATGGCAAGCCTTCTTGCATAGTTAATGTCATGCATTTAGAAGAGCATTCCATAAGGGTCCGATCTCCAAAATTATTTCACTGACCACAGAAAAAGTATAAATAGATTAGAAATGCAAATATTTTCATTTGCTGCTGTCTGCTTTGTAATGTACAGTAGAATAATGCCTCCCATGTTGACTAAAAAGGGAGTGCAAGCTAATGTTGAGTAAGACCAGGATTCCACCCAATACAAGGCAGCTCTTGTTTGTTAACATTTTGCAGCTTCACTCGTTTGCAGCCACATTTCATCCATCCATGATTGCTGTGTGTAGTTTCTGGCAAGTACCACTAAACTTTCAAATTTTCCTTGTGTCTTATCATCAGGTCCTTGTATTAAGTTTCCTGCCATATGTCTTTGGAGGTTCTGAGCAATTTTTGTGTAGGGGAGGCAAAAGGATTTCTTTATCAGCAGACAATGTTAAGTGTAGCACATGTGTGGGAACATTTGGCCCTCCAGATGTTTCTCAAACTACAACTCCTGTCAGGCCCATCAAACTTGGCCAGTGGCCAGGGATGATGGGAATTGTAGTAACATCAGGCGAGCCAAAGTTTATCCCCAAGTGGTAGAAATCCCCTAGATACTCTGATAGGACTTGCATGGCTCAATTGCTCAGGGTATTCTAATCTCTAAATTGATGGTTTAAAGACTCTGGTAACTCCAGTGCTGATTCTCCATTTTCTATTCTGTTTGCCCATCTTTTTAGCAGTGCCAAAGCTGCAGTTCTCCAATATGCTGGTGATGCCCAGCTCTGTCTCTGAACTGAGAGAGGTGTTTGAAGAGCTAGGCCCATGCATAGAGATGGTGATGGATTCAGTTTGGGCCAATGAATTGAGACTGGATCCAGAAAATACAGAGGCGTTATTGTCGGGGATGGACCTTGGTAATATGCCACCCTGTGCAAGGCCATTTGACGCCCTCCACTCCAGCCCTCGTGGCGCCAGTTTAAGCCAGGCTTTGAGAAGGAGGTGTGAGGGCTCTAGCAGGGTCCTTTCCAACTCCTGGTAAACGCTTGTCTGGCTTTGGAAGGAGAAATAAGGACTCTAGGATCCTGTCAAAGCCCTCACGCATCCTTCCCGAGGCCTGGTGAAGCCACACTGCAACAATGAAGTCAATGAACATTCAATGAACATTGAAGCCAAACTGCCCCTTCATTGTTGCAAGTTCTTGAATCCAAGAGCTGGTGAGATGATCTGTTTTGAATGGGTTTTCAGTGCCTAGTGGTGCAGCAATAGAGCCACTAGCATATTTGCAATGCTAAGCAGAATCCGGTATTGTTTCAAATTGGATGGGGGACCACGTGTTGAGATTCCTGCACTGCAGGGGGTTGGATTGTATCACTTGGAAGGAGCAGGTCTGTAACATGAGGGTATTCCTGGATCCAACATTGTCCTTGAAGGTTCAGGTGGCCTCAGGGACTAGGAGTACTTATTCCCAGCTCTCACTGGTTTGACTCATTTTGAACAGAGGTGACTTGGCGACTGTATTCAGTCTTTTGGTAATCTCCCGATTGGATTACTGCAGCGCGCTGTGTGTGGGACTATCCTTGAAGACTGCTCAGAAACTCCAGCTGATAAGAAATGCAGTGGCCAGATTACTAGCTGAGAGTCCATTTGGAACTCACATAACCCTTGTTCCAAAGCACTTGCACTGGCTGCCAGTTTGTTTCTGGACCACTATGTCCAAACTGCAGTTATCACGCATCTGACTCAATGAGCTGCTGTGGTCATTCATTGGCTCCTCTCCTGAATGCATGCTTAGCTAAACTTCATTTGTATCCACCTAAATATTTCCTATTTAATCTCCTTATACCTTTCTTCATCAAGGTCCCTTGCATGATGGTCCTCTAATTGACTCGCAGATGGATGGAAGCACGCATAGCTCCTAATTGCTTATCCTGATTGCTTACACCCTTGCCTGCAGCTCCCTGCATTTCTCTACTGGACCCTGAACCTCTTTCTCATCCTACTGTTGTATCCTGATAAATGCTTTGGGGTCTTTCTCTTTTGCACAAGATATCCAGCTGTCGTAAAACCCTTGACACTGACTCCAGGTTTGGCACCTTGGCTCTTTATGATTATTATTATTTTCCAAGAGTCTCATGCTGTACCAGGGTTTGCCTTCAGCTGAGGACCAAAATAGCCAGGCTTTCACTACATGAACATGCTGTTGATGTTTTACAAACAATGTCCCCTTCTCTCTCTCTCCCCCCTCCCCTTATTCAGAGGAGACAAGTGCAGGGAGTTTCTTACATAGACAGATATACAAAGCAGAACTTTCCTTGGTTAGCTTTAGAAATCAGTCCCTTCAACTCTGTAGGAGGCTTTATACATAATAATAGCTCTTGCCTGCTTTTGGCTTGTTAATCTGTAGTTGGTATGTGGGTAATGTACATAGCAACTAGCAGGGTGGTAATTTGATCTTTTGTTCTGGGAGACACACCCTAATAAGAGAGAAGGATTCTGTCAAACTTGTTTAGCTCATCTCAGCCATGTTCTAGTGAGGTGAAACAGCTCCAGAACTTTCCTGCTGTGTTACCCTCATGCAAGGGAGACGAGATGCAAGTTAGAGGCAGGTTGACTTGGGTAGAATCAAACTTGCAATCTGAGGCTTAAGCTGTCACGCAGGAAAATGACTGACCAAATGGCAAAGTACTTAATGGCAATGGTAATAGAATGAGATGTCTAAGGGAGATTAGCTCAGGCTAGAAAGTGCAGATGTATTGCTAAAGAAAATGGTGAGTTTGTTCACTGCTTATTTGTGGCAGTTTTTCACAGCAAAATTGCTATCGCTTTTGCAGTATATATTTGTTAATGGATTTGTTGGTGTCATAGAGAACACAATTGAGCTTCCTTCAAATCAGTGAAAGGATCCAGATTCCCTTCTTCCATCGGATTTTATGTTGATTTATGCCCGTCCTCCCTCTGCTGACTGTAATTACTTGAACATGTCTGCCAGAGGCAGTTTCTCTCATCCCTTGCCAGTGAACAAGCCTGGCGTTGGCTCTGAACCTGTGGTAATATTGCACCGTGCCTCTTTCATTAGGCTATGCTGGGCAATGTTGGCCATGCTCCCTTTGCCATGTACTTTACAAAACATCTCTGTAATGGGAACGAGTTGAAGCCTGATCCATGGGAAGTGTTGATAACAAAGCTGCATTTTATGGAGGGTAGCCTGGCTGAAAATGTGTGAAATGAGCAATATTGTAGAATAGTAGTGGGAGTGAAGATCACCAAACACATCTTTTTTTCTTGCTCTGGGGAAAAGAAATGACATGGTACTGTTTTGGGTTCCCATTTTCACTTCTAATTTCAAATCTGTTCTTTCTCTTGGATTCCAACAAAATAACTGCCTAGCTTCATTAGACTGGTACAGTTCTCAAACTTTTGTCACATCTACATATGGCTGAGCAGGAAAGAAATCGTTATCTGACACGTAGCCCAGAATGCATTTTTGCTGATCAATTCATCAGCACTGTGTATGCCAGGTATAGCTCAAAATGTGTCTACCTAGTTATGACCTGTAACATATAAATTAAACACAGCAGCAAATCTACTTAGAATCCTTGTACCTACCTTAAAAGGTAAAGGTAAAGGACCCCTGACAGTTAAGGCCAGTCGCAAACAACTCTGGGGTTGTGGCGCTCATCTCACTTTGCTGGTCAAGGGAACCGACGTTTATCCACAGACAGCTTTCCAGGTCACGTGGCCAGCATGATTAAGCCACTTCTGGCGAAACCAGAACAGCGCATAGTACCTACTTATCTACTTGCACTCTGACATGCTTTCGAACTGCTAGGTTGGCAGGAGTAGGGACCGAGCAACAGGAGGAGGAGGAGGAGGAGGAGGAGAAGAGTTTGGATTTGATATCCCGCTTTATCACTACCCAAAGGAGTCTCAAAGCTGCTAACAATCTCCTTTCCCTTCCTCCCCCACAACAAACACTCAGTGCGGTGAGTGGGGCTGAGAGACTTCAGAGAAGTGCGACTAGCCCAAGGTCATCCAGCAGCTGCATGTGGAGGAGCGGGGAAGCGAACCCGGCTCACCAGATTATGAGACTACCACTCTTAACCACTACACCACACTAGCTCTCCCCATCACGGGGATTCAAACCGCCAACCTTCCAATCTGCAAGCCCTAGGCTCAGTGGTTTAGACCACCTACCTTAGCCACTGTCAAACCTGGTTTTAAATTTTAAAAGTCTGATACCTTAAAAATAAAATGGTATTCAAGGAAGCAGTGTTGTTCCTGAGTGCGCACTGACTGTGAGTGCATGGCGGGGGAAGATTGCTAGAAAATGTATTCGACATTTTAAGTGTTGTACATTGCTTCCTTCTGTTTTTTAGTCAAATATATGATGTAGAGATATCCGGAAGAATCTTAAAGAGTGGGAAGCAGGAAAAAGAACAGAATTCTCACATCTAAAACCTGGGCACGAAAAGAAAAACTAGTTAGAAGCTGCTTCCAAACTGGAAAATTGCAATAAAGAAGAGAAGGTTGAAAGGCAGTCTGCCGTTTCTTACACTAAGTTGTGAAATATATGCATATAATTGGTATTTTGAGGGGGGCAGCACTGCTAAATTCAGGACTTTTCAGAGGAAGGATGAGTTCATTTAGCCTTAAACCTCAAACTTTTTATAAACAGAGTAAGAGGCCTCAATGGCAGTGAAACTATGAATACTATTAAAATGTATCCAGAAGTACTATTAAGGCTCTGCTTTTGACAGAAAATCACTGCAAACTATAATTTTTGGCTCCAAAAATCTCTTCCAAATTATATGTGGTGACTTAGCATGCTACTTCCTCCTTGCTTTATTCTACTGCTTTCTGGAAAGGGTGGAAGTATCCTACCAAAAGCCTTTAGATAGACCTGCCCTGTGCACATTAAAATGTGTGTAGGACTGGCTTGCAAGAACCAAATCCCCAATACAGTAATCCAGAGGTTTTCAACCTTTTTGAGTCCATGGCTCCCTCACACTGCCCCACTGGGGCCTGGGAAGAGGATCCCCCCAGCCTTAGTGGCCTAATGGAGACTGGCCAAACATGATGCCAGCACCATACCTTGGGCGCTGCCAGGCCTGCCTGGCAGAAAAGCTCCCCTTCAGCGCTAGGCACTCAGCTCCCAGTTAAGCCTTGCACACAGCAAGCACAAGAAAGGCTAGTGTGTTTCCTGCCAGCCAGTCCGTTCCCAACAGCAAGGGATGGCTGGGAGCTGAGTGCCCTCATCCACTTGCTTGCTTACTCCGAGGCCGCCTCTGCTCCTGGCAACCAGCACCCCCTGGCCAGCCCCGGAAGCACCATTCATCTGCGGAGCTTGTAGTTGGGGCTGCTGCAACAAACAAGCCTTTGGGAGGCAGAGTCGCAAGAGGGCATCAGAAGGAAGGAAAGAGGGACAGAGGCCAGTGTTGCCCACAGCACCCCTGACCATCATTCAATGCACCCCAGGGTGCCACGGCACTTGGGGTGAAAACCACTGCAGCAATCTGCTTCTGTTTGTACACTGTTATGAGGAAGGCAGTACACGGTTCCACTGTTTGCACCATTCTTCCTTCAGATTAGCTTTTCAGATGTCCATGTTCAACACTGGAGTTGTTCATAACTCAGCCAGCCCAAGACATACATGGAAGTAAAGACAACAACGAGGGGTGGCTTGCAGTGGACCCTGGGGAAGGCTCCAGAAGACTTGGCAAGTCACTGTCTGATCCAAATTTTCCTCATCCTGCGCTCAAGTCTCATCAGTCACCACAGGGAGATCCACACGCCCTGCCTCCCTCCCTCTCTAGAACTGCCAGAGGCCAGCACTGAAGCTTCCTGTCACTCTGTCCATCCAGCCTTTGGAGTCAGACACAGATTCTACCCTTGCCTCTCCAGAGGGGGGGTGCTGTGCTTGATTCTTCTGCCTCTCAAGTGGTAGGAACACCTCCCCTGCCACTTAAACCTCAGAAACACCAATGGAGGTGTGAACAAGTGTTTCAGCCTCCCAGGTGACATGTGAGATTGCTTGCTAAGGAACCAAACTGCAATTCTGTGCTAAGTTTCTCTCTCTCCCTGCCCCCCTCCGGGCTTCAAGAGGAATGCAAGGGGCATGTTGTCAGATCAACGTATTTCACTAAGCTTCTTGAATGAATCAGCCGCTTCGACTGGGGTTGCAGCAGAACAATAGGTTGCCCTTCTATGAGACCAACATAGGTGTTAGAACCATTTTGCACAGTTCACACAATGAAGGGCAGAGCTGGTCTTCTGTAAAAATTTCCTGCTGCAACATTCCCTCACATTAAAACTCTTGTGCAGTAAATAGCAACCTTGGCTCAAACCAGTGTGCATTAAGGTATGTTGGTGGCTCCACCGCTGAAACACAGTACCCAGACAGAATCTCCTAATGCAGAATTTTGCATTGTGTTTACATTTTGCTGCTTGTTAGTTCTGAGATGAAAATAGATGGCAATCAACTCAAATGATAACTTTTATTAGCCACTGTTTTCTAGGGTCTAGATAACCTCTTAAAGTCTTACAAGGGTACCGTTGACAGGATATAACTTCTAGTTTCTCTGATCCTATTAATTTTAACTGATCTTTATATATGTGGATGTGTATTGCACACCACTTAGAAACCACAAATTTAAGTGATATATAAATTATTCTAAATAAATAAAAATGATTACTTAGCAAGTAGCAGCTAGGCCCCTGTGTGATATAGTCTGTTCACCAGACAAGGTATAACTGGATGGACATATTGGCTGCCCATGTCCTAAGTATGATCCTTATCTGCTTTTAGTTCTCCGGTAGTCTTTGGGTAAATTATATATGTTACCGGTTAGTAATGCCTGGTTAATGTGAGTGTTTCACTCCACATAAATATTTAAATCCTTAATCTTTTTTGCCACACGGAAAAAGACGTCAACAAGACTAACCTAGAACTACAATATGGATATCGCAAAGATAATTGAGAATCTACTTCAGTAAACTTTAACAGTAGCAAGCAAGTAATTACACAGGAATTTCAGAAATGTTGTTTAAATAATTAGTTCTTTATGCACTGAAAGCAAAGCACTCTCATACTTGGGTGTAGGCACTGGAGTAAAGGAAGTCGAATGCTCTGAAACTGATAGCCTCGTTTCTTCTGGAATGTGATTTGTCAAATGAGGTGCATGCGACGCACACTGGATTTCTTTTTCTTTTTCTTTAATTGATGTGGATTAAAGAAATGCACCACACCTCTGAATTAACCAGTTGGTGAATGGTGTGTGTGATCAAAGTATGAATCATTATGCTTTAAAAGCTAATGATTTTTCACCACAGTGATATGATATATTAATGGCTTAAGGGGACGAGTAGTAAAAGAGATCTTGGCTTTTAAACAGCAGTCATACAACAGTTGCCAAATGCCATTTTTAAAGCAGTCTTTTTCTTTATTATGAGCCAGAACGGTAGAGTGGGCAGGGTTGTATTTAGCTTGGGGAGAACTGAACAATGCTATCTTTGCTGAGTGTTCATTTAAATATAATGTCATGCTGGCTACCAAAATGATATGAGCAGGAAATCCACAGCTACTAGACATCTCTAATGTCAAAAACATATCAAAGGCAGGCAAGAGGCTCTTATCAAACCTTTTTATGAATAGCAATGCCCTATCTAATACATGATATCATTACCAAGGCTGTAGGGCAAAGGTAGCAGACACAGGGATGTGGGGATTAGTTAACATAGTTTGCGTCAACTTGGCCAGTGGAGAATGTTGTGCATTGCCTGCTGGGAAAAACCTCTGTTCTGTAATTCCTTCTGTATGCAGTTTCTAGTGAGATTAGACATTGTGATGCAAAGTATGCACTGATCTCAGTATGCAGAATGAGCTATTTAATGATGCCCAGCATGTTTCAGCTTGATGAGGTATTCCTCTAGGAATTTAAAAAAAGAGAGTACAACCTACTCTTTCTTCAGTATGTTGAGATTGAGTCTCTCTTTTTTTTGGTCTATTCCAGTTGATGCATCCCATTTTTTCTGTGTGTGTTGAAAGTACAAGTTGTCAGCTAATTGCATTTCTTAAATGTTGTACTTATTAAAGTACCTTAGAAATAAAACTGTTAGCCACCAGTGATATTTATTTATTAAGGACATTTTTATTTTTATGTTTTTCAAAAATTATATTGATTTTCCAAAGAAGTTTTTTAACAAACAAACAACCAAACAAACATCTCAACCGTATTTAAACCAAACTTAATAACATTGTTAAGTGACTTTCTCGTATCCCCCTTGTTGAACTTCAGTGTATATCATTTTAACGGTTTTCCAAAACCACTATTCTTATAAAGTTAACTTAATCACTTAACATCATTATATTTTCCTTTCCAAATCAGTATTAAACATATTAATTCATCTCATTACCTAGTTATGTCCTAAGCCTGTTATTTGCAAGCTTTTCCAATCAATTTAACTTAGCATATTTAACTAAATAGTCTTTAATTTTCATCCATTTTTCCTGATAGTCCTCCTCCTTCTGGTCACGGATTCTTCCAGTCAGGTCGGCTAGCTCCGAAAAGTCCATCATCTTCATGTGCCAGTCTTCCACTGTTGATACTTCTTGTGTTTTCCAATTCTTAGCTAATAAAATTTGAGCAGCAGTTGTGTCATACAAAAATAATTTAACATCTTTCTTGGGCAATTCCAAACCTGTTATTCCAAGAAGAAAGGCCTCTGGTTTCTATACTATTAGTATAAATATACTAATTGTATATTTCAACATTTTTTTCAGTTCATTATAAATCTTCTCCCAGAAGTCTTTCACCTTGGGGCAGGTCCACCACATGTGATAAAAAGTACCCTCTTTATCTTTACATTTCCAACATAAGTTATCACTATTATGGTAAATCTTTGCTAATTTTACAGGAGTCAAATACCATCTATACATCATTTTCATTATATTTTCCTTTAACACTGTACATGCAGTGAACTTGACCCCTTTCTTCCACAGTCTTTCCCAGTCTTCAAACATTATGTTATGTCCCACATCTCTTGCCCAATCTACCATCACTGATTTAACTTGTTCATCCTTTGTATGCCACTCCAACAATAAATTATACATTTTAGACAAATTTTTAACTTTAGAATCCAACAACTCTGTTTCCAACTTAGATTTTTCTGAGGCAAAACCATTTTTCTTATCTAATTTGTACAGTTCATTAATCTGGTGATAATGTAGCCAATATTAAGGACATTTTTAAACCTCCCTTCACCAATTAATCCCAGAGTGGACTAAAACAGCAATTAAAGCAACAACTCTAACAGCATACGAGCAGGCCATGATGGGAGGGGTATAAATAAATTATTATTATTATTACAAATAAAATACATAATAAACATTCCAGCATACCAATTGCAGCAGCAGACTGCTGTTCCACAAATCTCTGGGCAAACAGATTTTAACCTGGCACTTAAATGTCCATGCCAGGCTTACTTCTAGGGAGAAGGTAGGTCATAACTGGGGTGCTACCACCAAGAAGGCCTTATCTTGTGTCATCACCCTAGTGCTGGAACAATGAAAAAGCCTCCCCTTGATCTAAACACCCAGGCAGGCTGCCAAGGTGAAGTGGAATTTCACATACCTGGTCCCTCAAGAGATTTCAGAGGGCTTTATAAGACAGTCATCTTAAATTTAGCCTGGAAATGATTAGGTCATCCAGTGATGACCTTTCAGGATCAGTGTTCAGGATCCTTGATGTCTGTCTCCATTATCTTGCTTTGGCATACTGTACTAACTGTAATTTCCAGATTGTCTTTAAAGGCAGCCCCATACAGAGGGCAATATCCAAATGATCAAATAATACAGACATTAGTATAACTGTTTAAAAAGATGAATGCCATTAGAAAAGAATGGTTCAGAAGAATGGTAATTTATGAAGGGGGTGGGAAGACATTTGAAGGTTTAGCAGCTATTTGTTTTTCTGGCTTGAATGGCGTTATGAATGCATTACTTATATGCTAAGGCATAGCAACCTAGCAGTTCCTGCCAACCTAGCAGTTCGAAAGCACATCAAAGTGCAAATAGATAAATAGGTACCACTCCGGTGGGAAGGTAAAGGGCATTTCTGTGCGCTGCTCTGGTTTCGCCAGAAGCGGCTTAGTCATGCTGGCCACATGACCCGGAAAAACTGCCTGCGGACAAACATTGGCTTCTTCGGCCAGTAAAGCGAGATGAGCGCCACAACCCCAGAGTCGTTTGTGACTGGACTTAACAGTCAGGGGTCCCTTTACACTTACCCTTTAACCCTGTATGTTTAATGAAAGTTGCAGGAATGAATTGCAGTGGGAACCTGCAGGTTATGAAGCTGGGGTGTGTGCCCTGTCCCTGTTTCCAATAAAATAAGAGTGCGAATAGAGACACAGTATGGTAGACGTAGTTTTGAACAAACGTTCTGGCCCTTGAAGTAAAACACCTTAAGAATGCAGCAAATTTGTTATCGGGGCCATTTCCCTGATAGAATGTCTCCTGTGCCCTCATTAAAAGATAGCATAGTCTCGCACTCATAAGGATGAACAATCATTAGGGATACAGATAGTCAACTCAAAACATGTGGTTGCCCCTGGCATTACTACAAACCTACAAAAATCAGTGTGAGGTTGGGGTAAATGTCTCTTCCTAGGTGAACTAGGGAAGGGTAGAGATCATACTTGCAGCTCCTGTGTGTTTCTGAGGCCTACTGAGCACAACAGCGTGGATCCTATTCTGCCCCTTCCCTATGTCCAAACTTGGGAGGGAGATTGGAACTTGTCACACTCACCAGGATTAAGGGCGGGGGGGAGGTTTTTCACCATGCTGAGTAAAAATTGCAGACTTGAGAAATGACATCCTATGTATACATCTAAAAAGGCTGCATTCTCTTGTTCCCCATTTTCTGAAAAGACAGCTTATGATATGTTTTCTTTCTAGGCAGCTACTGGGAAAAGTTTTGGAAAGAACGACTTCCGTGCTGCTTTGGAAAATGGAGTCCTCCTGTGTGAGTAAGTATTTTTGACAAGAAAAGGCTAGCATTTATCTGTAAAGCTTTTTAAAACTGTTGATCATCTATTGATGAGTGCAACAGCAGAAGCAGTTCTGCCCTTCTCAGGCTTACAAAACTTCTTAGTATTTTGCTTTGTCTTCCAGGATGCCTTGCGCACCCCATGCCTAACATGAAAAATGTTTTAATTGCAACTGAAAATATAGTTGTGTGCGCTCTTGGGTGTTTTATTTAATGCATTTCTCTTCTATACTTTGTTTGATGCATATAAAACTAAACATTAACCACCTTCAACAGAGCAATTTTGATATAAATCTACCCACTTCTATTATTCCCATGCATAATGTGACATAGTCCTCCTCTTCAGCCAAGTGATGCCAAAAAAATCTGCAGAGAAGGTGGGTTGCATCAACACCAATTCTGAGGATCGTTTAGTTCAGAGGTTGGGAGCCTGTGGCCATCCAGATGTTGATGGACTGCAGCTCCCAGAATCCCTGGCCATTGGTCATATTGGCTGGGGCTGATGGGCACCCAACAACATCTGGAAGGTGTGGTTGTGTTTTTCAATATGTATCACATGATATATATCACATGCAGCATGTATCATGTGTTTCCCCATACGTCCATACCTACCCGATTCCAACATAAGTTGTGACTTGGTAAGAGAAAGAAATACACATGAGCATTTGTTTGTATTTTCTCTCAAAATATGCATTTTAAATATATATATTTAAAAACTGAGAATTGTTTTGGAACATTTGGAAAGTGTGTTCGTCAGTGGAGAACCCCAAGTTCTTACCTGTACATTAGCCTGGGAGGTGTGAATCAGGTCAGTTTCTGAGGAGAAGGAGCTTTCTCTTCCTGGCTTCTCTTACATTATTATCTAGCAAAAGGATACCCAAAAAGTGTCAGTATTTGAGAGTGTTTTGGTACCATTCTCCCAGTGCCCCAACCTTTTTAAACATCAGCATGTTGCTTCTCCCTCTCTTCCTCTGCCACATGTTTAATAAGTAGTTGTGGTTTTTGGAAAGGTTTAAAACTCCTACCAGGTACCCTTTCCAAAGATATATTTTCCTAGTGCTTTTCTCATATTTGGCAATAGAAATGTGAAAATATCTGGCATTTGGCAGATGGGACTGCCCCCGTTTTTGAAGCTTCCCTTCATTCATTCTAATGAGCACCCACTTGCAAACAAGAGAGATCTTGGAGGATAGCCTTTAGAAATGAAATTCTTTCTGTGAAAGCTGCAAAGCTGCACTGCTGCAACTTGTTTAATTCTATGGTTAGGGTTTATAGATCATTCACTTTATGTTCTCCCCTCCACTTATTCTCAAGTATTTGTGAGCAAACTGAGAAAAAATGTTTTTACCTGTTGGCATGCTGTTGTATGTAAATGGAAGACCTTCAATTACGGCGATCTAGGCTACCAGGCTTGTGGGAGACTGAGCTGTTAACTGTTTCTGAAGTTTTATTTTGCTTCAGATACTGTATTTATAGGCAATTTTTCAACTTTGTCATAATGAATCTTCCTAAATTAAGACCTTTGGAGTCCATGCCTCATTCTTGGTGGGGCTGGTTCACACATATAGCTCACCACCTGACAACCATCACATCAAGTGATGACATGCATGTGTGATTTATCTTAACGCCTTTCAGTAGAGTTAGTCCACAAAACCTTGGCAAGTAAGCAGTTGTGAGCTACTTGCCTGTGTGAACCACTCTGTTAGGACTGTCAAAACTGGAGGCAGGATATTGATTGAGTTCTGCCTTGTTAAAAATCTGCTTTGGGGAGACTTGGGTGCTGCCTGTCCACATAACACTGTGTAACTGTATCTGCTGCCAGCTGGACTAAGCCCAGCATTCAATTCAGCTCCAGTTTTGTATGCTGAACTGGTCAGTGCTCTAGTTGAACCTGCTTTTTAAGTGTATGATGAATCTCCTGGTTGTGTAAATTGGCCGTGATGCATATGCTACAAGAGACTACTGAACAACTTTGTCCCAAGTCACATTTGTTTGTCCTTCTCTGTAGTAATGATGGGGGTGATGATTAATACTCATAGCTGTCAACTTGCAGATTTGAAAATAAGGGACCAGCAGCCTTGAAAATAAGGGATCTGCAGCCTCACCTGTTCCAGGCACTCCAGTCTTCCTGTCCTCCTGCAGTCTGGTCAAACCCATGCTGGTAGCTTCGAGAACACTGTCCAACCAGTTTTGTAACCAGAGGTTCAACTGAATAGAATCTGAATCACATGCACCACAAGGCCTACGCAGCCTCAACTTAAGATGGCTTTGCACTGCAAAGTTTGCAGCAGCACATGCAACAAAATGGCGTCCAGCATTCAAAAACCCTCTCAGCTTGCATTAACTAGCCACACACAAGGCATGCAAGCTCCACCCCCCAGTCGTTCTTAGACTTCTTATTGGGGGAGCAACACAGCCAAGCAACACAGTTATAGCCTCCCTCCTCCCTGGCTGGCAGGCAGGGAGGGAGAGGAGCTACTTCCTTTGAAATTTAAGGGACATCATTTAAGGGACATTTAAGGGACATCCATCAATAAGGGACAGCAGCGCTGGAATAAGGGACTGACCCTTCAAATAAGGGACACTTGACAGCTATGCTAATACTCCCCCCCTTCTTTGTAGCAAAGTGTAGCCTTATCTTACATGGGTGGTGTTTGCTTTTGTTCTGTCTGGGTAAGGGAACTGGTCCTTGCTTGGTCAGTACAACTTTTCTAAATGAGGAGCACAAGAGCTCCCCAGAAGCTTATTAGAGGCTATTCCCAATGAGTTGGAATTCATGAATTCCCAAAATTGAAAATGGTGCATAAGCCTCTCTAAAAGAGAACCCCATCCGTCCCTTTCACTAGTCTCTTCTTACAACGTGATGGTTGCATTCTCTGTGCAGTTGAAGCTGTGGTGAGGCCAGCAAAAGGTTCTTGTGAACCATGAGCTCTAAGACACTCCCAAATTCTCGCAATGCACAGGGGGGATTCCTTGGCAGGTAAGTCCAAGGATTCCCTGAAGGTAGAAAGTTGGAAATAACTTTTTTTAAAAAAATAGCAGGTTACACAAAAAGTAAAGGTACCCCTGACCATCAGGTCCAGTCGTGACCGACTCTAGGGTTGCGCGCTCATCTCGCTCTATAGGCCGGGAGCCGGCGTTTGTCTGCAGACAGCTTCCGGGTCACGTGGCCAGCGTGACTAAGCTGCTTCTGGCGAGCCAGAGCAGCACACGGAAACACCGTTTACCTTCCCGCCGGGTAGCGGTCCCTATTTATCTACTTGCACTTTGACGTGCTTTCGAACTGCTAGGTTGACAGGAGCTGGGACCGAACAACGGGAGCTCACCCCGTCGCGGGGATTCGAACCACCAACCTTCTGATCGGCAAGTCCTAGGCTCGGTGGTTTTACTCACAGCGCCACCCGCACAAAACAAAACAGAAATAAATATTGTCTATGTATGCAACTTCATGGTACGAACATTTTTGTGTAATTTCGTGTAATTACATTCTACTTGTTTGGCACTTATTTTCCCATGCTTAAAGATTTTTGTTTCTTTGTTTTACATTTCCCAGTCTTTTGATACTTACGTATACGTATACTTACGTATGCATAAGTTATGTTTTTTTATCAGTAGAAAAGCTGAGGCAAAGGCAGTTGTCATCTGTTTAATTGATTCGTGTAATTTAAACGAGAGGAGCAGTACTTTGTAATTTTAATGCTTATGTTTAGCCCTAGAGTAAAATTGCATTATAAAACCTGGTAATTCTCATTCTTTTCTAGTCTAATTAACAAGATCAAACCTGGCATCATTAGAAAGATTAATCGTCTGTCAACACCAATAGCTGGGCTGGTAAGTCGTAAAGTATATTTTTGCATTGTCAGTTTTGCTTTCTGGATTCTGTTTATTCGAATTAGCATTGGCAAATTGGATTTTTAGAGGTGATATTAATATAAGGTTTGGGTGCAGTACTCCCATCATTGTGTGCCCTCCCATCAGCCCCAGTATGGCAGGAGGTCAGGGATGATGGGAATTGTAGTCCAACAACATCTGGCTCCCCCTCTTGTTGTTTGCATGTTACGGTATAGATTTACTAGATGTTCACAACATGTTCTTAATGTATTGATATTGGTAAAGCTATGCCAAGTCTAGTAATGTACAGCAATATTTTCCTTGAATTGGGTTTCATCTTATTCTTCATACCAACACAATTACTAAGCATTACTAATGTTGCCTTTAAAAGGATAGTCTTCTCTCTCTCTTTACTTCCTGCCTCCATATGCAACATCTGGGTCAAGTTTTAAAGTAACTTATCCAGTGTTTTATGCACTCCCACCATGATCCCCTATCTTTCCTCCAATGATGGTATTCATTTAAATTTAACAAACTCTCCTGCCGTTGCTAAGCAAATAAATTATATTTTGAAACAACAGATTAGTTTGTTACATTGCACCATTTGAAACAGAAAATGTATTTTTAATAGGGATAAGCAACTTCAGGTCTAGGGGCTTTTAACACTTCCTATGTTGGCTATTCCCCCCTGGGGGATACAGGTAAATATATTTTTATACCACATTCCCTTTCCCAGTGAGTCAACATTTAACCCTTCCATAGCAGGAAAAGTGACATTTGAACCAAAATAGACATTTTATGGCAGATTACCACTGAAGAAAGGGTAAAATTGCTCCTCATCCAATCTGTGTAGCTGTTATCCAAATGCTCATTCCCTATGGCTGCTGCTTACCAAAGAAAATCATGTTGGGGCAGATCCATCATGGATGCCTATGCAGCATCTAACGTGGTCCTCAGAAGATGAGGAGAACTAGAGAGCAGCTTTATTGCTGATGGCATAAGTGCAGTGCAGGGTGGAATCAGAAGCCTTGGTATCTTAAGGTGAGCATCTGTGTTGTATGATGAGAGGAGCTGTACGAAGACACAGCTCTTCACCTACTGGAAGATGTTTGGGAGAGGGGAGGTATTGAAAGCCAGCCTTTTTAGTTCTGTTAAAAATATCTCACCAGTTGGAACGTGAGTTTCTGACCAAAATGTTTATAGGTAATAAATATTTTTTAAACAAAACAAAGAAGAGGTGAGTTCCCTCAGGTGAAGTAGTATTTTAATGCCTTGGGCATGGTAGGTAGGATTATTTTTAGACCAGAACCCATAGCATTCTTCACAGTACTGTTCGTCCCTAAGCACATTTGAATGTTATTTCTCTTGAAAATGTTTGGGGAGCGATTGAACGTTTTGAATCGGGCATTGTGTACTGCAGGAAGGGCAGCATTCCAATTAGCAAATTCCATCTGTGTGATGCTCTTTACACAAAAAAAGCATGCGGTGAAAGCTGGGCTTTTTAAGCTGCAAATAAGATGTGAAGCAAGCATTTCCACAGGAAAACTAAGAGTGTGTTGCTGGGGTGGGGTGGGGGTCGGGGAAGCTAAACTAAAAGACAGATAATATGTTCTGAAGTATGCATATCTAGGGTAAAGTAAAGGCCCCTCACAGGTAGTCCTTGCCATTAAAAAAACCCCACAATAATGCGTGAGGGCATGGAACCAAACCTCTGCAGCAAAACATGCACTGTGATTGTGTTAGTTAGCTACACAAGTACGCCCAGTCCGAGCTTGGTTGCAAAGACAGTCTGCTGTGACTTGGCATTCTATAGAATTGACAAGCAGAAGAAAAATGTAATCATATGTCCGTATACATCAGGAGTGAGGGCAATGCAAGGGCCCCACTTCTTCTGGGCAAACTTTCAAGGGCCCCATGAGCAGGCAAAAATGAACAGAGCAATGAATTACCTCTGTATCATTGTGTGTCTAGTTTCTGCACACATCTCTGTATCTTCCATCCCAACAAGAGGCATTATCAAAATTCAAAGACACAATCCAACCAGCTGAAAGGTGGGTGGGTTGCCAGTGAGGGAAGTATTATGGGCTGGCTGTGTGTGATGGGGGAATGTCCTGAAGATCAAATGGGGCCATATTTGGCTCCTGCAACTGAGATGTCTCCCCCCATCCCCTACTGTACATATTTTTTCCCCTCTATACTGTATGTGCTGAAGCTTGTATCTCTGAGTGTTTTGTTAGTGCAATATATGTTCCATGCAGCCCACAAACAAATTTATAAATGGCAGCAAGGTCCTTTACAACAGGAAGGGTTTTCTGTCCCTGTGCTAGACAGTTGAAAACTTTACATGCACTTTCCTCTGTAGTGCTATTGTGCACACTTGCTGAATGTGGGTGTGTCCTGAGCTGTTGGGGATAATGTTCACAGTGGAAGCACAAACAAGTCAACAAATGGTATTTGTGGATGATTAAACACAGCAGCGGAGCTAAGGCGTTCAAAGGTCATTGATGCCATAAAGGGTAAGCATACTTTTGCCTGCCCTGTTAAGAGATTGTTCTGTATTGTGTTTCCTGCTTACCACTGGAATTGCAGCTGGAACCACGGCAGGTCTGAACCACAAACCAGTTAAGCCAGAGCAAATAGTTTCTAGTGGGTGTAGCATTTTTGAGCATCAGGGCCCTGCAATGTTTTCAAGCTGAATTCTTAGTAAATGTACTCCTGGCTTCAGTGTAGGAGGCAGTGCGTTGGCAACCCTGGCAATGGGCGGGTGAGGAATGTGCAACATTTGCCCTGCCCTTTACACTTCCTGGGCAGCTGTCTAGATTCAGGCAACTTTTAGCCTGTATTTCTTCTCCAACTCTGGTTTGACAAGTGAGTGTTTGTGTGATTTGCCACCACTGCTGTTTGTCAACGTTCCCCTCTGTTAACAAAACTACCAAGTGTCAACAGAAGCACATACTCCAGAAGACTGTGCCGTTCTACAGAGTGATGTGTGTTCTGAGGTTTATAGCAATAAAAGCAAGTATCAACTGTAGCAGCCTGTTCACAGGAAGCAAATGCAGGAAAGGTTTAATGGACTGAAAGAAACCTCCAAGCTTCAAATGAATCTCTGCACCTGTTATGTTTTCAGATAATATGATACCTTGAGAGTTAAACTGCTCTACTTCAATGCACATTGAAATCCTTTACCTTGCACCTGACACACTCTAAAGAAATTAAGGGAATCATAGGTGGTAGCCTTGTATATATTCAGGCATTCTTAGTTGCCAATATCTCTCTAAAGTTGTCTTCTCCTAATGCCATATTCTGGCATTCTTAGGTCATATTACAAACTTTTGTTATTACAAAACGAAGGTCCGCTAAAGGGAGTTGTGTGGGTGGTGCTGTGGTCTAAACCACAGAGCCTAGGGCTTGCTGATCAGAAGGTCGGCGGTTCGAATCCCCACGACGGGGTGAGCTCCCATTGTTCAGTCCCAGCTCCTACCCATCTAGCAGTTCAAAAGCATGTCAAAGTGCAAGTAGATAAATAGGTACCGCTCCAGCGGGAAGGCAAACAGCATTTCTGTGCACTGCTCTGGTTCGCCAGAAGCGGCTTAGTCATGCTGGCCACATGACCCGGAAGCTGTATTCCGGCTCCCTCAGCCAGTAAAGCGAGATGAGCGCCACAACCCCAGAGTCATCCATGACTGGACCTAATGGTCAGGGGTCCCTTTACCTTTAAGGCCCACTAAAGTACTGATCTTAGCTCATCCCTTATTCCAAAACACTTTTATCAGTACCCTTATGTGAGACATTCTTGGGCTCTTTCTGCTTGTATCCCAAGAGGAAGTAGGTTCTAGGGGAGGGAAAGGAGCCAGAAAAGGCACCACCAGAAGACTGTTAAACTGAAGACATAAAGATATTTTTAAAAAATCAACCCAGATCATACACCAGCCTTCCTGATCCCGGTAAGTTCCAGGAGTTTTGAGGTACAACTCCCATCAGCTGTAGTCAGCATGGGGAATGGTCAGGGATGATTGTAACCCAAAATATGTTTGGTTCACCAGGTTGGGAGTAGTTGTGTTACACAGCACTAATGTCTAAATGTCAGTAACCCATCAGAAGAGTTGGATAAGTCTTTTGAGGCCCTCTAGTTCAACCTCCTGCCTCAGTTTCAAGAAATTCCATGCTGAAATATCTCCAACAGATAGCTGCACATCCTCTGCTTGAAAATCTTGAGTGAGATAGAGTCCACCACCCCTTCTAGGTAACTGGTTCCATTGTCACACTGCTGTTGCTGTCAATAAATTTAGAATCAGGGAATTGTAAAGTCAGAAGGACCCAGAGTGTCATCTACTCCAATACCCTGCAGTGCAGGAAAACCTTCAGCCCACACCTGTAATCTTTTAACTGAAGCCCATTCATTCTAGTCCTATATGTTTCTATAACCGTTGAAATTAAGCAAGATCCTTCTAACTACTGCATATTCCTCTCTCCCCCTGCCCCCCATGGCAACATTTTGTAAATTTATTCATTATTCACTCAATTCCAATACAGATCACTTTTCACCACAGGAGGTCACAAAATGGTTTGCATTTTTTGTTTTGTCATCTCTGTCTCTGTCTTAACTATTCTAAACCCTGGCTTTAAAAGGGTGATAAGCACAGACATTTTGTATCTTGGTAAAGGTAAAAGGACCCCTGATCATTAGGTCCAGTCACGGATGACTCTGGGGTTGCGGCGCTCATCTCGCTTTACTGGCCGAGGGAGCCAGAGTACAGCTTCCGAGTCACATATCCAGCATGACTAAGCCACTTCTGGCAAACCAGAGCAGCACACGGAAATGCCATTTAACTTCCCACGAGAGCAGTACCTATTTATCTACTTGCACTTTGACATGCTTTTGAACTGCTAGGTTGGCAGGAGCAGGGACTGAGCAATGGTAGCTCACCCCATTGGGGGATTCAAACCGCCGATCTTCTGATCTTTAGTACCTTTCCCTAAATCAGACTGGGAGGGAACTTTCATCTTGGCACAGTGGTACCTAAGGTTTGCAGGTCTTTCTCCCAAATCCTTCCATCTGATGGAAGGGGGTGTCTCTGTTTCCTGCAGTGTGTTCACTTGGCCCAGGGAGCAATCTTTCTGTATTTGTCAGCTGTGCAGCCCCTGTAACTGAACTGGTGGAAGAAGCATGTGGCTCCCTTTGCTCGATGAGTAGAGCCGATTGCCCTGATACGTAACTTAATATGAAATGCTGTGCATCCCTCTTCACTATATAAAATGTATGCGCCCAGTTCAGCACCAAGTAAAGGAGGAATTATGTGTCTTTTATATGCTTTGTATGCTTGGTTTGTGTAATTCTCCATTTTTAATCATGTGGATGGGCAAAGGGCTATGCATAGTGTGAAAGTGTGCCCCAGACATGTTGGCTTTGTGATGTTGTCATCGTGAGCTACTTTTTAAAGACAGTGTAAAGATTTAAATGTACTGTCTGGACTTTGAGATTTACTCCCTATTTTATATTGGTTTGAAGTGTTGGACTTTGCCTTCACATGAGGTTTACCATCCCAAATACTATAACTGTGTCTACAGTAGGAGAAATGTGATTTGTGCATGTGCAAGAGAAAGAGAGGGAGATTTTGAGTTTATAAATTATACCCTTGCAATATCTCTGCTGGCTTTAGATGCAACAGATTAGGGGAAGCTGGCTGCAAAAGAAGGCAGAAAATGTGGGAGGAGAGTTACGGTTTAGTTGCACACTCTACACACAGGCTCCCCTGGCCTCTCCTTTGCTCAGGTAAAAAATTATGTGCACTGCTAAACTTGCACAGTGGTCTAGTTAGGCCTTCTCTATCAAAGTTGCATCAATCTTTAGTGCAGCCTGGAGAAAAGCAACTTTGGTTCTTCTCCTTTTTACATAGATGGAATGTCACAGTCAGCTGAGATTAGTGTCTGGGAATTCTGGGCTTCCCACTCATGTGACCAGCCGCCTGTTTCTCTCCATGCGCCATAACGATAATTAGTAATTCTAATGCATGTGTGATGAGTACTTAGTCACAAAGCCTTTTTGCCCTCTGAATGCAAAAACCAAAGCCAACTATTTGTTGTGTTGTTTCTAATAAATGGAGTGTGAGTACAAATATGCAGCTCTGACTCAGTTAACTACATGCACCTCCAAGCGTGGAACTGAATTACAGTGGTACCTCATCTAGCGTCCGCCTCGTCAAGCATCCATTCCGTCGAACGTCCACAGCAAACCCGGAAGTACCGGAACGGGTTACTTCTGGGTTTGCTGCATTCACAGAAGTGCAAACCGCTCCTCGCATGTGCGCAGACACGGCACAGCGTCTTTTTCGGCCAGCGACCAGGGCTCCGGAACGGATCCTGGTTGCAAAACAAGGTCCCATTGTAATTGTAGAATGCATAAGCTTTTATGGTCCAACATAATAAAGTCTCCTATGTATGAAAAAGCTCATTTTATAACTCTGCAGATCTTGAGATTGTAGTCTGGAAGTATCCCTCACAATTTTGATTATTTATGATCCATAGGAGTTGAAGGGAGGTAAAGAAAAACACACACACACACAAAATACAAAAGTGGCAGTAGTTCAGGTAATTCCAAATCATGAGAAATTTTTATTTTCTTTCTTAGTCTTAACATTTATTATGTGCTCCAGTGTTTGAAAATGATCGCTATGTTTTAGTCCACATCTGCTGTAAAATTTGGGGCACGGCCATTGTGAAAAGTTGAGTTATGCTGCCACAGAAATATTAGTTAATGTTTGAAACATATAAACTGCCCTAATCCCTGTTTTCTGCAGGTGGATTTTTTTGGTCCAGGAAATTCTCCTTTGTTTCTAATGCCCTTTCTGAGACTCACCTCTAGACTGAACATACTTTCTAATGAATGAAGGTTTTTTATTTTATTTTAAGCAGCAATTTCAAAAAGGAAACACTGTTAAGACTTAGTCTTCCCCTGCATTTTTTTTAACCACTGAAAGTTTTTGGTATACAAGGTGTGCTTTTAAAGGCCAGCCCCTCACTCTCAGCCTGAACTTCCTCACAGAGCTGTTATGAGGATAACATGGGAAGGAGGAGATCTGTATTTAAACCACCATGAGCCCCTTGCAGAAAAGGTGGGGTGTTAGTAACCACTGCTGCTACTATACACTTCCTAGTTGGAACTGTATGTGTCCTGGTTATACTCTACTACAGCACTGCACCAGTGGCCCTTCTTTATAATTAGGGCAATTGCTTCACTTTCTGATTCCAGCCAATTGGGACCATGCCAGTATGGAGCCAATCATGTGTAGCTGTATACGAAAGTCACAGCTCTTGAAGGGGGAGAGGAATGAATATTGGCCTCTTGCCGACAAAGCAACTGGGCAGAAACATTTGTCTTCGCATGGTGTGCTGGCAGAAAACTGCTCACCAGAACAGCATAGAAAGGAAAGAATACCAATCTGATTACGACCTGTAAAAAGAGCAAAAAGTGGACAGTGTCCTTTGGGGGGGGGCACTGATTTATGTGAAATCCGCACACATCAGTTTTGGCTCATCGGTAATAAGAACAGGTAGGGAAAGTATAGACTAGGGGTGAGGGATGTTAACTCTTGCATATAAGCATTATTTTGAAAGCAAATTAATAGGAACTGTACACTTGACTGAAGATAATGATACACCAGTGTAACAACTCGGAAAGGCATAAACTAGTTTTTGTGCTGTTGGGTATGCACAAAAAACACTTTGGAGATATTGCAGGAAAGTGAATTGCAAAGAGAGTTGTGATAAGAAGTTGGGAGAGTTTCTGTTTCTAGAACTGTATTTTGTGAAATTAGTAACAGCACCCTTGTTTGCACATTGCATTGAAGCATAGTTAGAAACAAACCTTGGTTTAACTTGAGTGAGCAGTATGATAGCCAGAACTTACTGCTGTGTGGCTTTTCCCACATCATTGGGAAAACAAGCCAGTGTCTGGCTTGTCATGACTTCTGAACTCAGGCTTATGCCTTGTTCCTCTCCCTTCATACCAAACCTTGGCTGGAAGCCTGTGTGGTTTACTCTCTCCCCTCCCCCTGCAGTCATTTGTGGCAGGAGAAAAATGAACAAGCCCCTCCCCCACTCCCCATGCCCCCTTCTTCTGCCTTGACTGGCGTAAGCTGGCAGGGTTTTCGAACTGGTTTTGCCTCAAAGGAATTCTTCCCCCTTCTCAGCCTCCATAGGATTGCTCTGTAAATATTCCAGTGCAAATACTTTTGGCTATTGGAATCTGAGATCAGCTTTGAGATCTTATGCAGTATGTAAAATTAACCGGGCGCACTGTAGATTACTTAATTAATATGTCAGACATGGTAAATCAGATTCCCAATTACTTTACGGCACCATAACATTTACCAATTCATTTACCCCCAGAACATATTTATAGGGAGAAGACCGTCAGTGCCATTTTTAAGTAAAAACTGCTGTTGTAAACTGTCTGTACACGTGGGGGGGGGAATAGTCTGATTTTCCTTCTAGATTGAACATGGTGTTGCGAACGGCACAGCTGGGGTGGCTGCCCATATTCTAGTCCACCTGATCTCTATCAAAGGCTTCCACAAGAAATATTACAGATTGTTAGAATCCCTAGCTTCAGGTTGAGCTGAAAACAGGTTGTCTGCTGAAAACAAAACAGAATAATAATAAAAATCAATTGAAGATGGGATTTTTAAAATTCACATGGGACACTAAAAGATGCTTTGGTTCCTTAGTTCTCTTGTATAGCTAGAAGCAGGGACATTGGTAGAGTTAATCTTGCTTTCCATGAAACCTGCCTTTTTATACAAAAACCAAACATTGTGTTGTAAAATTAATTCTGGCCAGTTACTTAACAAGCCAACTTCAAATCATAGGTTATGAAGCTAGCTTGTTAAACTAAGCAGATTTAAACACACAAACAGACAAACAAACAAACAAACAAACAAACAAACTAGAGAACCTGGTTTAACTGTAGTGCTAATCTGGGTATCCTTAAACTCTGCCAAAGGCATCCTTGTGACAATGAAGGAGAGGGGAGCTATCTCTTTCCTGCTTTTCTTTACAATGTTAAACCATGGTTTAGCATCATGTGTGAATGCAGCCGTTTAAGCACCCTTTTTTGCTTTATCTTTATGAATCTCCAGTCTTAACATAAATATTGCTAGACCCTTCTGATTTGGTATTAAAGCTCATGTTTAGGTCCTTAGAAAGATCTCTTTCACTCAGCCAAGAGTAGAAAAAGATGTGTGTGTTGTGTTATGTGGGTGAAATGTTTTAAAAGGAAGGGATGCCAAAATTCTGGGGCGGTGGGGGATTCTACATAACTGTGGACAACAGTTCATTACTTAGAAAACTTTGAGGCACATGACTTTGATTGTTTTAGAATGAAAAGTTGAGAGTGTTAATGTAATTATTAATTATGGTTTTTAGAATTTGTCTTAGATGGTGGAGTGGTCTTTGCTGTTTCACAGTGGCGTAGCGTGGGCGTGCAGGGGGGGGTGGCCGCACCGGGCGCAACATCTGGGGGTTAGGGTTAGGGGGCGCAAATCCACGGGTTAGGGGGTGCAAATTACTTGCCTTGCCCCGGGTGCTGACAACCCACGCTACATCACTGCTGTTTCACATTCACTGGTAAATATGGACTCTGTTACTAAATATTTGAATTGGCATATTCGCTTCTAATACTGATGAGTATAGTAATACAATGTTCTTACAATGTCATGATTCATTAGATTCTACTTACGTAGCTCTTGGTATGCCCAATCCCTTACGTTCCCTTGCTGTTTAAGTTTTGTGAGGTATTAAAGGAATTAAACAAAAATCTTTCTAATTCAACTTAAGGTGGTCAAAATAAACACTGAAAGTCATTGAGTAAGGATGTGTGTATATTTAACAGCAACCTTTGGACTCGTAGACTCTGTGCATATATTTCATGCTAATTAATTCATACTCATTAAGTCTAGTTCTGGTTTTGCTTGCATAACACTGGTTTGAATAGTACATAAACCGGAGTGGCAGGCATGTAAATAATGGTAGAAAACAGTCCAAAATATGTGATGGAAGATTGAATCTTCCTATGGCCTGGAGAAACTCCTGTAGTTTTTGCACCATAAACTAAGTGTTCTAATTTAGTTTAGGCTTCCTCTTCAAACCTAACCTCCCGCCCACCCCGCCTCTCTGGTTGAATGTTAAAGATGTGCCATAACTTGTATTTCTGATACTACGTAAAAGCTGTTTGTCCTAGCCGAATAATGCAATGTTGGTACTTTGGGGTGTGCATGCTGGAATTTATATTTGTTACGTAAGGAGAACGTATGACTCCCCTCATAAGTATTTGTTTAAACAATAAAGAAAGCAAATATACTGAAGAGCTGGGAGGGTTCTGCCCAGATAGAATTAACAGGAAGCCAAGGGTTTTAAACTTTGTTTCCTACATAATAGATCTACGCTCTCTCTTGAGGATTTAAGTTGGTTTTAATGTAACCAGTGTATACTTGGATAGAATCAAAACAAGTTGTCCCATAATTTGAAGGATGACTTTTCTCTTAAAATCACATGGAGCCTATCATGGGTAAATCTGGCTGCTGGAATAATCCTCCTTCATCCGCTTCTGCCCTTCTTTTCTGGACTCGCAATTCAATAATTGGAATGGGTGGAGAAATACAGCTTTTGGCACTCATATATGCAATTATACAAGCACACAAGAGCGAAATTGTAGGTCTTGGTAAATAATAATCCTGTGTGTTGGGGAGTCAGCATTAACAATGTAGCAAAACCATGGAGGGATATCTCGAAATATTGTGGGGAATAGGTGACAGTAGTAGCTCTGTGTGCACAGAATCCTAGAGTTGGGAGGGACCCCGAGGGACATCTAGTCCAACCCCCTGCAATGAAGGAATCTCAACTAGATCATACATGAGAAGGCCATCCAACCTCTGCTTAAAAACCTCCAAGGAAGGAGAGTCTGCCACCTTTTGTGGAAGTGTGTTCCACTGTCGAACAGCTCTTACTGTCAGAAAGTTCTTCCTATTGTTTAGTCAGAATCTCCCTTCTTGCAACTTGAATCCATCGGTTTGGGTCCTGGCCTCTGGAGAAGATGAAAACAAGCTTGAAGAGGGCTATAATATCTCCTCTCAGTCTCCTCTTTACCAGCAGGATTTTATGGGCTTAGTAGACTGCATGCGGATCAGCCCCTTCACCCAATTTAATAATAATAATAATAATAATAATAATAATAATAATAATAATAATAATAATAAAAAATAATTTATTTATACCCCGCCCTCCCTGGCCAGAGCCAGGCTCAGGGCAGCTAACACCAATAAAATCACAGTAAAAACATAATGGGGAAAGAGAGGGGGCAGGGAAACACAATTTAAAATACTGGTTAAAATGCAATTTAAAATGCAGCCTCATTTTAAAGTAGCCGATAAATCAAGACCATAAGGGGAGGGAAACATAAGGGTCAGACCGAGTCCAAACCAAAGGCCAGGCGGAACAGCTCTGTCTTGCAGGCCCTGCGGAAAGATATCAAATCCCGCAGGGCCCTAGTCTCTTGTGACAGAGCGTTCCAGCAAGTCGGGGACAGTACTGAAAAGGCCCTGGTCCTAGTTGAGAGCAATCTAACCACTCTGCAACCTGGGACCTCCAAAATGTTGTCATTTGTGGACCTTAAGGTCCTCCATGAGGCATACCAGGAGAGGCGGTCCCATAAGTATGTGGGTCCTAGGCCGCATAGGGCTTTTAAGGTAAAAACCAGAACAGAGCACAATTTTGCATAGGTTTTGCATTATATGCAAATATATGTTGTCTTTCACAGGGCCTCAAAGATAAACCTCTCACAAGCAATAAGAATGTGAACAGGTGAGGCTTTTCTCAATTATAGTTTCATAGTACAAAATACTTTAACCCATTCTATTTCTGCCTACCACCTGGCTGTTAGAACTAGAAGAGCACTGTTCTCCCCAAGTGCCAACTCTAAGCCGTTCAAAGAACTCAAGTTTCATGAGTTGCAAACCAGGTAGGTTATACTAAGTCAGGGGTAGTTAGCCTTTTGGGCTCCATACGCCAGATCATTATGAGATCCTAGCTTTGTAGGTCAAACTTGACATGTGGGCAGGGTCTGGCATCACTATGATTGAGTGCTTGAGGCCTTTTTTTGGTGCTTTAAAGTGACTTGCTCATGCAGCCGATCCAGCTGGCTTGGCTCTACCGCACATCAGCTGATGGGTGGTAATGCTGAAGTCTACTTTCCGCAGGCACTGGCTGCACAAGTGAGTTCCTGCAGGGTACTTGCTAGCACATCCAGTTTAGCTGATGGGTGATAAGCCAAAGACATACTTTTCAGGCTCCTGATTGTATTCTGGCAGCTGCACCTCCCCCTGCCCCACACATGATGTATGACATCAAGTTTGAGGCAGGTGGGCATGGCTTGTGGAAAACAGCCAGAGATTCTGCACCCTTACCGTATGTCTTTCCTCAGTTTGATCTTAGACTGGCAATACCACACGTAGCGGAAGGTCAGGCACATCGTGGTTGGGGCTGAGTGGGTGCGGCAGGAGATCAAAAAGCATTTAATATTTATAGCAAGATTCAGATGCCCATACTTGGGTAAATTCAAGAGTAAACTGTTAAGAAGTAAGCAGTATAGTTGAAAAGCATTGTTGTGGTTATTCATCCTCTTCCTGATAACTACAACAGTGTTATCTGCACAGGTCAGACAACTGCTCATTCCCCAACCCCTTCTTTTTTTGTTAACAAAAGGGACTTGAGTCTTTGACATGAATGCCCCTTTTTGTGTTTATAGGATCAGGAACAGCCCACTGCAAGAATACATCCATTCTCCTCCCCCCCCCCATGGGAGGAAATAAGCTGATCACACGCTGCATTTGTAGCTGCATTTCCCAATGAAAGAAAAAAGAAAAAAGAAAGAAAGAGGGAGGGAGAGGGAAGTCCCAGTATGCCAAGAGACTTGATGGCAACATCGGTCTGCACTGCAGGGTTGTCATATACATTTAGGGCCTCACCCTGGGCTGGCAAAACATTAGTATAGCAACACTGAGCTACTTTGCACGACTGATGTAACCCATGATTTACCCACCACAGCCATTTCTCTCCCCCCCCAAAGTATGGTATTATAATGATGGTTTTTATCTGCATTTTAGTTGATTTTATAAGTTCAGAGCAGAGTAATTTGGGGTGTGTGTGTGACATTAACATATGAGAGTGCTGGAGGTGAAATAGTTAAACAGGTTACCCAGTCAGAACCCGGGGGGGTGGAGTCAGAGGGACTACAAAACCAGCTCTGAGAGGGGCGAAGGGAGGAGCTCATTGGGAGGTTGGTTGGAGTGGGAGTGAATTGGGATAGAGTTTGTGGGGAGGTTGAGTTAGTGTAGAGAAATAAGCTGAGTCAGGAACAGTTAGGAGCTAGGAAGACAAGTAATTATCTGAGAGGTGGTTTAGTGAGGGAGAGCAGGTAGCGGAAGTTGCTTGGAGAAACAAGATTCCTAGATCATTTAAAGTTATCTGTAGCATTTATCACTCACAGCTCTGACATTGCTTTTTGGTCAAAAGAAGTTGGTTTTATAAGGGTTAAAAACCCATGAAGTCGGGTTGTGGTTCCCCAGTCAGTACAAGGTTCTAGCGGATTATAGAATAGATTGGTGCAAAGTAAAATAATTCAGGGTTGTTGATCAAGGCGCTCAGTTAACTTCCCAATTGCCACTTAGTAATCGGGCAAATGATGCAAATATATCTGAAGAATACACTGCTAAAATCCTGAGTATCTAGTATTATTTGTGTTAAATCATTAAACCCAGAGTTATTAACACCTAAGGGTCTAGCCCAGAGGTTGCCAACTCAGAGCCCCAGATTTTGAACTATTTTTTAAAGCCAATCTGTAGCTTTACCTATTTATTAAACCTAGTGAAGGAAATCAGAGCTGCAAATGGTGAGACATTTGGACACCAAAGCTATAGGAATCCCTGTGGCCCCCAAGAGCTGCTGTTTTCGCATCCCTTCTTGTGCACTTTTCCTGTATCTGTCCCATTCCTAGGCAGAAATTCAGCAGGTTAAACCTTTCCTCATATGTATATAAAATTATGGGAAAAAATCACTGTGATTGTACTTTTTCTAATTTTGTGTTATGCCGCGCCACCCATGGCAGATGTTCTGTGAGTGGTGCCCCAGCGCTGCCTCAAAATCCAAAAAGATTGGCGACTCTTGATGTTGCCCCTTATGATCCTACACAGCAACTCCATATTTAACCAGGGCGATGGTGGATGAAACAACAGTATGTGCCACGTTTCGTAGGAAGGGTTGACACTGTTGATATATTTCACTGGAAGTTCTCCCTTGCTATCGCTTTCAGATATCTCTTTCCTCCCATTATGCTATTCTTGAAGCACCTAGCCGAAGAGCAGGCACTTTAAAAGCTTTGGATTGCTTATGTCACAATCATAGACATGTATATTTCCATTCTGTTTCCCTTCCTGGGTGCTATTTTTACTAGGTATCTTTTGGAATGTACGGGCAGAAATTCTTTGGCCACTTTGGATGACGGGTTTTAACGTGGACCAGCCAGGCACTGTCATAAGTACACATGTAATTTAAACAAAAAAGTGAGGACACGAACTGCAAAGTCTCCCTGTAGCTTTCGGTGCATGACTCAAGCAGCTGGCCGAGAGCAGGTGTAGTTAAGTCAGTGCTAAACCACACCTATGTTTTCCAGCTTGCCCAATGAAAACCACAGATTTGTGCTGTGTCTTTTTGCTCTTGCCTTTCATTTGCTTCTCCTCGTATTAGCTTGCTCGGTAACCAAAGCCAGATTCCAGGTGCATTATTCTATGATCAATCTGTAATCATAGAAACAGAGTTCCTCCTCTTAATTCCTCCGTTGCCAACCATTTCTGGGTGGGTGAATGTCAGTAGCTGTAGTTATTTTTAAATGTGAGAGGTGAGGCTTGTCATGCAAAGCTGAAAAGAGGGCGTTTGTTTGCAGAGCTGACATCAAAGTGTAGATTGCTGCTTACTGGCTGAGCATTTTTGCTTTTGTACCTGCTAATCTTTAACGTGGTCTGTCAGTCACAGAGACCATTGCTTAACCAGAGGATTCATATGAAATATTGCTAGCATTTATGATCCAGAAGATTGGCATTCTGTTTCTCCGCATACTGGACTTTGAAACTTCGGCTAAGCAGCTTGCAATCCTTTGCTTCACGTTGCTCAACTAAGCAATTGCTTTCCACTTCTCTTCACAGGATAATATAAATGTGTTTTTGAAAGCTTGTGAAAATCTTGGATTAAAAGAAGCTCAGCTTTTTCATCCTGGTGACCTTCAAGATCTATCTAATCGAGTTACTGTCAAGTAAGTATCCTGTGTTTTTATCAGTTGACTTTTAAGAATATTCAAATGTGACTTCTGTGGTGCTGCTGTTCATGTATATAGGGATTTTATATAATGTTTCCTTTGTCTGTTCAGTGTGGAAGCTGTAAGACTTCTTTAGATCCTCAAGCCTGTAAAAGCTGGGATTTAATTTGCGTCCATTTTTCTGGAGCAACTACCTTGGTACATTTTGTTTTTAAGTATTTGCTGACATTTAAAATGTGCCAAGCTGCTTTACTAATTAATGGCTGCATCGCTTGAAGATGCAAAGTTGAATGTTCAACAGTTGTTAAATGTGAAAGTAAAAATGGAAGCTTGTAATTACCAGAAGGGTATTCTCTCTGTGTGTTTGCTATGCATGCATGTACCCACCTTTGGTCTAGCATTCAGATCTTGAAATCTCCTAACTGGAGAGCTGAACCCAAGGGACATACTGTGTTGCCTGTGGATATTCTGCTAAAATGTTGTGTGATACATTACTAACAGAGGTAATATTGTGTAGTGCAGAGTTGGGCAGACTGCAGGCTTGTCATATATCTACTTTGCTTGTTTTTACTAAACAACACCCCACCCCCAAGATTTAACAACCAGGTGCAAAGGACATAGATTTTAGAATAAAAGAACTGGGTGCTTCTGAGCATATGCGGAGCCTAGGAACTTTTCAGCACCTGAACTGAACTTGTAGTCCTTTCATGAAAAAACTCCACTGTTACCCCAAGCTTTCTTCTCTTCAGCTACCTAATTCAAGATGAGGAGGAAGCATATTTTTTTAAAAAAATGACATTGTTAAACAATTGTTCACAGAAATCCCTGGTGAGCCACTGCAGGTTACCCAGAGATCTACCAGAAGGTTCTGATCTGCCCAGCCTTGTTAAAGTGACTAAGATTATGTGTTGTGAACTTAGAAGTCATTGATTCCATTTTTCCTAAGCAGTTCATTGATCAAAGGTTGTGTTAAGCTACTAAATCTTGGCCACAGTGACCCATCTGTAATATCAGGTTGATAACAGTGCCCTGCCATAAAAGCTGATATATGAATTACTGAAAACAATATATATGAAGCATTTGAGAGTGTTGAGAGTACTATATAATAATGACAATAATAAAGAATAATTTCATTATTCCTGAGGGCAGTCTTTCTCACTATTAGAATAGGTTAGAGAAGTCTTAGTGTTTGCAGTAGCAGAGAGAAACTATTCTCATGAAAAGGAAAGCTAAGTACAGTGTGTTCAGGCTATGTATAATTGCTATTATTATAGTCTGTTTCACGAGATAATATAAATGTTAGGTCTTGAACAAATTATTCATTGCTTTCTATAATCTTGGAACTGCCAGAGCTTGCTTTACTATACGGCCAGGAGTTTCACTGAAGACAAAGTCCTTAAAACGTTGCCAAGAATTTTGTCGTTAACAAGTGTTACTAAGGTAAATACAGCATACAGGAAGTGTTTCCTGGGCTGTTAACCTGTGCTAGTGGTTACAGGTTGTGGAGAAGTAGGTAGGGCAGTAATAAACAAGGCAAGAATGCAAGGATTCAGAGAAACCTTTACCCTTGGTCTTTCAGGCCATTTGAGAAGGGCAATATGTGTGTAAATGCAGTTGCCAAGAATGTTAGTTTAAGAATGGTAAACACTGTTGTGAAATCAGCATTACTAAGCCTGCAGCAACCTCTACGAAAACTCTACGAATCAAAACCAGCGCTGCAAAAAACCATTTTGTTGATCGATCGGATGATATGTGTAAGAGGTTATCTCCAGGTGGCCAACCAAGAGAGACTATTGTGCAGGTTCCTGTTCTGAAGGTTGGCTCTCTCTGCTGTAAAGGCAAAGCAATGATTCTGCAGACAAACTCCCTGAATCCTCTGGAGGCAGCGAATGGGACTGTTCCCTCCATCAGCCTTCCTGGGTCTTGGTGTGGCCCATTCTGAAAAGCATCCTGGTAGTGGTGGAAGATGCCTTGTGTTCATTCCTCTTTAGCAAAGGGTTTCCCAAACCTCGTGAGTTCATTGACCCCTTGATAAGCTTATAAAGCTGTCATTGACACTAACCCAAATGTAAATGAAATTAAGTCAAGAAATACCCTCCATTCCTCACTGGCAATGAAGGTGTACTCTATACATGTCCATGCCCTTTGTTTCCGAGACTCAGAGTTCCCAGTTATTATTATTTTTTGAACTGTGTCCTGTAATTACCACTCACCCATTAAAGCGGTGGGTGTTGTTTGCGACCTGGCACGGGCTTCCTGAGCCTGGGTGACACCCCCCTTTTTGCTTGCTGGCCATCGCTACGCCCCCTCCCTGGCTAGCCAATTAGCTGCTGGCTGGGGGCGGAGCAAGGGCCAGGTAGGGAAGGCTCCAGCCGACCACCTCTCCCTTTCAGTCTCTAGGTCTTTATTCACCCCTTCACAGACCCATTGACACTGGGGGGTCAATATCAACCACTTTAGGAAGCCCTGCTCTAACAGGAGCAGACTAGGAAAAGGCACATCCTTCTAACTGTGCTGCAAATGCTGTAGAACTGTCCCTTGTGTTTTCTGTTGTCCCACATCCCAAAGAGGGATGAGTTCTGTTACCTCAGCTGTGATTGTCTGGCTGCCTGATGGAGAGTGAGGGGAAACCAAGCTTGGTCTCTGTCATGATATAGATGCTGCCCTTGGGTCCAGAGTCTCTGTCCCCCCACCCGGAGCTTTAAGTATGGAGAATAGAAAGGAAGCAGCTACCATTGATGCCAGCCCATAGCTTGGCAGTAATGGCAATTGCCCCTCCTTCCTGCTGTGTCATGTCTTCTAGGACTTGAAGAGAAATGGAGATCTTCAGGAGTAGGGGGTGGAGGGGAGACTCTCCATGAATGGATTGGGGGTGGATGATTGACTTTCGCCTGATTATTTGCAAGGTTTCCCTGGATTCCTTTAAATAAAGTTATAGGAGTTTTCCCTTGTCAAGAAATGTTATGATACCCCTTCCACTACCACACAAACATTGTATATCGTCATGAATCCTGTGGCCAACATTGTGGCACTTGTCACAGTGGCCTAATGAAACTTAAATAATTCTGTTCATGAATAGTAAAGCTGAGTTCAGTTAATAAAAATTTTGTGATTTGCTGTTTGTGTAGCCGGTTCCTTTTAGGTTTGCAAAGATATTGATTAGCTTCCTAAAAACAAAAATATACTGCAGCAAAGCAACAATAAACCACACCACCTCTACAGTCTTCAGTGGTTGTTTTCCTGCTGGAAGGTGACATGAGCTCATCTTCAGCTATAGTCACTAGGATATGTAATGAACTGAAACTGAGATCAGATAGTTTAAAAGGAAACAGTTGTGCAAGATATTCCTGAAAACTACTGTATAAGCATGAACTCTAGTCCAAAATGAGCAACAGGGATATGTAGTAATTGGCAGTGAAATTAATGGTGGAATGGTAGCTCAATTTGAGAACTGCTGTTATCATTTTGGTATCTCTTACAGTTCTTGGAGTAAGAACTAACAGACATTATGATGAGCTCGACATCAGAGTCACTAATAAATATTATTTTCTTCATTAGTTAAGCTGATTTATAATTACAGCAAACAATGTCTAGTAGCTGCTATCAAATGCAAAACAACAACAACAACGCGCTACAATTAACAATTAATGATTTGTGCAAAGATTGTTTGCACAACCCGGACTAAGGCAAATAAATATATAATCAGCAGTGGACTAGTCCCAACATGAGACAGTTACCTTCAGTTATTGACAGATCATACTATCAATGAAAGCATCATTACCCAAGGGACACTACCTCCTGAGAAGATTCTTTGTCCTGGTCCTAGAGAAACAAAAGCACTATCACAGCTCCCATTAACTTAATTAGAATTTGCACAGCATCATGATGTATGTATGAGAAGTCGTGTAAGAAAATGACATGTCTGTGTCTCTTAATTGGAGCTTTCAAGCATGTCACAAACCTGTCTGGTGTTCAGCTTTAAATCATGATTTAAATTGGAGGGAGGGACAGTTACATACGAAATACCCATTTTAGAGTAACACCACATCCAAACCATACTTTTAAACATTCTTATACACCTCTAACAGTTATGGCTACCCCCAATTAATCCTATGAACTGTAGTTTGTAAAGGGTGCTGAGAGTTTTTAGGAGAGTGTTAACCAATATCAGTTCACAGTACTTTACACAGTACACTTTTCATAAGTGTGTTTAAGCATATAAAGGAACATTAGACTTTTGAATTTAAGTTGAACGTTTCTTCTGAGACAAACATTGTTTTCTTAAACTAGTGTTTGCAAGTATATTTGTAGCGGGCTGTTCATAATGGTGTTCAGAACCAGTTATTTTCGGCTTCAAAGAATCTTCAGTGCAGCTGTGAGTTTCAGCGTAGAGGCTAAAAGCAGGACTCCTTTCTAAATGCTACCTAAGCAGGTAGTTATGTTTGGAGAGTTGGGTGGCAAACAGCTAATGTATATTCTCAACCCCTGGAGAGGAGATTGAGAACTTCTACACCAATTGCTGCCTTTTCCAGCATTAGGATTGGAACTATATAAACACTGAAATTCAGTAAGTATGTGTTTAGTCATTTGGGAGAATGCCTAGATTTTGAACTACTGAAAATAGTGTATAATTATTTTATTGGGACATGTTTTCTGCACGGTGGGTGGGGGGGGGGGTTGAGTATGGATCTCGGCTTCTGTAGGAAGTAAATGTGCTTTAAGGTCAGCCGAGAATATTATAGGGTGCAATGTGAAACTCTTGCTAAAAATACTTGCAGTAGCATGGGTAGAGCTAAACAGTACATTTCAGACTCTTTAATTCTTCCTGTGACGCACAGTTTGGAAGTTTCAATGCCTTGTTATGTTTTAAAATTGAGACTTGAATAAATATCGAAACCATAGATTTGGAAACACTGGTATTGTGTAGTTCTGGAAAGAAAACTCACAGTAGAAATTCTTACATAAATCTGCTTTGTAGAAATTCTCTTTTTTATAGATTGAAAAAACGGATCTATCTATGGACTGTAAAAATGGAAATAGATATTATACCCTTGCTTAGGTATATTTACTTACACACAATAGTATTTAATGCCTACAAACATCTGGTTCAGGCACAAGGGTCATTTAACCCTGTGCGTTGTTCCCATAGTTACCACCCAGATGCTTATGGAAAATCAGCAAGCAGAACATAAGTGCAACAGCAACTTCCCCTCTTGAGTGTCCCAGCAACCAGCATATGGAGGCATATGCTTCTGACAGTGAAGGGTAGCACACAGTCATCATGACCACAAGCTATTGATAACCTCACCCTCCCTGAACATGTCTAATCCCTTTTTAAAGCTATCCAAGTTTCTGGCAATCAGTACCTCTTGAATTTTATTCAGAGTAGACCCATTAAAATTAATGGACCTAACCAGTGCTTTTTCCCAGGGGGTACTCAAGGGCATGCAGTACTGGCCCCTCTTTTGTTGCTGTTAAAAAGTGTAGCACTCTAGTGATGGAAAGCATTGGGCACATAAGAGTTATATTATAATGCACCTTTCATATATCAAATGTGGAATCATGCGGTATGATAGGTTATCTTCTGGAATTTAAGTATTGTGTGTGTTTAATCTGTTATGATATATTAGGGTTTTTGTTGATGTTAATTATAGCATAATGCTAATTTTTTAAAAAATACAAACAATAACCTGTAAATCTCATTAAGTAAGCCAGCTAACAGAGTTGTACGGTGAAGAATAATCTAGTTGCCTGTATGCTGCTAAACCAAAACAGAATTAGAACTTCATTTTTGAGGGCAAACACAGTTAAGATCCTACCTAAGCTTATTCAAATGGAAAAGGACAGCGGGCTTGCAGGGCTTCTAGCATTCGCAGGACCCAGGAGGACTGGATTCATTCTGTCCAAATTTCAGGAACATTTCTTACTGCTTACCTCATAGACATTTCTGTTTGTGGCATCTCTGTGTCTCTGAACCAAGCAAAATTATTGAGTTAGTGGTTGTTGGTTATACTATGTGTTGCTCACTGAGAAGTGTGTATTGCAAAATATGAAGTATTGTATGTACTAAAAGGCTAAATGCTGATAAGCGGGTTCAGGTGCCAACAGAGATGCTTTATTTGTCACATTGTTATAACTATCTATAGAAAGCAAAACAAATCAGACTTGTATCTTTTAAAAATAATAACATTGTACTTATTGGCATCACTGGTCTGAAATGCACATGTTCACCAGCAGACCCGTAACAGATAAGTTTTCAGCAAAAGAAAGAAGAATAAAGACCTCCCTAAAAGTCTAGAAATAAATTTGTTGTTGTTTTTTTTTAAAAACCCGCCCCCCCAAAAGTGTGGCACTCACTATAACAACTTCATGGTGAGTACCAGCCCCTATTTTTCTAGGGAAAGAAGCACCGGACCTAACTTACTCACGTTCATTAATTTCAGCGGGTCTACTCCTGAGTAAAACTGAAGTAAATACCACCCTATAATTTACGTATGCAATATATGAAGCACTTCCAACATTCAGCTTTGTTACATAGCCCTGGGTTTGGAGAGTATGAGAGATACAGTAGAGGAAAAATCCGAGGTGAGCAAAGGATTGTAATATTCTAGTTTGTGCAGCTTCAGGTGTGCGTAATGGTACATATCTGAGTTAAGCATTTATGTCCTTCTCGAGTCATGTCGTATAGTTTTGGGCATTTCTTAAATAGTATTATTTCTTATACAAGTGCTTGTAGGTTTCATGTGTTGCCTCCCCATTAGTTTTATTCTCACATCCCAATCATTTCAGGTGTATGATAACCTGAGTTCAGTCCTCCTTGAAATTTTGTGGTGCCTTTATCCTCCTGATTCACCACAGCTCCCTAGTGGAATCAGATGTGACTTCAGTTTTGGCAATAGATACATGGAGGCTAAACTTCAGTCTAAACTTCAACAATATCACTAGATCAGGGAATACTAACCTTTTTAGAGTGTCCCGCCCCCTAATATCAGCCCCAGGAGTCCAGATAGTATCCACCAGGTTTAGATGCCTGAAATGCCCCAAACTGGGAACAAATTGTTGGCTTACTTCATCCAGAGTTGATTGACTGTTTATACTTGAGATGAGCATTCTGGATTAAATTAAGAAAGATGAACTGGGGATTTAACTTGGAATATCAGAGCCTTAACTTATGCCAAAGAATGTGAAGGTTTGGTTATATAACAAGAATTTACATTAAAATGGCCATGTGTGAATTAGTGAAGGTTAGGCTGAAGTGTTCTTCCTGGTAAACATTTAATATAAAAGCGGCATATTTTTATAGCACCACTAAGTTACTGGTCAAAAGATAAGCTGCTGTAATAACCCTGGGTGTAATTGCAAACAAGCGATAATACTGTACTTGAACAACCGAAGAACAGCATAAGAAGAACATTTACAAAGTTAAATTGAAAAAAGCAATCTGAGTGACATTCCTTTTTTTTGCTTTCTTCCTACGTATGACAAATTTAATTACAAAACTCTGCAGCATCCGTAACTATAAAGAATAATACTAAATCTTAAATATTTACATAACTATGTAAAAATAAAATGAAGTGGAGCGAGATTACTAAATCATAGCAAAACAAAGCTTCTGAGTGAATAAACATATCAACAGCTACATAAATCATTCAAACATAGTATCTTCTTTGAATACTTCTGTCCCATGACTATTATTTACCCATGTATTAGAGATGTAGCATAAGCACTTGCCTGCTCCATGGGATCATCAGATTAGCTGTATAAGTCAGTAGCTAAACATAGTGCAATGCTTTTAGAACGTTAAACATTTGGGTGCATTGGAAATAACTGATATTTACCTTGGGGGGCATGTGCTTGCCATATGTCTATACAGCGATTATTGCACAGTACTTTAAACTTGTGGTTCATTGGCACTGAGTGAAACGGAAGTTTAAGAGCTCACTTGAAAATCTTTCCTGGAGGCCTGCTCTTTTAGCAAGTATGTATTTTATTTTCCTTAGCAAAGGGAGGGAACAATTTTCACCTGGCATGCTTCAGCTCTGTATGCAAGGGGGGGGGGAATACAACTCTCCCCAACTCATGGCTATATTAACAATGAACTTTAATATAGGCAGAATATAATCATGAGTGCAGATTGGTGAGTACAGTCAAGTGCTTCCCTACTAAAGTTGCTCTATAAACCCCAGCTGGTTTTTTTTCCCCAGAAAGAAAAAATAAGATGGGCCCAAAATAGCATGTGGTTGACACACACACACCCTCCCGGAAATGATCTGCCCAGAAACATGCTGGAAATTTTGTGTGTAACAGAGAGAGAAAGAGATTGCTTGCCTTTTTATTGTGGCTATTAGTACAGTGGTTCTGCGGGAAAGGGACGCGGGTGGCGCTGTGGGTTAAACCACAGAGCCTAGGACTTGCCGATCAGAAGGTCGGCGGTTCGAATCCCCGTGACGGGGTGAGCTCCCGTTGCTCGGTCCCTGCTCCTGTCAACCTAGCAGTTCGAAAGCACATCAAAGTGCAAGTAGATAAATAGGTATTGCTCTGGTGGGAAAGTAAACAGTGTTTCCATGTGCTGCTCTGGTTCTCCAGAAGCGGCTTAGTCATGCTGGCCACATGACCCGGAAGCTGTTCACCAGCTCCCTTGGCCAATAAAGCGAGATGAATGCCGCAACCCCAGAGTTGGTCATGACTGGACCTAATGGTCGGGGTCCCTTTACCTTTACCTCGGGTTAAGAACTTAATCCAAGGTACTATTTCTGGGTTAGCAGAGTCTGTAACCTGAAGCGTCTGTAACCCGAGGTACCACTGTAGATATTTAGTAAGCAGTCTCTGAAGTGGGTGGAGGAAAATAAGATGAACACAATCCCACTTTGAAGGTGGGAGTCAAAGGAAGTGCCATGGTTAGGACAGACTTACTTATGTAGAGCTGAAAATAAGTGGGTTGGTTATAGGCTCATAGAACCATAGAACTGTAGAGCTGGAAGGGAGCCCACGGGTCATCTAGTCCAGCCCTCTGCAATGCAGGAATCTCAGCTAGATCCTACATGACAGATGGCCATCCAACCTCTGCTTAAAAACTTTCAAGGCAGGAAAGTCCAGCACCTCTTGTGGAAGTACCGGTATGTTCCAGTGTTGAACAGCTCTTACTGTAAGAAAGTTTTTCCTGTTGTTTAGTCGGAATCTCCTTTCTAGTAACTTGAATCCAATGGTTCAGGTGCTACCCTCCAGAACAGGAGCTTCCTCCACCTTTCATGTGACAGCCCTTTAGATATTTGAAGATCATTTATGTTCCCCTGAAAATAAGAGGGTTGGTTATCGGCTTCCTAGAAAAGTAGTGGGATAACATCCTACCCTATTTCGATCACTGATAGTAGTAATTCAGAATTTTCCTCTTGCTGGCTCCAAATACTAGAAGGTTTCTATTTCTTGGATGGTTTTGTATTTGTGCATGATGTGTTTTCCATTGTGGTAAGAGGCTTTCCTGTGGTATGTTTGTAGCCACAATTCTAATAGTAATTTCAGCCTTTACATTGCATAATTATGAACTCAGAATGGAACACTCTCCATGAATATTGCTTTCAAAACGTAAAGTCTTATCCTTTGTTACAGTATGGGATGGCTGCTGCTGCTGAGTCATTTTTATACATGCCCTTTTGCTCACTTCCTCCCCAAGGTTGTATCCTCGCATGGAGTTTTTGAGGCCTATTTGTGAAATTCTTATGGATGACTCACTGGGTAATATCAGTTTCACACAATCTGAATAAGTTGAAAACTATGCAGGCAACGGTATCGTTGGTGTTCCACCACATGGTTGAATAATTTGAATGGCCATATTTGCATACAGTATGCTGTCAGTCTTGGTACGCGAGTCTCATTGGGTGAAATGGTAAGATACCTGTATGAATGAGGAAGGATTTGTATAATGAGAGGGAAATATTGTCTAATTCCCAAAAAATAAAATAAAAGGTGGCCTTGTATTCTGTTTCTAATACTAGCTGGAATAGCCCATATAGTATATAGGATATTTTTGCAAGTCTCCTAAAGCTTTGGGCAGGCGTGCTCCAAGAAATATTCTAAATACATTAATTAAAGGTGTTGTGTCTGGTGGTCAGACCAGAAACTCTCATCTCTAGAATCAATTAATGACCTGATTCAGACATAAAGAAAAAAATCATGTGGTTGTGTCCAAATGGTTTTTTTAAAACAAACAAACAAAAATGAACAAAAAGCAGAGAAACAAACTTTTGGCCTACCTATACAAAGAAAGCAGGCAATGATGTGGATTTTTATTCTAAGAGCTATTTGAGAGGTGTTAGAGTGTGGGGTTTTTTTTGTCTGGAAGGGGGCACTGTAGTATGCCAAGCCCCTGCCTAATTCTATCAGCTTCATATTGTGAAATTCAGCATCACTTAACTTAAAGGGGGTGCGGTTGGATGCAGAGGAAGTTAAGCTTTCATTACAATGACTCTGAGAGTCCTTTCAGTGCAGAAAGAAGAGAAAGAGAGGAAGAGGAAGGGTGGCAGGAAAGCCCATGAATCGTGGCTGCTTCTACGGAACTCCGAGTATATTTCACTTTCCCATTCTCTATTTTAACAAAAAAGAAAAAGGAAAAGAAGGAGAAACATTTTACTTTACCGGGGCAAAAGAGCAGCTTCTTATCAGCTGCCAATGGTGCTATGCTAGTTAAACGTGTTAGGAGAGGCAAGCTGCAATGCACTGGTCGCCATTGCCCCAAGGAAGTACAGTGGTACCTCGGGTTACATATGCTTCAGGTTACATATGTTTCAGGTTACAGAATCCGCTAACCCAGAAATAGTACCTCGGGTTAAGAACTTTGCTTCAGAAGGAGAACAGAAATTGCACAGTGGCGGCGTGGTGGCAGCAGGAGGCCCCATTAGCTAAAGTGGTGCTTCAGGTTAAGAACATTTTCAGGTTAAGAACGGACCTCCAGAACAAATTAAGTAATTAACCCGAGGTACCACTGTAGTTGTCCTAGCTCAAAAGCACAACTCTGCCCACTGCTAGAAGGATCCATGTTTGCAGCAAAACTAAAACTTTCAGGGCTCTTCCAGGCGACCTGTTTACCCAGTGTTCATTCTTACTTGTTTGCACAAAGCTAACATGGTGGTTAGACTGAGCATTACTTTTGATTTGTTTACAGGGTGGTTTTGTGACAATGAGCATTCATTCTGTGTTGCTTGTGGGGTGCCTAACCCACACATACCATTGCATTTCCACATCCCTTTGTAAACCACCAAAAACCATGGCGACATCAGTGATTTCCGGAACCTGGCTGTGACTTCTGGAACCTGGAAGTGGCCATATTTCGGAGCAGCATGGAAGCTCTGTCGCAGGAACAAGAGAAGAGAGTGACTAGGAAGGCTCTGTGATTCATCAGTACAGCTACTGCAGCTCTGCTGAGTGGGCAGACATCTAGGTTTCTCTTCTTAGATTGAAGCCATCTGGCAGCCACAGTTTTTCAGCGAAAGAAGAAAGAGCAGTCTGCCAGAATCTGGCCTTGAGGCATCAAACAGGAATCCAGCTGGAATGGGTTTTACTTTGGTGGTGAGCTGGAAGGGGGCAGGAATAGCAGCAAGCAGTGGGCCAGTGGGCAGGCAAAGCTCTGCCACTTCTTCAATATGCTGCCTGAAGCAAGGGGCTCATCTTCCCTCATGGTAGGGTCAGTGGCATGAGAAGTTAATGTGTGGTGACTGACGAGTAATGTGTTTCTCTCTCTGAAAATTATAACACAGCGATCAACATGCATATGTGAGTTGGATCTAGGACTATAGAGACTCTGAATTAGAGACTTGTTGGCATCTGTCTGTCTCTGGAGACAGTGGAAGAGTGTGTCTTCAGGGGTAAAATCAAACTATTAGGCAGTTAATGCACATGCTGTGGCTGTAGAGACCAGTACAGGAGAGACATGTTGTATTCCAGGTGGTAGAGATGAAGGTGTCTGATGTTGCTGCTACAGGTGCACCGTAGTGTTAGAGACTGCTTTGTAGGATACAGAGACTGTGACATATTCAGGGGCACAATGACTAAGTGCTTTTGGGTGTATTATTAATTTCTATTTAGTCATATATTAAATTGGATGCACAACATGCTGTTTGCTGTGGCTGTATTTTACAGCTCCTCCTTCCTCGTCTCTGGGTTTTTAGAAACCTGTCAAACTAGTCTCGTGTTAGTTTGGGTCATCCATACAGAGCCAAGAATGGTTCCACGTTTGCGTGTGTTTTGCCCAGCAATACCAGTCAAAACTTCTAGGAAGCATTTCTTTTTTTAAATTAAGAATCCAAGGCTATACAAAATCTAAGGAGTTTCATCCTGTTAAGAGAGTTGATCAGATGCCATGCAGGGGATTGCATTAAATTGTCCATATGCATCCCAGTGTTGAAATATTTGTCTGTCTGTGCCAGGAGCAGGAATGTCTTATGACCCTGACAAGCTTGAATTAGATTTTATTCACAAGATTTAGAGATAATTAGATTTGGTAGTCTGAATCCTATGCCCCCTATTATGAAATAGTATAGTCAGTTACATTGTAATATACACTATTACATAATAGTCATAATACACTAAATGTTAACTGTAACCAGTTGGAAGGCAACAACTTTGCATGTTCTGAAACAGTCTGAGTTTCATGTTGGATGGCAAACACTTGAAGTTTGTTTCCTACTGAAACACATACATACCGTACCTTGCCAGACTTCTTAAGCACATTTTCATTGTTTTTATTGATTTCTAAAATATGCCTTTCATTCTGACCCTCAGCAGCATTTGTGAAATTACAGTTTTGAGTATTGACGTATGGGTTACAGTATGAGTTTTAACTCTGGGACATCTTTATAAATTAGCATCGGTCGCAACTGACCGCTAACACCATGCCAATTACAAGCTTGAGGTGGTGGTGATAAAACAAGAATGTTTAGTTGCGCTCCCTTTTAGTTTCTTTTTAAAATATATAGTAGAGGGTGTTTTTTAAAAATAATAATTTAAAAAAGGATGGTTGTCGCTTCCCAGTTAAAGTGCGCAATAAAAAGATTTTCAGCCTTCTTTGATATTCTAGTTTCCTGTACTAGGTAGCAGGGCCGTAGCTAGGGGGTAGTGAGGTGGGCTCCCGCAGGGGTGCAGGCGAGGGGGGATGCAAAATTGGCTAAAAATATGTCCATAAATATGTCTATAAATAAAAATTTTGATTATTGCCTCATAAGAAGAGGTTTTAAACAGAGGGTGAATTGAATGGGTGGAGGGTGGGGTTGGAGGAGAGGCAGAAAGAAGAGCTAATTTGTCCATGGCTAGGGGGCACAATCTGGATGGTTCTGCCAGGGCGACAAGATCACCTAACTATGGCTCTGCAAAATAAGATTTGGCAGATCCAAACAATCCTAGAAACAGACACGGGGTGGGAACACTTTGAAATGCATTTTCTTCATCTCTTGTACCCCAGTTTTGTTTTCCAGAGTTCAGGTTAATAGTCTTAAGTACAAACAAGTACCATATTAACTGATAGAATGCTTAATGGATTGTTGTACTCCAGTTGTATAAAAGGAAGAAAACTGGTTCATTCTGTCATAGAACTGTGTCAAGCCAGGATTCTGCTGTAATTAAAATGATCAAAATACATACATTCAGTTATGTGTAGAGGGACAGCCCAAGATATTTTGTTGCCTAAGGCAGAGTAACAAATGATGTGTATTCATACCCCGTCAAGGTACATAGCATCTAAGGCCAGCCAAGTTATTTTGGCACCTGAAGCAGAAAATCCCAGAATGACCTTGCCATAAAAATACAATATCTGGGTGTCCCTTCATGACACCCAAAATCAGTTGCCTAACGTTGGAATAGAAACTGCATGCATTATCCCACTTATTTTAGCTATGCAACACGAATAAGCACAAATAGCATTTTGAAACCTCACAGCAGAAGGAATGAATCTCTTCCCAACAAAGTTAAGTAGGCATAAAATTAGATGCACCCACTAATGAAATAGTTATCTGTTCCTGTCATCTTGAGTAGTTTTAACCACTCTTTGTTCTTTCCACTCTTTGTATTTCAATCTGCTTTTTTGGCATTTAGAAAAAATTGTCAAGTTCTCCAGACTTACAGGCCATAATTCGTAATGTCTAGTTCTTCTCCTCCTTTCTCTACCCTGTTGGATAAAATGGATGGTTTGAACATAACACCCCCCCTTATTTTTCTGTTTGTTTTTAAATCAATGACATTTCTGTTGCCTTTCTTGCAAACTGATGGAATATCTGCTTTTAGTTTCTTGAGCACATTCAAGTTGAACAATGTCTTAAGTTTATACTTTTTGTAATCTTAGAATGCTTTTGTATTATTAAAGCATACAATTTATTAATACTTTTGTATGCGATCCTGCTGCACATAACAACACAAACTTCATTGCAGTTACCTAACATACAAAATCAATTCCTTTTTTTGAAACTGCAGCTTTTGGAGAGAGAAACAATCTATACATCTTAAAAATAAGAAACATGCTAGGCTGCCTGCTGTTGCACAATCTTTATTTGTTGTCTTTTTCACTCCTTGTGTAATCTAGTTAAACAACTTGCTATGTTAACTGGTAGGAAGTGAGAACTATTCCATAGTTTCAGGGTGTGGGGTTTCATTTGTTCCTCATGTATGTGGGGTGATGGGAAGATTCTGATCAAATTGCAACACTCTTAACAAGCTAAAACAAGCAGGAAGACAAAAGTCCAATATCAAAAATCAACTACTGTACCAACATAGTATTGACATATTTAAAATATGAAATGCAGCTTTGACAGGAAAGGCTATGCTGAGAGCCAAAGTCTGCATGTTTATTTTTTTAAAAAATTGTACCCCACTTTTCACCATATGGGTCCCAAAGTGGCTGTTATCTCTAAATTGCAACTAAAATCCAGTAAATGACTAACATAACTGGATTTTTCTATGTAAAGCTCCCAAAAATGTGTTGATTGCTGCTTCTTCAACATTTTGAAGGCAATCCTTATTTCAGAGGGGGTGAAGCACTGCACATACAAACTTGTTTTCTCAAAGTCTGTGCTTGAGCAGACGGCGAGTTCTGAGCTTGTGGTTTTCAGAGTGTCAGGCAGGTATTTTATGGCTGTCTGACCAGTGGAGAAGAATAAAAGATCACTAGCAACGAGACCTGCAAAAAGCATCTTGAACATTGATAGACTAGTTTTAGTGTTGAACTTTATCTCTGGACTGAGCCAAAGACTTGGCTTGCTACTGTTTCCTGTCAAAGGCCTTGCTTATCTTGTCTGCACCCTGCCTCATTTTTTTTCATGCTATCTAGATTTCAGCCCCACTGACTTCATAGGACACATGTATCTCGCTAGACAGGAGTACAAAATGTCTTGTATAAATCTGCCAGTTGGCACAGTCTTCTAGAAGTATTCTTAGTGTGCTAAAAGCCTAGAATCTGAATTCCCATACCATTTAAACTCATTGACACAAATTTGCTAATTTATCTAGCAGTTGCAAACATACTAAATTGTTGAGAGCCACTGTGGTGTTAGACAAGGAGCTGGGAGACCAGGGTTCATGGCATTCACTGAGTGACCTTGTGCCAGTCAATGCCTGTCAGCCTAACCTACCTCACAGGGTTGTTGTGGGGGATTAAATGAGGAGAGGGAGAACGACAGATGCCACCTTGAGCTCCTTGGAGGAAAAGGTGGGATAACAATGCAATTAACCACCATCACCCATGCTGGCATGTTCAAATGACAGTAGGTTTTGTGGGGTTGTTGTGGGGGGGAAATACCCCAGATATTGGTTGTGACATCTGGCCCTTAGCCTATAGACTTCTGTGGTTATGTGAATTAAGTATAGCATCTTGCTCAGGGTTTTTTAAACAACCGCCTGACCTCTATAAGAGCAGCCTAGCATAGCTGCTGTAGTGCATCTCTCTACCTTCTGCCAATAACAACTGTTTCGTTCCAGCATCAAGCGAGAGTATAGCAAATCTAATAGTTCCAACACGGTTAGCCAAAGAGAAGGTATCCAGGCAGCAAATGTGTCTCTGTGTGTAGGAGGATGAAATCCATCAGGCTGGTGCAACATACTTAGCCTTTGTAGACTGTCTGGAAAGGAAAATAACTATAAACTATTGTACGTGAAGTATTTTCTACTGATAAGCCATTTGACTCTCAGGTTGCTTTTTCCAACAGCTGTTAAGGTGGAAGGGGTTTTTTTTTGGGGGGGGGGACGGGTTTTGTTTTTGTTTGTTTGTTTGATGCAGGAAAGAAACAAACCCAGCTGTGATTTGACACTGCCTTGGTTTATTGTCCGGGGTTGAAAGGGCTGCATCAAAACTATTCTGAAAATAAACATGGTTTCACTTATAGCGAGCTACTGCAGTATTCATATTCACAATGCATGGAAACAGGGGCGGGAAATGGGCTTGGCAGGTAAACTCTAGGAGGCTCAGCAAGAAGCCACGGATCTTTTCCACTGTTAGGCACAATTCCCTAGGTTTTAAATATAAATTTGTTTCTACTTCTGCCCTTTGCGGTGCATTGATGTGAAATACTATATCCTCAGTTGAAGTTTAGGGATTGTGCTGGTCCTGTGGTCATAACCCAATCGCCTTCTCAATCCAGCCCACGGACGGTCCAGGAATCAGCGTGTTTTTACATGAGTAGAATGTGTGCTTTTGTTTAAAATGCATCTCTGGGTTATTTGTGGGGCATAGGAATTTGTTCATTTCCCCCCAAAACATATAGTCCGGCCCACCACAAGGTCTGAGGGACGGTGGACCAACCCACAGCTGAAAAAGGTTGCTGACCCCGGGTTAGACTCAGAGTGAATAATGGATTAAAAGCCTAACATGCTGAATTTAAAATTCATAGATAAATTTGTTGCACATGTTAACATCCCCATTCCATCCCATGAGCTTTAACTGTAGCCAGCAAGCTCGTACTTGTGAACTCCTTCAAGGTTTTCCCAGCCTTCTTCCTTTCCGATCCTCTTATGCAGAGGTGGGCAGAGACCCATGTTGTCAAGTTCCTAAAGTTAATATAAAATATTAGCCAAAAGTGCTCATGTGGTGAGACTGGGCCTCCCTGTTCCATCTTTCCTGGCCTAGCATATTTTCCAGGAGGCGGCCTGGGGGCCCCCAACAGATTGATGCTTAAGCACTCCCACATCTCTGCTAACTGACTGGCCATGTATTCAGAGATCAATTTGAGAGTCAGCTGTTGGCGGGGGAAGGAATGTGCAGCTGTCCAAGGGTGGGGACGGTGTAGGCAGGCAGATGAACTTCAAAAGCTGTTTGGACTGCATTGCAGAAACACTGGTGGGTGAGTGAAGATACCTTAGTTGCAGGGAGGCAGTTGGAGGACGGTACAGTCCAGCTCTGGTCTTAGATGTTGCCTAGCATATTTCCTAGCTGAACATAAAGATCTTAAAAGTCACCTAGGGCATTGCAAATAGGAGAGGTGCTCCTGCTCCCAGACAGGCAGACAAAGGGATGTCACTCAGGTAGAAAATAAGATTGTGTTCGATGGCACCTTGAGAATAACTTCCTGGATCCTTTTTTATTGTAAAACATACTAAGCTTTGCATTTCAGCAGAATCTGAATTTAAGTAGGTAAAGGAAGGCAGAAAAATCAGCTGAAAGCTGATAGCTGAAAACAAAGTTTTTAAAGGGATATTATATATTTTTTTTAATGTAGGATTTGTATAGTATTGATAGAAAACACAGTCTTAAGCCCCCACTTTGATAACCAAATGAGTTCCTGTTCCGCTCTCTCGTGTTCTGTATGTCCCTATAGTTTGACCTTCCTAAGAACAGCGACTCTGATGTCTGCAACACTGGCCTGTTTTGCACGTAGTGTTAAGCTAAATTTTCTTCACTTCCTTTAGTGTGGTATTGATAAAACAAACGCTGGTTCTTGTAAAGTTCATGCTTGAGGGAGATAATAAAATGTTCAGAATGTTGAGTGCATAAAGCTATATTGCGCAATGGTTGAGTTTTTTCCTCCCAGCTTCAGTAACTACTTGGGGAGATTCCATTCTATGTGTCAAGGGTGGCAGTGATCCTCCTAGGGTCAATTGTAAGAGACATTGAGTGTCTGCATTTTAATGCAATGACTGAGAAGTATAGAAGTACCTCTTTATCCTGGCCTTTGACACACACACACACACACACACACACACACACACACACACCCATTCTAGCTGTAATCGTAACATTGCCCAAGAGTGAAGCACACTCTCCTTTTTACAAAAGCAAGAAATGTCCATACTTCTAGAGTTTTCCTTTTTTAAAAAAAAATAGCAAATAGTAAAACAAACTCCCTTGATTTCTAGAGATCGCTTGTTTAAATTAAACAGATGGCCTTTTGAGGGTTGCTAGCTGATAAAAACACACAACTCCATTTGCTTGGCTAGAGCTTGGAAACAATCTGGTGATTAGAACACAGGGAGTGAAGTGCAGATAATTCTGAATATTTCAGCTGGTAAAGAGGGTCACTGGGGACCTACAAAGACATACTGCTCGATTTGAGAGAGTGCTGCTGCTTTAAAAGCTGGTACTATGTGTATGCAGACTTCCTTCCCTGCATTATTTCTGTAGTATTCAAAAAAGTGCAGGCATTAGAAAGTGATCACAAGTCTCCATTATGTGTTCCTTATAAGGAACTTAAGACTACTCAGAAGTATGGAGCTGGCCTCCTTGCATTATTGCAGGGCAACAATTGAAAATTGCACGGTCACTTCCTTGCCGCTCCCCGCCAGATTCCATGATTCATGTTTAAGTGAATCCCATTCTTGAAAATGATACGGCCTCTGTCTAGCTTACTAGCCGTTTCAGGTTGTGTTCCCATGAGAGTAGTGCCAAAAATAGCCTCTCTGTATTAACAACTGTTTCCTCCACGACCTGTAATCTTTGCAAGCATACTCCAACATGATGTGGACATGTGAGTTCTTGCAGAGTCGTTCACTAAAGGTAGTTCTATTTTTGATTGCATCCCTATGGAGATGGTAATGTGTTCACCAGCTATATTCAAATGAACATAACCTTTAGTAAAGTAATTCACATTCTGTTGACATTATAATAAGCTGAATTCACATTAGACATCTAAATGATTGTAAATGTGTCTTTGCATTTGCTGTAACAAGTATTGCCTTTCCAACCATCCATTGTTATAACAAAATTTCAGTTATATTTTATGTCCTTTTTCCAAAAAAAAGGGCAATGGATGTTAATTCCCACCCTCCACCCCTGTCTGTGTGATGTATGAGTTCTTGCTAGATGACCCATATTTCCTCCCAGTATGCTTTTAAATTACAGTTGGTCTCTTCTTATTTCTATAGTGAAACTGAATTGCTTCTAGAGTGCTATATCTTCATCCTTTCTATCACTGCTGAGGACTTGTAGCTTAGAGTTTCAAAGATCAATTAGCGTTGCTTTCCTTTTTCTGTAGAGGTGTTGCCATAAAGCTTGCCATAACTTTTTGGACCAGAAAGCTCAAGGAAAGTTCATAGAGGCAACTAGAATTCTGCATTTTAAGAATAGTATTTTCTCTGGCTTGTGTCTTGATAATCTGTACTTTAATGCATGTTAATAGACTTGAGCAGTCAGTTTTGCTATGTAATTACAGTACTGTTTGGTATTAGTCATTCTAAAAGATTTAATATATGCCTGACATGTTACTGTTTGTGTGTTTTTGCAGACCAGAAGAGACTAACAGAAGAGTGAAGAATGTAAGACTCATTCTCATTTCATTATTTGATTCACACATGCAGATGGTTTAAAAAGCAAACTTGGACCTTTAGCTTAGTTAACCGAGCTTTCTCTTCTTCTTGAAAGAGGTCAAGCAATAGAAAGGGAGACCCTTCAAATGGCACAATCTAGTTAAATGTAGTGTGTGCGGTGCTTTTTATTAGATAGGTTTACAACATACCTACAAACCCCATGCAACCAAGGCAATTTGCTTTCCAGATGGTAAGTGGGTCTCCCTTTACTATCTTGGACCTAAGGCCTGTTTGCTTATATCATGGTTGGGGTTTGTGTGTATGTTTCACTCTGGTGAGCGTATGCAAAGTTGGACAACATTATTGCATACTTTTGTTTGATAATATTTGTGCAGTAAGCTGCATTGATACAATCTGAATTTCAGCAGATCATGTATAATGTAGGTTCAAGGTTCAGTAATGTTGTGTTAAAAGGAAATAAGCCATTCTGAACAAAAGAAACCTAACTCTGCTCCAAGAGAACTCAAATGACACTAATAAATTATGTTATGTAAATGTAACAAGGAATTATGCAAACCATATGCATCCATTTATTTGAACAATGCTTACTTTAAAAATAATAGTAAGAGTTCTCCTGAGGTGCTTGTGCAGTTTGCTGACTTCAGTTCTTTTAAGACTGAATTCTGAATGGACTTGGCCAATTCGGTAACAGTTGTGCCAGTTAATGCAGTACAATGGATATGCTGCTTATTTCAAGACCGTAATGTTTTGTTCAAACTTCTGTATGTGAGTATAATTTGGGAGTTTTTCCTTCTGCACCAGTGTAGTGGCAAGAAAAGTGTGGGGAGCGATGGAAAATGATTGCTGCTCCATTTCACCCTCCAAAGTATGCATGTTGTGCATGCAAACTACATTCACTGTGCAGCAAACCTTTTTCGGTGCTTGTCAAGGGTCCCAGGACCCGTGCCTGTAAACTGGCCAGAAAATGCTAGCTTTAGTCATCAGTTTGAAGAAGGACTCTGATAAGGAAAACATGAAACAGAAAATCCTTTATTCAGACAGCACAGTCAATATGTGGAATTTGCTCCCACAAAAAACCAGAAGAATCCAGTGATGGCCTTCGACTCGGATGGCTTTAAAAAAGAAATATACAGATTCATGTAGGATAAAGCTATCAAAGGCTGCTAGCCATAGCAGCAGAGTTCTACCTCCTGTGTCAAGAGGCAAGAGGCGTCCAAGTGCCAGTTACAGGGAACTGAAAATGGGGAGGCCACTAAGAAATGCTTTGGGGGTTTTCATAGGCATTTGTTTGGCTGTTGTGAAAACGGGGACGGGCTAGATGGAGCACTGGTCTGATCTAGCAGGCTTTTTGTATGCTTTTATTCTAATAGCAGGTATCAGTTGAGGAAATGTGTTAAAAATGTCTGTCTTGGAAGCAAGAAAGTAAGTTTTATAATAAGCATACATTTGGAATAATTTGTGTGTGTGTTTGTGTTTGTGTTTGTCTGGCTTCACATCATTATTCATAAATGTTTCGTTCTTTTTAAATTTAGGTTTTGATTACATTATATTGGTTGGGCAGGAAAGCGCACAGCAACCCTTACTATAATGGCCCACAGCTAAATTTAAAAGCCTTTGAGAAATTACTAGGACAAGCCTTGACAAAGGTAAGGCATTCATGGAAGGAAAAGTAATTTCAGCAAAGATTATCTACTATTGCTGTGGAAAAAAATGTTTGACCGGCTGAGCATGTTTTATCTGATTCAGTTTTCTACTTTTTGAGGAGAGGGGAATCTAGAGCTTTAAATTTTTCCTTTTTATATACAGTACTTTTTATTGCTGTAGGCCACCGTGGGCAGGCAAAAAGGCACACTAGTATAATATTAGTAATAATAATATACACTGCATGTGCTTTTGTCCATCTGTGTGACACCCAGTTTGGCAGCTAGTTTTATAGGTCACTTAGAAGAGGGAATGAGCAATGGGGTGTTGAGCCTCACATCTACCCTGAACCTCCAAATGCACTGCCAACAAGTCTAATGGCTATACAGTCATACCTCAGGTTAAAGTCATTTCAGGGTGTGTCCCGCGGCGACCCAGAAGTAACGGAACAGGTTACTTCCGGGTTTTGCTGCATGCGCAGATGCTCAGAATGACGTCATGCACAGACGCAGCAAATCGCAACCCGCAGACGTGGGTTGTGTTCTGCTCATGGTGCAAACGGGGCTCCGGAACGGATTCTGTTCGCATCCAGAGGTACCGCTGTAGTCTCCCCTTGCTCCACACATAACATTTCACTTCCGAAATTGCAATTTTGGGGGAGGGAGCTGATAAGTGGAGAAATGGATTTGGCCATGAGAGTGTCATTTTGCAGATCCATAGAACGATGCTTTGTTACTCACAAGCACAATTATATATTAATACAGAACTTTACTAGTTATAATTTACATTCAGCAGTAATTATAAAGTAGTAATTATATCTGTTTATTTTCTGTTTTAAGTTTCTTAAACACATTTCCCCATGCTATAAGCTTCCATTGAGAAGAACACCATTCATGTCACCCAAACAGAACACTTTGCATAATTATCTTCGCTAAAATCCTTTGATTTTTTTTTTAAATTACAAACAACAACAACTTTTCATTGCAGGCTCTTGGAGACTCCAGCAGTCCCAAACGAAGTGGAAGGGATAGTGGATACGGAGATATTTGGTATATTGAACGTAGTGACTCACTTTCGTCATCTATCAGCCATAAGAGAGACGATTCCTTTGATAGCTTGGACTCCTTTGGCTCAAGATCTTCTGCAAGCTTTTCATCAGACGTAACTTTGAAAGGTGGCAGTGAAGGTAATATATTCTTTAAAATCTTACTAGCCATATTTGCTTGAGAGAAGTACATTTTGCCTTATCAGTCTTTTCCTAGTTTTAAATATCCTGAGGTTTTCCAGACGAATGTCAGATAGCTAAAGAACATTCCCTTAAATAAGTTTGCTAGCTATCAAACAACCGACTGAAGGAAATTGAATGGGCAATTGATACTAGATAGGTCATAGGACTCCCTCACTTCCAGTTTGACCCCAAATACTAAATACATCTGGCAGGTGAGCTGGAAGTCATTAGTTTTACCCAGCGTCTCTGCCAAACCTCTTTACCTCTGCGGTCAATAAAGTTGTGGCCTGATCTGACCCAAAATGTACATTGTCATATTTTGTTTATTTACTGTTCCTAAGACTGGCTGGGTGGTGGGGTGTGAGGCACCCAGGCACGCAATTGAATAGCTGTTCACAATAGCAACAAATCCATTTTGGTAACTATGCTAATATTAACAGAGACTTCATAAACAGTTTCGTAAGGACTTCGTGACCTCTGGCCTGCCATTCTCTGTTAATTTTGTGGCACAGTATGTGATTTTTGACCGTCTATTCTGGCACTGAGAAAAAAATTGAAAAAGTTGCTTCCAGTTCAGAGAGGGGTTTTCCTTTAATATTATTGCTCTTGTGATTTCTGTGGAGAAGTATCAGTTATAGAGCACAATCATTGAGATCAATAGTTCATTTTGCAAGTGGGAATGAGGAAATGATGTAATTAATGCAACGTAACTAGGAAAATCAAAGTTCAGCCAAGTGAATTTTCATACAGCATCAGGGCAAGTGTCTTAAAATATTCTCTTGCTCTGTTTGCAATAAAAATCTTAAGAGGGCTTAGGTCAGCACTGCCTTATAACAGAATAATCTTCTGATGCTGAAATTTCAACTTAGAGGATTTCTGTGTGTTTTTGTTTAAAAGATTGTGAAAGTGACACAGATTCTGAAACACGCGCAAGAATGCATGATCCCAGTAAAGATGACATGTCGTACCGCAGAGTTTCTTTGATTGAACCCAAGCCTGCTGCAGAGTTCAATCGTTTCTTACCCAGCAAAGCTAAACCACCAACATACATGCCAGCGCCCTTGCGGAAGAGAAGAACAGAGAAGAATGAGGATAACAGAAGAAGCTGGGCAAGTCCTGTGTTTACGGAGCCGGATGGAACATTTTCAAGGTATTCGTGTGGTGTTTAAATGTTGTCATTGTGGCAAATGTTAATTTATCGCTACAGAAGAGGCCTGGTGCAAGCATACCATTGTCAGTGGAGATCAGGGGAATAATGAGGGCATGTAATCTTCTCCTTCCTTCTGTGCAGTTCTGTTCCCCTTCCTGTTTATGGTTTGATTTAACTATGCTTGCAGGTACAGCGCACTGGATCCGTTCCGGAACTCCGGTCAGATCCTGAGGTATTCGTAACCGGAGGTCCCTGCTCTGCACATGCGTGCAGTGTGGTGGAGTGCTTATGTGCATGCACGCATGGCGAAACCCGGAAAAATACTTCCGGGTTTGCTGCGTGCATAACCCGAGGATACGCAACCAGAGGTGTGCGTATCCAGAGGTACCACTATACTACATTCTCATTTGATGCTATCCAGTGTTGCCCTTGCATTTCACATTTGGGTTTCAAACTCTGTATATGACACAGATGTGTAATGTTACACAGTGGTTAAAAGAAACCATGGAAAAGGAGGGATTTCGTGTGATAGAAGGTGAGGGGGCTCATGAGTCTTCAGTAGGCTTCTGATTTTTCCTTTTCCTAACCATGACACCAGAACAACGAAGTGGCCTTTATTAAAAGGTTGACACAGTGTTTTTATATTAAAAAAAAAGGGTGCCCCTGAATTTCTGGTAGTTTTTTTTTCTAAGCTTGCTAAATTGATGTGTTGTTTATTAAAATATGACACACTCTTTCTGCTTTCCCATGTGACTTTTAATATAACTTGCTAACTCATTTTGTAAGGTAACTGAGAGTACATATTCTGTTCATTTACTCAGATAATAAAATGAGATTAACATGAAGTTCATAGAATAATTTTTTCCCATTCCCTCCTTCCATTTGAAGCCATCTTTGCCTCTCCCAAAGCCCCTTTGGAAGGTCTTCCTAAATAATGTGGTACACAGGGTGCTGCTGATAAATGGCAGAACTTCTCAAAATTGATCACCCCAATACAAAACGATGTACAAAATCTTTGTTTTGCCGTTGGATTATTACCGCCCTCCAATAATTTACATAGCATTGCCTTATGCTGTGATTGTAGTAGAGCTGGTGACCAGATTCTCATTCTGTAGCTTCATCCCTATTATGACTGATCTCAGCAGATGTGAAAGGAGTCCTTTACCTTCCAATCAAAACAGCAGAGCAGAGAGTGCTTTGCACATCTAGCTTCCCCACAGGTGACCTGCCAGTTTGATGGCAGTTCCTATTTGGAAGTTGAAAGGAAAGCTGACAGGTGTTATTCAGAATGATTTGGCAAAGTGCAGGCTTTTGGTGAAAATAGCTTTTGCTAGACCTGGATTTCTTTATGCCCAGCAAAATTGTTCTTCCATGCTTGATGCTCAAGACATTGTACCACTGACCCATTACCCATGGTGCTGAAAGAGATGGTCTACTTCGCTGGGTTTTTATGATTTACTCCTAAACTATCAAAAATATCTGTAAACACACTATCTGTGATTAGTATATTCTGAAGCCAGAGTTTCTTGATCTGCCTGTACAGAAACTTAAACCACTTCCCATGTGTACGTGTGTGCGTTGAACAGTTTCCTAACATTTTTCTTTTGGTTATATGAAACAAAAATCTTCTGTTACAATGGCATTATTGCATAGTTGCAGTGCTTTGATACTCAGAACTAATTTTGCTTCATTCACAAGTTTGTAATTTTTAGCCAAATATGCCACCTGTTCTGTATTCGACAACAAATTGTGTTTAAAAGTATAACTTGATTGGGTATTTTGTACAGTAACCAGAGAAGAGCTTTGCAGCGAGAGATGGAATGCAACACATCAGCTAACGTTCTTTCAGGCTTCTCCAACTATTTGGAGGAGGAGGATGAAGAAGAAAAGACAATGGGCACTCCAGACATTGAAACAGATGACCTTTATGTTCGCAAAATAAATGCTGCAGTGTCAAACCCAAAACTTTCCTCTCATAAGTTTCTTCCCAAGTCTTGGATTCCAGGGGAAGAACTGCAGTGGAAAAAAGCGAAAAGGATATCTTTTTCCAAGCAATGGTATAAGGATATTCAAGGATTCAGGTTTGTTGTCTTGCATGTTCTTTTTTCATCCAAGCAGACCACATGCTTAAGTGGCTCAAATCATTGCACGATTTGAGTTGCGGCAGGGGGCGTGGAGTCTTCACTGGTTGTTGCCTGTGGAAACTGAATTACTGTTCTGTTCGATTTTGAAATGCAGCCTCTTCCTATACCGGTTATTTTAAGCAGTGTATTCAAACAGATTACTGCATACCATTTTTGTGCCAGAACTTACATATTCCCTGTTTTTCCCCTTCTTCATTTACGTGCTGCTGTGCAGTAAAAGTGCAGATTCTGAAGAGGATCTTGCAAGAGTCCAGGCAGAAAATGGCCTGAGTAACTTGGGTAACAGTTGCAGAGAAGACTCAAACTGCGTTAAACAGACTGCGGAACGTGCTGCAAAATCAGTACTACAAGCTGCAGAAGAAAATGTTAACTGTTCCTCTGATCTACCAAGGTTGCTACAATTGCATGAACTATGCTGTCCTGTGTGTACGGAAACCTGCTGTTTGCTAAAAGTTAAAGTGAAAAGTTAATATGGATCGCTGGCTTTTGAACTTTTCCCCCTATGTCCATACATGTTGGCTTACTGAATTCACACTACTAAAGCAGAGTGGATTTTATTTTTGTGCTGGTCGATGCTCTTGTCTCCTCTGCAATGATTGCTATGCTTTGCTGCTACGCAGGAGTAAAAGTGTTGTCCTTTTAAAAATATGTTGGAGTCGTAACAAGCCACATTTCAATGTTGCAGTGTGCACCCCTTTTCAGTTGCATTTTTTTTGGCATCTTTTTGGTCTGCATTTCAGGCCTTGTTCTCACTGAGTTGGGAAACCTTTGAGCTCTAGCACTGAGGGCTAACTTGAATAAACGGTCCTTTAAAAAAAAAAGCACCCCAAATAGAAAACCTAACATATTGGTTTTATATGCCAGACACAGGTTTAGCACCTCAGTGAGAGCTAGGTCTCTCTTTCTACTAGTTAACGCAAGTTTTAATTTGTGTGTCTTTTTTATATCTCAGTCAGTTTTTATTTCTGCGGGCACTGCAAAAATATTCTGACGACTACCTGTCCTCTGAAACTAGAACCAAAATTGATCCTTCTTCAGGGCCTAGGCTCATAACTTGCAGGAAAAAAAATTATTTTAGGCCTGGATGTGACCAAAGGGAAAATGAAAATGGAGACAATTATCCAGATTTGGAAAATGATGATTTGTTTGTTCGTAAGACTGGTGCTTCCCATGTGAATCCGGTAATCCTCCAAGGTTTTCAGTATCTTAAGCAAGGTCCTCAGATAGAAGGAGAGATAGTTCTTCAACCCAGAGACGATGAAACTGTAATTCCAGATTTGGAAAAAGATGATTTGACAGTTCGCAAAGCTCAGTTTCAGAAGAAAGAAGTGCCCTTATCAGGGGCCCCAGATAGATACTGGCCTGCTCTCTTTCCGGATCCTTGGAGTCTCCCACCAGAAATCCAGGCCAAATTTCTTTGTTTGCTTGAGAAGACAACAACGAAGAATGAGAGACAAAGTGGTGGAAAGATCTTATCTCCTTCTTCACGGCAAAAGAAGGATGATATGTTGACCCGCAAGATGGAGCTGCTCAACGTAGGAGTCAATGTGCAGCCCATTAGTTTCTCTCCAGGAACATGCAGCAAAGAAGACATGGAAAAATGGGAGGCAATCAGAGAAGCCAGCAAAATCAGACACAAGAAAAGGCAAATGGTTGAAAGGTCAGCTCAGGGCCATGCATGGATTGTGCTTGTATCCAAAATATTCAGAAATGGGTTTTTTGTGGGGGTTTTTTAAGAGAGAACAAGGGACAGCAGCATCTTGCTTTCAACCATGCATGTCTTGGTGTGAAACTTCAGTCTGTGTCTTTGTATATTGTCCCATAAGTTGTCGTGTTGGTTGTCAAACTCATCAACAATACAAACCACATACTTCAGGAGTTTCAGGACTGTTTGATCACTGGACTAATGCAACGTTCATGAATACATTTATTTAAAGGATCAGAAATAAAAGTTTCTGCTTACAACAGATTCAACATAGCTGGTACTTCAAAGTATTTGTTTGCAGACATTCCTGGAAATGTACATTTCAAGTGTAGGAGTGGCTAAATGGGTGTAATATTTTTTTCTCCTTGCTCTACTACTGTTTAAGGTGTTTATATTCTTGTATCGAAAACACATTTGTGGATGAACAGAAGCAAACGTACATGTGGACTGCTTCTCCTCTTTCATCCTCTTTCTCTGCAGTCTACGTCTGTGTGATCTAAATAACCCCTTTAAAAAGGTAAAGGTAAAGGACCCCTGACAGTTAAGTCCAGTCACGAACGACTCTGGGGTTGCAGTCCTCATCTCGCTTTACAGGCCAAGGGAGCCGACATTTGTCCACAGACAGTTTTTCTCGGTCATGTGGCCCTTTAGGCATGCTCAAAGGTTGCTCACAGGTGGAGCAAAGATCTCATTCTGCAACCGCTGACCTTTCCCAACAGTTTATACATAGTTTTGCTTCTAAATTGCTTCTGTCCCATTCTTGACTCAAAAAGAACTCCCAGCTTAAAAGCACTTTGTGGAGCAATTAGGAGTGTGAATTTAGATAGATAGATAGATAGATGATAGATAGCTAGCTAGCTAGCTAGCTAGATGATAGATATTTAGTAATCCCACTAAAATATTAACAAGTAACTCTGTCCCAATCCAGCCACTGAAATCTAGCCCTAATGTGGGAGGACTTTACAACCTGTTCAGAAGAAGTTTGGATACTAGTGAGCATAATTTGCGGTTGTTGACAACACCTATCTTCATGAAGAAACAGTCCTGGGTCAATCTTAATGAGGTTTCTTATATTCACCTGGTAAAGTGTTTTCCATCTTAAAATACCCTCATCCATTTCATTCTACATGGAGCATTCATTAGTCCTTCAGCAAACTTTGTATGTTTTTTTTGTCCGCTGAGTAGTTCTAGAGCACCAATTATGCATGTTTCGTTGGAAAGTATAACTGCAAGCTGGTTGCATACTTAAGCTTAACACAGTTAACAAATTTTAAGGAACAATTAGAATGAAACATGCGAGGCACCTTACATTCATCTCTGAATCTCCCTGCCGTCTTTTAGTTATCCAAGAGCTGTGCTCTGTAAATGGCTCAAAAAGGCATGGGCTGAATCTTTGCCCTAACATATTACTCTGTGACTGTTTTAAATAGTTATGCAATGATTATATAAACAACGACTAGATACAAATCAGAGCTGTAACTGTGGCTGTATTTAATGTGTTAAGCTTCTGATATGTCTTTTGTGTGTTTGATAGATTAAGACGTGCAATGCAAGATTTTTGGGGGGGCGGGGAACCCATTCATATTTGCATTTTTGAGATTAAGGAAAGTTTCTAGGTATGCACATTTTGTGGTCCATACTAAACCACAAAGAAAAAAGCAGGTGTAAGTATTTGTGTTGGCATTTGAATCTGAGAGTTTAAATTATTCTCAAAGTTCAGCCTAATATCTGAATTTTGATATTGCAATAGGGTTTTCATATTCACATTACTTTAGCAACTTGTTGATTGTTTTAGTTCATACGTTCTACATAATGTTGTTGGCATTTTTTAACATATGGTGAAAATGGAATGGGTAGTATGAACTTGTTTTGGTTTTCTGATTCCCCCCTCAGGCTGTTTCAAAAGATTACTGATGAGCATGGGTAAGTTTAATGAGAAAAGCATGGCAGAGCATAAAGACTCCAACATAATGCAATGGATTAACCATGCAGCTTATGCATTTGCAGCACTGGCTAAAGACTTTTGCTTTGAGGCAAAATGTGCATGATGCTTCATACTTGAGTGCTTAATTGGTTTGCACCGCAGTTTCTGGGATTCATTTAAGGCAGTGGCAGGAAATGTGGCCCTCTCAGATGTTGCTCAACATCCGCCTTCCATCAGCCCCAATCCCTAGCAAGTATGGCCAATGGTCAAGGATGATGGGAGTTCAAGTCCTGCAACATCTGGAATGGCCACTAGTTCTCTACCCCTCGTCTAGGAGGAACTCTGAATGGCAAAGGTTTTGCATGTATGGAGGAAAAGAAAATGAGCCGTTATAGTCTAGCAGCTTCTTAAAACAAACTGGGAATGTTTCATTGCTTGAAGCCTAGCATGTGGCACACTTCGGATAGAGTATGTTTGAATACTGTTTATGCAATCCACACTTCCCGCAAGTAGCTCCTTAAACTAAATGAAAACTGACTTTCCGCCAGAAACTTTGATGACCAGCAACTTTGCTGAACTGATAACTTGTGCCTGAGAATGGGATGTACCAGCAGCTGTGCCAGGAAATTTTCACAAGCAGTTTGATGGTGGTGTTTATAGGTTTGTAGGTTTGTAGGTTTTTAGCATCAGCCTCTTTGTACACAATCCACTTTTTGGCCTTGGAGAAAGATTGTGTTCATTTGACAGAAAGAGAGCTTAAACTAGAAATATTGTGAGGCATCTAAGTGGTAAATATTCACACCAGGGAAAGGATTTTAATCTTTTAATGAGATAAATGGTAAAATTGTGTCCTTTAATATTAGAAAATTTTCCACTATTTGGGTTTTGCCTGTTCCACGCAAATTATTTCACAAATGTTGACTACTAACAGCAAAGCCAGATATGATGAAATAAAAGTGCTTCTGGAACCAAACACAGCAAACACACACTTTCATTTCTTCCACAATATATAGGAAAAAATTACATAACGTGAGATTATGATGTCCTGGCTTTCCCTATCATTGGGACATTCATAATACAGTCGTACCTTGGATCCCGAATGCCCTGGAACTTGGATGTTTTGGCTCCCGAACGCTGCAGACCCGGAAGTGATTGTTCTGGTTTGCGAATGTTCTTTGGAACCTGAACGTCTGACGAAGCTTCAGGAGCTTCCTGCAGCCAATCAGAAGCCACAGTTTGGTTTTCAAACATTTTGGAAGTCGAATGGACTTCCGGAATGGATTCTGTTCGACTTCCAAGGTACGACTGTACTTTGAGACTAAGATGTGAGACATTGTACTACATCTTATAGGGTGGGTGTGGGAGTGAGGTACATGATGACTACTCAACACCCCCCCACCCCCCCATGGCCACATTTTATAGTTACATGTAGTTTGGCAATGAAACTAAATGTGAGAGTCATTGGAGAGGGCAACTGCACTAACATAGCTATAAAATGTGGACTTCCAGGATTCAGATATTCTTAGATAATGTTTTAAGGTTGTTAGTCTTCTTAAAATCTCTTAAGTGCCCATTCTCATTTGGGGTGATGAGAATTCCAGTAAGCTGGGTTCTAGCCACCAATTGCCCAGGAAGGCAAGGAAGCATGTGATAGAATTATGGGATAGCTCTGTGTCCCTTATTCTCCTCTTCCAGTTCTTTCGCTGACTTCACCTAGGATAGAGCTTCTCCTGTATGACTCCTCTTCAGCATATTTTGTAATTATTATTCCTTCTTAGTTTTCCCCCCTTTTTAGTCTCTCATTCCTCCCGTCCCCCAATTCTCAGAGGAGGGAAGAAAAGACCTTTGTATTGTCTATGAACTTTCTCTCTTCTGTTTGCCTAGCCTCCCTTCCTCTGGAAGGACAGCAAAAGCTTCAACAAAAAACAACAACACTTAAGGGATGTTGGGGAGGGAGGAATAAAACACTTTTGCTGCCACCACCGAGGGGCCTTTGTGCAAGCAGTGCCACCAGTATCTAAAGACCACCGGTTAGCAGCATCCCTGCCCATTTCACACCACTCCCAGCCAACAGAAATTTCTCTCATCTGGGGCAGCATTTCTCAGTGGTCCATACTCCTCTTTATGCTTATGAGGGTTGCTGTGAGAAAACTTGCAACAGAAGGCCTTAAAAGAGAAGACATTCACACACTGACCGTCACCCACCGTTATGATGCAGAAGGGGCCTATGATGAGGGAGAGGGTCCCCTTCAGTTGGGTGTGGAGTCCTCAGTGTTTTCCCCATAAGGCACCATCTTACAGGCCAGTTACTATTTTTGTACACAAAAGCACCTGCATTGTGCCCTCCCGTCCGCCAAGGGAAGCTTCCAGTTTAGCACTACCTTCCCTCCTTCTAGAGGAATGAATTATCAGAAACATTAAGCACCCGGACCTGGCAGATATCTCTGCTCGGCTGTTTCACCAGAGCAGAGAAGGGACATCTCACAACCTCTAAGATCCTCCCAGGTTGGGCACCATATCAAAAACATCCATCCAAACAGCCCCTTGGCTCCACCCCTTGTTTATCAGAAGGTTCTCATCAAGGCTGTACAGTCTCTCATGACCTTACAGCCTCCTTCCAGTTGCTTGCCTTCCAAAAGGAATGAGGAAAACAAAGGCCATGTAGCACTGCTCTTGTACCCTCTACACATGGAGTGATTGCAATTCCCATGAGTATCCCGGCAAAGAAAGAAGAGGGAAGCTGTTTTCCAGAGGAATTCCTCCGTCTAGTCTCTTCATAATGAGGATTCCATGCCTTTACCATCTAAGTCTTATCTCCATCCTAGATTTACAATCTGAAACTCCAGAAGCTTTTCAGCCAGTTTCCAGATGAGCATCTGTTTTCACTGAATCCAAGCCAACTCTTCTTTGTTGTTGTTCATTTCCCCCCCAATATGATTGATCAGGAATGGGCAAATAGCTTACAAAGCAAAAAAGTTATTAGCTTACCCCCAAAGCACTATAAATTACCTGACAAATTTATGGAGACACTTAAAACCTCAGTAGTAGAGACTTCACTGCCAGCACTGCTATTGTGCTCTGTTATTCTCTGGAGTAATGATTCTCTTGAAAGGGGCCATGGAGATGGGGAATAGGGAACACGCCAAGCTCTTGAAAAGAGTCACGATGCCTCTGCCTTACTCCTCCAAATCACCACCACTTTTTGACAGAGCTACAAGAGCTGGCATACCTCTTACCTGATGCAAGGACTTGCCTGATGCAAGGACTTGACACAACCCTTCAAACGAGCTCTACCAGAATTGGCCTTGTTAAAATCTATAAGAACAGAGGTGGCTACTATCTCTGGAAGGGTTCCCCTCCCCAGTAACTATAACAGCTCACAGAGTATCTGAATCGGAAGCCTTCTTTGTGAGAGACAATGTGTGTAACTTCCACAACGATAGTCAGATGAATCCAGCATTTATTCCAAAGGTCAGCTTGTTCTTATACAAAGAACAAGAACTGATCCTACCACCTTTTTTGTCTCCAACTTTCTCATCCAAGGCAGAGGATTTGACCTCCATCAAACTTAGTCAGATGGATCAATTCCTTGTTGGTCTCTTTCTTTTTTTTTAATAATAATTTTTAATGATTTTCCAGACATACAAAATACACAAAACACCAAAAAAACAAAAAAACAACAACACATACATCAAAAACAAACATCAACAAACAAAATTTGACTTCCCCATACCTCCCTTTCACCGCATCCTTATTTTATCCTTATTTTTTAACAACCCTTCGATCAGTTTTCTAATCAACTCTCTTTTAGATCTTCTTAAGATTAACATTTACAGCTGTAATTCTCCATTTTCATACCCCTTGACATCTTATCAGTCCAAAATTTTACAACAATTTTTAAGATATACTCTAAATTTCCCCCAATCCTCCTCCACTGTCTCTTTCCTCTGGTCACGGATTCTGCCGGTCATCTCTGCCAGTCCCATATATTCCATCACCTTCGTCTGCCATTCTTCAAGAGTAGGTAGTTCTTGCATCTTCCAATACTTTGGGTCTCTTTCAACCCTATATCTTTAGGTAAGAAAGTATCTAGTGCGACCTTGGTCATAGGCTTAATCCTGCTCCTTTCTAGCCTGTGACACTAAACATTTAACAAAACCTTGCTGCATCTTATCACACTATGCAAGAGTAGCTTCACCAACAAATGCCCTGTTTGTGAAGATCTGCAGGGCCACCTCATCAAAGTCTTTCTCCACAGTAAATCTTTTCCACTAGTCCTTTTTTTACAACCTGACCCGCCTGAGTATCAAGTTAGCATAGTTTCTTATGAGAGAAAGATCAAATATTTAAAAAGTGAATCCACCCTTTTTCTCCTGCCTTGACACAAGTCGTGTGTTTCTTACTGTTTTGGGAACTGTATATACCATTTCTGTCTCAAGCTTTGGCATGGGACAGAACTAGACAAGGTTTTCTCTGCTTTCCTGGGAAATTGGTGGCTATAACTCAGCATTTTGGATGTCTCATTCATCCCTACTGGAAAGAATATTCGCAATGAGTAACAAACATTCCTTTCTAGCTATTATTTATCAGACAATCCACAACATAAAGCAAGCTATGAGAGAGAGAGAGAGAGAGAGAGAGAGAGAGAGAGAGAGAGAGAGAGAGAGAGAGAGAGAGAGAGGAGAAGACGATACCTTCCATTGCCCCTGAACCCAGTCCCAAAGAAAAATTCACTTTGCACAGCAGTATTTTGAACTATATTCTTACTGTTTGTATGGGATTGTAGTCGTGGCAGACAGCTTTTGCAAACAATATTTTTGTTGGAAAAGCAGGATGAAACAAATATTAGCAAACACTTATATGAGCAGATACCCTAACAAAACTAAACTAATGAAAAATACACAGCATGATTGCTACTGAAATGCTGCTTAAAGGAAAGCTCTGGCGTTTACTTTAGATAATGCTATCAGATTATATGCATGTAGGTTGCCTTTGTTTGGGAGCTGAATGCTGCATTGTAGAATACAATGTGCATGAGCGTTTTGTGACTTTATTTCAATCTTGTCTAATGTCTCTCGTGGCTTTTTGGCAATGACCTTTGGAAATGGACTAGATTTGTAGTAAGTATTCAGATAACTCCACAATAAGTGGTTATATGCTGCCAAAATCAGCAAGGGTATGAAAGAGTACTAAAGACTTAGCTGGAATTTCCATTCCTTAACGGAGGTTGCATGTAATATATTTAGGTCTTCTGTTGCTTTAACCAAGTTAATAGTTGTAAAGTTGTTTGACTTCCTGGGGAAACTTTTGACTTGAGTAATTTCTCCCCCCTGTAAAAACCATTGACTTGTAACCAACATTGTAAACATTTAAAAGTGCAAATACATTAGATTTTTAAGCCTTTATAAACTTCATTCAATAACTGGGGTGCAGTCAATGTTTCTATTATTTCATACAGTGTGATCCTAAGTATGTTTACAGAGTAGTAAATCCCACTTGATTTAATGGGACTTGCTCCCCAGTGTGTGTTGTTCAGAGTACAACCATAATATTTAACTTCCAGCTTCATCAGCCAATATTGGGCTTTATGGTCTAGATCTCTGTAAGCAGTTAAAGAGGGAGACATTGTTTGTGATGACAGCAGGAAATGTTTTGCTGTTCAAGTGACATCACATAAACAAAACATTCCTAGTTCTAAAGTATATTATGAATATCAGAGTGTACTGTGGCATATTCCTGTCAAGTGAAAAAATCCTCTCTTAGATGGTCATTAAATATAAACATCTGGGCACCAACAATATAAATGTATAATTTCAAGTAATCACTTGCTGTTTTTAGTGCAGTTTGGTTTATTGAATGGATAGTTTAGCTCCCTCTCCAAAGTAATTGTTACTCCACATTAAGGCCATTTGAAACTTAAACATAATGATGTGTTGACTCCTAGGAGCAAATCCTTGAATGATGTCAGTGCAGATGAGCTCCAGACGATCCGTCAGCTGCGTTATGAGGAGCTTCAGAGAATAAGGTCTCAGCTACAAGAACAAGATGAACAATGGCAAGATGTAAGTATTGTCACACAGCACCCCAATCTCCACGAGCAGAGCGAGATTCCAGGGGTTGCAGGAGCTTTCACCGGGCTCTGTGTTTCCTTTTGGAAAAAGAGGCACAGTGGAGACTGCAGTGTCTTTATGATAGATCAGGCTTCCTCAACCTTGGCCCTCCAGATGTTTTTGACCTACAACTCCCATGATCTCTAGCTAGCAGGACTGGTTGGTGGTCAGGGAAGACGGGAATTATAGTCTCAAAACATCTGTGGTTGAGGTAGCCAGTGATAGATGGTTTAATTGCACATATACATAACCTATACCTGCTGTGGAGGGGTTTCTGAGCATTACATTCCAAGCGGTGCCAGCTTCTTCCAAAAGCAGCAGTGTCCCTGCTCTGCTGCTTACCTTTCCCTGAATCATAGAATCACAGAATCATAGAGTTGGAAGAGACCACCAGGGCCATCGAGTCCAACCCCCTGCCAAGCAGGAAACACCATCAGAGCACTCCTGACATATGGTTGTCAAGCCTCTGCTTAAAGACCTCCAAAGAAGGAGACTCCACCACACTCCTTGGCAGCAAATTCCACTGTCAAACAGCTCTTACTGTCAGGAAGTTCTTCCTAATGTTTAGGTGGAATCTTCTTTCTTGTAGTTTGGATCCATTGCTCCGTGTCCGCTTCTTTGGAGCAGCAGAAAACAACCTTTCTCCCTCCTCTATGTGACATCCTTTTATATATTTGAACATGGCTATCATATCACCCCTTAACCTCCTCTTCTCCAGGCTAAACATGCCCAGCTCCCTTAGCCGTTCCTCATAAGGCATCGTTTCCAGGCCTTTGACCATTTTGGTTGCCCTCCTCTGGACACGTTCCAGTTTGTCAGTGTCCTTCTTGAACTGTGGTGCCCAGAACTGGACACAGTAGAATGGTCTGAGAATCGTCACATCCCACCTGCTCTAGCCTTGCTAACCTAAGCCTTGCTGTTTTGTAATGCACAAATAGTCCCTGCTCATCTGTATTCTCACACCTAGGTCTTCAATCCTTTGACCCCCAGGCTCTCACCTTGAAGGAAATTAGGCTGTCTCCAGTACCTTTGAACCCAGGTTGACATCACAGATTAAGGGTGTCTGGCATATGGTCCAGCACACAGGGTTTGATTTAGATGGGCCCTCACAGATGCTAATTAAAAGATTAACGGGGACTATTTATTAAGCATCTTAAATACACACCCGGATTTATCTTAAACACACGTGAGTCAAGCTATCTCCTCCAAGGAAATTAGCTATGATACTCTCTAACCTTAACCTATAAATCTATAACCTATAAACCCCCTAACTTATAAATATACAACAGCATGTTGAAGATGCACTTCAAATCCTGCAGCATGAAGATTCTTCAACAGTTAAAGGGAAGCAAAAAGTGGGTGGTACCAATTAGAATTCAGTGCTCCCTACTTTCAGGTAAAATGCACAGTCACTTTGCAAATAGTCTAATTCAGGCCTAAAATTAAAAAAAAAGAATGGGTGGGCACAGGAAGAGGTAAGCACTCCACTCACTCCCATTTATTCTGCCTTCAAATCTCTGCCCCCTTGCCTTTAATTTGGGAGGGGTGTGGCAATTCCAAAGATCCAGATTCGCTTTCTGGGCACAGAGCCTTGGGGGCACTACAGGGGGCGCTGCAACTATGATGGAGAATGGAAGGTAAGAGGCAGGGGGCACCGAATTTGGCTTGAGAAAAGGACGCTTCTGAAATTTAAGACATCAAGGTCCACCACTGGTCATGATTATGAACAGTTATTCAGTTTTAAGTCATGAGGAATCTAGAGTTCGTGTGCACTTCAAGATAGCACAGGACAAGAATCTGTATACCTCTCCTTGAGGAAAAGGGAAAGGAATTATATTTTCTCTTGCAGCTCTTTTGTCTTGCACTACAAGACAAAGGGCTGCAAATGGCGAAAACTGACTATAGGGATGGCACTGTTGTCCGTGGGGCAAAAGCAGGGGAATTCAATTCCCGGCCTTGATGGTTTTCAAGAGGAGCCAAGAGCCTGTTAAATCGGAATGCCTCATGCAGGTACCCAAGGTACATTTTGGGATGGACCATTTTTCCAGACAACTATCAATCACGTAATTAAAAAGAGCCTATATTTCTATACTGTATCTAACAGGAAACAATAAAAAATACTGTCCTAAACTGTTCTGATGAGCTAAATATAAAATACACACTTGTGTTCCTGTTTTGTTTGAACAAAAGTATCTTTAAAATTAGACCTCCATTGACTGTTGCTGTGAAAGGGAAGAGCAAATATTTACCCTGACAAATTTGCTTTTGAGACAGTGTACTTCCTTTTCCCTTTCAAAGTCTTTATGCTTTTAAACATGAGACTACTATCTTCTTCATCTGAACAGAAGACAGCCACTGCCCAGCTCTTTTAGAGACAATTTTGCAGGAAGATACTTGAGAATGCAGGAACACTAGACATGTAGAGTGAAATTAGAGCGCCTGAACATCCAGTCAGAATGAGCACTCTTGGATAGGTAATGAGATCCGTGAGCATTCACAGTAGTAGCTCTTACCAAGGTCTGTAGCAAATGCAGTGTTCATTTGCCTGATTTGTACTCAGGATTTGGCAAAATGGAAAAGCCGTCGTAAGAGCCACACTTCTGATTTGCAAAAGAAAAAGGAGGAGAGAGAAGAAATTGAGCGGAGAACTTCTGAGAGTTCCGAAAGACGCGGCAAATCTCTGAGAGAAATGCAGAGGGACAGGTAACGTTGGCAAACAATATTTCGCATTTTGAACAGCTCCGTCTGCTTATTTAGAAGTAGGTTGCACAGAGTTTAAATGACTTCCTTTGTAAAAAGGGTTATTAGGATGGAGCCGAAAACCTTTTCAACACTCAAGTGCGACTACTTTATTTCAGTCTTCAGCTTTTCCTCCATGGTTACTGATTCCTTCAGTACTTAATAAGTGATTAAGATGTTTTCTACTAATAAAATGATTTTCACTGTATGTTAATCACTTTAGTAGATTTTTTAAAAAAGGAGTGAATAATTAAGTTCTAATTTAAGTTTAAATTTATGGATCCCTTTTCAATCCTATTGCCTTTTCAAACTAAAATGATTAGTAGAGTTTGCACCCAGATCCTAAAACTATTTGTGTGAAGTAAGATCCATTGATTGCATTGTGACTTGCTTCTGACTAAGTATGCCTGCGGTAATAGTATTTGTGGTTGTGCTTCTAGCTGATAGGGTGACGTCTTTCTAGATTATTAAAAAACCTGATATTTGTCTATCTGAGCTATTCTTGGTACAATACGACAAAGGCTTTTTTGCATGTCTTTGTTCCAACTCAACTGTAGAGTGAATGCAGCGTGTTCCCAGTGGAATCAGAAGCAAATGAAAGCCTTTATTAAGCCTTTATTAAGCCATAACAAATAAAATGGCAACTGAGAGATGCCCGTATTGAAATATTTCTAGTTATTTTAAAAAATAAAACCCTTTATTTGAAAGCCTACATTGAACCACAATAAAACATACAAGCCGCAGTACATGATCACAGCATAATCCTTGAGAGTAAGCCTCAGTGAACACAGTGTTACAGGATTGCACTATGTATTGGGCACCCAGCCATAAGAAATGTCTTCCTAAATGTGCCAAAGAGAAGGTTATTTGTGGAAACACCTAACATTCTGAAAATATACATAGTACTATATGTAAAAAGAGAGAGAGAGAATTGTGACCTCTTGTTAGGAGTGCACGGATTAAGCTTGTATAATAGCCACAAACCTTTCCACTGTTCTGTCTTCACTTCAGAGTACACCTAATAGCGAAATGATGACTGAAATCCCACCTGTTCTTTATGTCACTGATGTCGTAATGCACTTTTCCCCCCCTTAGAGAGGGCAGAGATCAAGGGCTCTATAGCAGCGCTGAGCATCGAGCGGAAAACAGGCGAATGTATTTGTCAAACGACGATGTGTTTAGTGGAGAGCAAATTCCTTCAAGGCCTTCAAAAGAGCACCTTGTTGATAACGATGCTGCCGGCTCCTTGAAGAGCGAAGGAAACAGTCAAGAGAGCAATAAAGGAACAGAGAGCTATGCAAGAATTGAATCTCAAGCTCCACCTAAGAGTGTAGCAGAAGAAAAGCACCAGCCCCCTTTGTCAACATATCATTCAGTAAATGCACCAATTGGGCCAGCTCGGGTTTCAGCTTCTCTCCCAAGAAGTTACCAGAAAACCGATACTGCCAGACTAACGTCTGTGGTTACACCTAGGCCCTTTGGTGTCCATTCGAGAGGAATCTCATCACTTCCTAGGTCATTTACGGTAAAAAACAAACCATCTTCCTAATGTCTCTGTGGGTAATTCTTCTGAATAAACTCAAAGGAGCTTTCACCTCCCCCCACCATGTAGAAATGATTAAAAATGTGTTGCAATAACAATGAGCAGTTACTTGGTCTAGTGCCTAAAACACATAGACAGATGTTTCTGTATAAACTAATATTTTGGGGGAAATGATATTAAATTGTTTTACTTCATAGAGACTTCCGACAGACAATGAAGTTGCTGCTAAAGGAGAACACAGCAGTAAATGCATTTTGTGCTGCTTCTTTTCAGTGGATCTGTGTCTCTGTTACGTCAGGCTACCCCAACTCATGATTTTAAAGGGTTTAATTTAATTACCTTCATATACTGCAGCACAGGTAGTTTATTCCTTGAATATTTTACTTTGACCAAAGCTATATAATTTTTACAGAGGGCCTGAGAGAACATGAGGAGGAAGGCAAACATTTAGGGTGACATGTTGAAGCCAATTGTAAATAATAATCTTTTTTTAAAAAAACCACCAACCACCAACTACTACCTCCTTTCCTAGATGGATGACGCCCCAAAATATAACGGAGAAGTAGATGTGTCCAAGAGAACTCAGTATGCATTCACCAGCAATTCACTTTCTAAGCCAGAAGCTGGACAAAGCCAATCTATAAGTGACCTAAGAAGCGCTGAGGACAAGACTTGGACAAGATACTCATCTGCTGAGGACAAGACAAAGACAAGACAATCGCCTACAGAGAATGCTGCCATTGCGAGTGAAGGTGCAGATGTTAATCACTTGGGCCCTAAATCAGAGCATCATACTACCCATGACTCAATTGCAGCTGGATCTTCAGCAGCAGAACAAACAAGCCATCCAGAGACTGAGGTTTCAAGAGCACAAGTGAGTATGGAGAGATGCTGGCATTTACATATTGTAATGCTTTGTTGGCTGTTGTCGGTGTGCTAGGAGCAGTGGGCACAGGAGGGTATGCGTGGTCTCTGTCCAAGGTGAAATGTACTTTTACATTTGGCAGGTGAGACTAGGATAGGAGGAAGTTCTTTCAGATTCAGAATGGAAAATAAGGCAGCAACATTGGCTAGGGCAGTTCAAGAGGGATTTAGCCTGATAAGTAGAGTTATTTAGATTCAACACACAAACAATGCATGCTAGTAAATTTACCTGCTAGTAAATCCCTTCCAGAAAAGTTAGAATAGTGGCTTGGGGGAGTAGGGCCATGTCAATCATTTCCATGAGGATTTTGGATTTTTGCAGGTGTAGAAATAATTTCTAGAAGTAGTATGGCAGCAAATTAAAGATAATGGTCCATATTTTCTAAATTAAGGAACTCATCTGTTGGTGTTTAATCTTTGATCCTTGTGTTAAATTTGTAGTTGGTTTAGTTGCACTTTTTAGTGGTGTTAGTACTGTTTTCGTAAGTTGCTTGCAAGATACAAGGCAGGAAGGGCAAGCTGCAAGTGTTTCAACTGAACCTGCACAAAAAAAGATTGAGGTGGCATTAGCAAGGCAGCATAATGAAATTCTTAGGGCAAATAATAGATAAACAATAACTGAAACTGCTGTGTTTGGGTTGAAGCCTGAATTACTGAAGGCAACAGTAGGTTCATTCATCTTCCCAAGACACATTGCAGATCTAATTGATGTCCTGACGGATGTGGGCCTGAAATTATTTTCCAGTTTGTAATATAAACATGCAATTGTTGGGCGTCTTGTTCTGCTAGTTCTGCATTCACAATTCTTTGCAACACTTTAACCAGGTGTTGCGGATTATCTGACTTTTCCCCTGCAGTCAGTTTAATAATATAGTACATTTCCATCCTGGAAGGGCAAATGTCTTAAGAAGAGATTAGCTTTGAACATTTGTTTATAAACGTGCTAAGTATTGTTCACCTTCCATTTTATTTTTCTCTATCTTGTTCTTGCTACTCCCAGCTCATGAACTGTTCAGCTAAACTTTGAAGTGAATCTCCTTCCATCATTCTCTTTTCAAACTGTTTCTGCAAATGCTGACATCTTGATCCACAGACTAAATAAGCAGATGTGCATGGGAGAAGGTGTCTGAGCTTGTGTGCTGTTTGATGGTGTCTTCCTAACTGTTCCCATTGGTAAAAGAAAACTGAACAGCTGTAGGGTTACCATATTTCAAAAAGTAAAAACCAGGACACCCCAATTTTTTTTGTAGATAAACTTGAGCTTCTTGTACAAGAAGGCCAAAAAACCCACACTTTTTCGATTGACTTGCCTAAGATCCACGACAGAGGCCACCTTTCAGAAATTCCCCTAGATGTCAATTCCACCTTTGAAATCCCAGTAATGTCCAGGGAAATCTGGACGTATGGCAGCCCAAACACCAGAATGTCTCTTCATTCATGGCAAATGCTATGGCACAAACATCACTTGGGTGTGTAATTCTTCTGAGCTTGAACTTGCCCCACTGCTATGGGTTTGCAGTCTTGCAAGTGATTTAATTCCAGTTTCAGAAACTAGAGCTTTTTTAATGACACTGACAGAAGCTGTTGTGTCCCTATCATTCCTCACTTAGAAATGTAAAATTAGTGTCAGCAACCAGAACTTTGGTACCCTTGTATCTTGCAACACTTAATGACTATCCACTTAGTGAGTAGCATTCCTTACTTTCCTTATAAGTATTATTTATCTTAGAGCAAGGAAATGTTAATTAGACCCTGGGATGTGATCCATGAAGTGACTTTCCCAGACAGTTGTCTAATCCCTAGGTGTGGCTTTTTAAAAAAGTGTTTTCATTTCAACCCATATCTTAAAACAAATCTTAACGCAACCCTTTTCTAACATTTTTTTTCTTACAATTGATTGTCATTTGGGAAGCCAAATAATAGGTTTCCAAATCAGCGTAATTCATTTTGCAATTCTAAGCATCTGAAATATGTATCCCAACTAGTACAATAAGTGCAGGTATAATGAAAGGGGAGAAGCACTGACAACAGATAGTAGAGTCTTGAGTGGGACATATCCTGGTGATTCAGATCACATCCACACTATGCATTTAAAGAACCATGGGAACTGTAGTTCATTAAGAGTGCTGCGAATTGCAGCTCTGGGATGGAACTACAGGTTTCAGGATTCTTTGCAGGAAGCCATGTGCTTTAAATGTTTGGTGTGGATGTGACTTCAAAGATGGGGAAGCCTAGCCTCTGTGCATTTCCCCTTTACCCCACATACCGTATTTTTTGCACCATAACACTCACTTTTTTCCTCCTAAAAAGTAAGGTGAAATGTCTGTGCATGTTATGGAGGGAATGCCTATGGGTGGCATGCCTACGGATTTTCCTCCTCTAAAAACTACATGCGTGTTATGGTCAGGTGCGTGTTATAGAGCGAAAAATACGGTATTTAGTACAGCCTCATTAGGTCAGACAAAAGATCTCTCTGAGCCAACATCCTGTTCCCCAAAGTGACCAGCTAGATGCCTCTGGGAAGGCCATGTGAAGGCGACAGCCCTCTCCTTTTGTTCCGAACAAACATTTATTCCCAGTCAACTTATTCTGAAAGTTGCAAGGAGATTGTTGATTGCCTATTTAGCTGCTGAAATGCAGGTACAGTTTGAATAAAAGGCAATAATTCTTTTGTGCTTGAGCCTCTGGGAAGCAGAAATTTGAGCCTGGGTGCAATTCAATGCACTAAATAATACCCCAAGACTAGAATTGTTTCTGCTGCTTAGACAAAGATAGCACACATTGATTGGGGGAGCTTGCATTTAAATGCATTCAGTGAGATTTAGAAATCAGACTACACTTTATGGCAAGGGTTTACTCTTACCTTAAATGTTTCCACTTGATTATATTTATCTTCTCCCAACCTGTAACCTCAACACCCTTTTCCCTTAAGGTAGAGGTGGGGACCCTCCAGGTGTTGCTAGACTCCCACCATCCCTGGCCATCGGCCACGCTAGCTGGGAATGATGTCAGTGGTAGTTTGACAACATCTGGAGGGCTGAAGACTCCCCATCCCTGCCTTAAAGCTTTTCCATTCAGGCTTGCTCTCTGTTGGCGGTGAATATGTTTATCCATTTCATCATTGCCATTGTGCTTTAATGCCACCTTTAGGATAGGGCAGGAGAGGAATCCGTGTAAATAAGTGGGTGGGTTACCTTTTGCAGCCCAAGGGCCACATTGCCTCATGGGCAGCCTTCTGGGGGCCACATGCCTGTAGTGGATATGTAGCCAGCCAGAGGCAAAAGCAGCAGGGGTTGCTCTTCCATTTCGTACAGTAAGGGTACATTGCAGCCACAGAAAAGACTCAGGTTTGTACAAGACTGTCTTGCCAGAGTGGTGCATGCTCTAGTTATCTTCTGCTTGGACTCCTCCAATGCGCTCTTTGTGGGGCTACCTTTGAAGGTGACTCGGAAACCGCAATTAATCCAGAATGCTAGACTGGTGACTGGGAGCGGCCGCCGAGACCATATAACACTGGTCCTGAAATATCTTCATTGGCTCCCAGTATGTTTCCGAGCACAATTCAAAGTGCTGGTGCTGACCTTTAAAGCCCTAAGTGACCTCGGTCCAGTATATCTGAAGGAGCGTCTCCATCGCCATCATCCAGCCCGGACACTTAGGTCCAGCGGCGAGGGCCTTCTGGCGGTTCCCTTGGTTCAAGAAGTGAGGTTACAGGGAACCAGGCAGAGGGCCTTCTCGGTAGTGGTGCCTGCCCTGTGGAACGCCCTCCCAGCTAATGTCAAGGCAATAAACAACTATTTTATTTTTAAAAGGCAACTGAAGGCGGCCCTGTTTAGGGAAGTTTTTAATGTCTGACACTGTATTGTTTTTAATATTCGGTTGGAAGCCGCCCAGAGTGGCTGGAGAAACCCAGCCAGATGGGCGGGGTATAAATAAATAATAATTATCATCATCATCATCATCATACGCCACATGCAGCAGGGCTGGTGAGCAGCCTGGCCTGGCCACAAAGGGAGGCATGGAAAACCATTTTGGATCTTTGGGTCCTGGATTCCCCATCCACAATGTAAATAAACACCCCAGCTGCCAACATTATTAAGTTTTCTTTTCTCTCATGATGGGCTGTCGTTACTGATTATTGATTTCTACTCAGTTTAGTTTTATCTCCTTCAAGTTTTGATTTTGTTCATTTTCATTAGGGGTGTGTAGTGAAGTGAGATGAGAATATTTTCCACAAACTGTAAATTCTAATTTAAGAACCAGTTTTACAACCCACATTTAAAAAATCTAGTAAATAATAAGTCAAGCTGTGATATTGCCAGTGTAAGTAATGAACAATGATTGAATAAAAATTCTCTAATATTATCATTAATCAAGAGTATTCTCGAGAGTATTCTCCAAAAGATTATTTTCGAGAATTTAACATCACTGGGGTGTGTGGGTGTGTAGTGTTACATGGTTTCCCTTTTGCCTTTTTTACCTTCCTCACCCACAGCAATGTTCAGGGAACTTTAGTAAGACAGCAGTCTTGTTCTAGCCCAATTTCAGACCTCAGAGCATGAAGGAGGCTCAGTACCAGAACCTCCACTCAAAGTATGAAAGCTGATAATAAGAATCATGATCAGTGTGCCTCGGACTGTGTGTGTACCAGCTTCCAGGAGTTGGATCCGGAGATCCTGTGAGCAGAGTGCTCCCATGTACGCAGCACTGATCTGATCCCCTTTCCCTCTGCCACATCCTGTGAGCAGAAGGATTCAAACCCTTCTGTCTAGGTCATGTAGAACTACCCTCATGATTTAAATATCCCTGTGAATGCCTCTGTATAAAAATTGGTTGGTTAATGAAGCTGGATACCCCCAGCTGGTTCCCTCTCCTTCAATCCAAGCTTGATTCAAGTGTGCAGAAGTAAAACACCCAGACCCGGTGTTCAGCTGTATGTACGGCCTGCCTTGTCCTGTGCTAGCGTGATGACAGGAAGGCATGAAAAGGATTAAGCACCCTTCCTCTGAGCTGTGGATCCACCCGTTCCCCCCCAAAAAACTTTTACATACAAACTAATCAGGAAATTTGCCTCTAGGAAATGCACCAGAACATCTTCCACCTGCTGTATGGTTAGTGAGTGAGTTAATCTAGGGTTGCCATAGGGTGGAGCTGTTTGTTTGTTTGTTTGTTTTGGCCAAAGTTGCTGAGCTTTTTGGGGGGAATCCCCCCAATGCTTGACAATGCTTTCAGCTTTGAACCCTCCAGTCTTTGGGGGAGAGGTGTGCTAATGTTTTGATATTCGTGTAATAGTTGGGGTGTATTGAACCACACATATTCCCAAAAGAGAATAGGACTACCAGTAGCTACTATCTACTGTGACTATGTTCTACCTCCACTGCTGGAGACCAGTACCAGTTGCTAGGAGGAACCCCAGGTGTCGAGGGTGCTATGGCACTCAGGTTCTGCTTATGGGATTCCTATACACATCAGTTTAGTCGCTGTAAGAAGATGATAGTGGACTAGATAGGGCTTCTGGCCTGATCTGGCAAGCTCTTCTTCTGTTCAAATTTTAGGCCTCTAGATCATGGTAATACCTGTCTGACTTGGTGAGGTAGGTTGGTTAGTTGGTTGTGGCATATGTGTGTGTTGGTTTTTGTATCATGAGAATGCAGCTTATCTTCAAATACAAAACATATTCATGGCTACCAAAGGAGCTTCTGTCAACACATGGATTATTGAGACATATGAATGGGGGACTCTCACCACCAAATGTGCCTGGAGCGTTTTTTAATCTCGAGTTAGTCTTCATTTGCTGAATGCAAGAGGCAGAAGTAAAAACGTAGTTGTTTGAGCAATTGAACTGCCTGTCATCACTGGTATGCGTATCAAAGGGTTTACTTTCTGTCCGCTGAAGCACCTCTTAATAGGTCTTATCAGCAAGGCCCAAGTATTTATAAGAATGCAACATTTAAAAATAGTTGCCAAAGTAAAGCACTGGCTAGCCTTTTTTAGTGCAGAGAACACTTCTGTCTGCTTGATAGATAATTTAAAAGCCCAGAGCGCACATTGTAAGTTGCCTCACCTATTTAATGGATAGACTTTCCTCCATGTAGGAGCCTGTGACACCAGATACTCCAGTATCATGTTCTATTTAATTTTTTTTTCAGGACCAGTACAGTGATATGAGAATCAGTATAAACCAGAGACCAGGTAGCAGTCGGAGTTTTGGGTTTGCAGTGCACCAGGATCCTTCTGGAGTCTTCGTGAAGTCAATAGAAGAAGGTAAAAATTCCCATGTAAAATTCTTAATGTGCTTGCCTGGAGAAAGTTAATTGGAAGGCAAGCAATTGATATAAATTGATCTGAAGAATTCAGGTTGCAGATTCGGGTGGCGAGGCTGCTGGAAAAAGAAAAACCGTCGGGAATGGTGGAGAGAGAATGCTCTAAGATTAATTTGTGTTCTTATTTGCATGTGTGATTGATTATGTTGTCAACTGTAGATCTCCAGTAGCAGCTAGGAAAAAAATGTTTCCCCCCCAAAGTTAATTAATTTTCTCCTATAGATGCATTGCACTTTTTAAAATAATTTGCATGCAAGGAAGAAGGTAAGATTTGTCTTTTGTCTTTTATGTAGTTAAACTCATTGACAATACTGTCAATAAGTTCTTAGTTGCCTTTGAATAAAATAATGATGGTTGTTTTTTAAAAATAAATAATTTTTATTTCCTTTTGTGACAAAAACAAAACAATGTATGACATCATAACATATAAGTAACAAATTATGATGATCATTAATAGTATTAAAAGAAAATAAGCAAGCTTTAGCTGAGCTAGAATTTTAAATTTATCAACTTTTTCATATACAAGTAACACCCTTCCAATACTTCAGAGGAAATAAATGATGTCTCTTATATCAGCTCTTTGACTTGCATGACATTTTTGTGAAGAAATTATATCAGCAGTATTGCTTTGTTGTAAAGCGTCGTTAATTTACAAAACTTTGTCCCCCCCCCTACTCTTAAAACAACAAAAAAGGATTATTTCCCTAATAGAAACTGTAGTTTGTCTTTCTGGCCTCCCAGAAGGAATTCATTAGAGCTCTTCGACAATGAAGCATGCCATAGCAGAAGGAGCAGTAAAGGTTTTTCTGTAATTTACTAAGCAGTGAGATTAAGATTTTAATAATTAAAGAAGCTCAGAGTCTGACCTACAACAAGTCTGAGACAACTCCTGAATCCGTGAAACTTAGCACAGGCAACGTTGATTGTCGTGCTTTCGGTACAAGTAGAGGCCATGAAGTTATAGATTCAGGCAACCATCTTAACGCATGCAGCTGTCACCCTTTTGTCACCCTCCAAGTCAGGCGATTGGTTCATTTTCCCACTGCTATGGGCACATATTGATAGCTGCTCTCCCAGGCCTAAAGCAGAATAATTTTTATTATTTCTCTTTTAAAAGTCCAGTCCCTACTGCTTCTCCAAGAAAACTCAGGGTGGCACAAAAACAGACAGCAATAAAAACAGACAGAATTGCCAAAGCACCACAATTTACATTCAGATTAAGGAATTAACGGCATCCACCCTGTTTAACAAATTCCAGAAACAAACTGAGCTGGCCAAATTGCACCATTAATCATAGAATCAAAGAACTGTAGGGTTGAAAGGGACCCCGAGGTTCATCTATCCCAACCCCATGCAATGTAGGAATCTCAGCTAGATCATAAATGGCCATCCAGATTCTGCTATCAAAAACCTATAATTTTTTGCTATCTGAATCAAAAACCTCTTTTAAAAGACAATTCTTCGCCAGCCTCCTGAAAAGCAGCATCACAACAGGCCTCTTGAACCTCACTTGGCAAGTCATTCATTGGAGTAGAAGCCACATCAGGAAATGTCTCAACCTATAAAACCCTGAATGGCCAGTGCCTTGAACGCAGCCCAGAAGCTAATGACCTCTCTCAGCAGCTTCATGCATATATTAAGAAGCATGGAGAAAACGATAGATCCATACAGAACGCTAGATGGCACAGGCCCGTGGGGAAGAGCTTTCAACTTGACCCGGTAACAAATTGACAACCTGCGCAGATCTCTGAGCTCAGGTGTTATATGCTGACAAGGTCTCACTTCTGTCAGCAATTGCATTGCAGCATTCTGTGCTAACTGCAGCTTCTGTATCAAGCGCAAGGGAAGCCCCACATAGTATGCACTGCAGTAGCCCAGTCTCGAAGTAACCATATTAGTCAATGAACTATAGCTACTCAGCTTCAAGGTGGTCCAAAGATAGTTTGCTAAACAGAAGTCATATCACTGCCTCTTTATGGCCAAAGGGAAGCATTCTATAGTGTCCTTGGCTCAACAGAAGCTGAGACAGTTGATTTATCATACAGGATAAGCAATAATCAAGATAATGGGCCATTGAATCCATTTCCCCCCAAAGATTTTGCCTAGCTCCTCACAGCCAATCAGCTGAAAGCTATCCAATTAAACAGGACAAACACTCTCTAATCCAAAATTCCTCCGGACTCCTGCGAAGTTCAAGTCGAAGCTGATCTAAGTAATTTTATCTGCAAAGTGCTTTGCAAATAAGTCACAATAGGGTTCAATGACCTCATGTAAAGTCTGCTTGCCAGGATGTAAAAGGTCCTTCACAACATGGAACAGCTCTGCTGGATAGCACTGAGCAGAGAAGTCTTTTGCAGAACTGTTGTCCGAGACCTTATTGGTTGAAGATGCTGCGTGTTGCACCTGGAACTTTCTGCATGAAAACCTGAAATGTGCTTTAGAGCCAGCGTGGCATTAACTTGGGCAGGAGAACCCTGTATTCAGGTCTCCATTCTGGTAATGTTGGTCTGGCAGGTTCACTGTCAATGTTGCAGATGAGTTAGAACAGGGATGTCCAAAAGGTAGACCGTGGTAGATCTCAGGACCCTCCCGCCACCTAAAAAAAGCCCAACAACATTGACAATTTGGGTAGATCACTGCCAGGTTTATTTATAGTGGGAGTAGATCCCAGTTTCTCGGAAGTTGGACAGGCCTGAGTTAGACTAAAGCTGAGTAACCTCACATGTCAGCTCCTTGGGGGGAAAGAAGGGAAACAGGTGTGGGGTTGGTGATAGAAAAGGTTATTAAAATTTCACCATGGTTGGCATTCATCTGTCTCGGGAGACAGTGGAGGAGTGCGCCTTTGAGGGTGCCTGTTTAACTTGGAACTGATATTGGCAAGTGCTCCTGATCTTGGGTGGGAAAGTGCTCTGAAGTGTTCACACTTCTCTGCTGTGCTAAGCAACATGGTTGAAAACCAATGTAAACAGAGGAAAAATGAGTGTGTTTTTAAAATGTTCACAGAGGCAACATAGATAACAAGTTGCAAAACAGCAGTGATTCTCTGGCGGGTCTGTTAGGGTGGCATATTAGATTTATGTAGGATCATTTGTTGCTTTTGCCTTTTTAGCTTTTTTTTTTATGTAGAAGAGAAGGAGATCCTTGTTCACAATTTGCAAAACCAAGAAACTGCCACACCACCTTAACTGCTTGGCTTTGTATTCACAACAAACCTTTACGCCTATAAACATACCAAACTATTCTAGTCATGTCAATTAACTATCAATAAATGCTGTATAATGCTGAGTCATTATGATTATTTGTACCTCTTGTGTCTTTGAATTAATCCACACTTTTAACACCATGGTACACCGGTAGTAGCACGTCTAGGCGCCTTCATCTGCCCCAGCTGAACAAAACATGTCTCTTCCATACCAGTATCTACAGCCACAGCAGGCCCTGTAACTCTCCAATGGTTTGACTTCACCCCCAAAGGTGCACTCCAACAATTATTTGCATAGAAGTAGTTCCTAGGCGGGATGCGGTGGCGCTGTGGTCTAAACCACAGAGCCTAGGGCTTGCTGATCAGAAGGTCGGCGGTTTGAATCCCCGCGATGAGATGAGCTCCCGTTGCTCGGTCCCTGCTCCTGCCAACCTAGCAGTTCGAAAGCACATCAAAGTGCAAGTAGATAAATAGGTACCGCTCTAGCGGAAAGGTAAACGGCATTTCCATGCGCTGCTCTGGTTCGCCAGAAGCAGCTTAGTTATGTCTTAGGCACAAGAAAAGACATATTGTATGTTAAATAAGAATGACAAGTCCTGGTAGTTATTCAGTGGCTTCTAAAAAAATCCCCCCGTTGTCTTTCCAAGGCAGCACAGCACTCGCAGCAGCTCTCACAAAGATAAAACATACAAAAAATAAGCATTGAAACTAACATAAAAAATTAAAGCCAGTGCCTTTTTTATTCAGCTGCCCCATGTTTCTGACATTACAAGTTAGCTCTCATCTTTCCATCACCACCAGGTAGCCCAGCAGACTTTTGCCAGTTGAATGTTGAGGATGAAATCCTTACTCTCAATGGCACAAAGGTTTCAGGTATGGACCAGAGTCAGTGGGAAGCAGCCATCGGCAGCTCACTAGAAACTGGAAACCTTGTCATGGATGTTAGGCGATACGGCAAGAAGGGTGAGCTTTTACTTGGGGTGACTTCTGTGTGACCTGAAAGGTGTCTGTTCTTTGCCTGCAAACTTGTTGGGATGGATGAGTCCTTCATTTCTGCAGCCTTCTGCAGCAACAGCTTTTTCCTGGCAGCCCCTGCTTATTGTAAATACAGTTCCTGCTGTTGTTAATTTTGGGTTGTTGTTTTTTGCATGTGTTAAAGCTGTGTAAATCTGCATTAGCAAGTCTACTTTTCTTAAACGGGAGATAACTTTTTTCAAGGAGAAATATATCCACATAGGTTTCTTGTTCCCCCAGCCTTCAGAAATACTGATTTTCCTGACCTTGTCAGAGAGATGCAGAAAGAATCCATCACTTTTATTATTAGTTCTGTGGTTCAGTTTCCTGGAAGAGCATCCATGTGATCTATTCCCCACACCAGACCCTTGCAATTAGGTCCTTTCTCTGTCCAGATAAACTAGCACTGTAGTGTATACCTGTATTTGAAGAATAAAAGTTAGTAAACTTGCTATTGTTCATTGTGCTTGCCTTTGACTAATGCTTGCTTTTTGGGGGAAGGCGGTCTGTTCATAAAAAGCCCTAACCAATTTCCACACATACAAATTCCAATTCACTTTCTATTTCATCTGTCCTCCTGTCTTTTTTGTGTGTGTTTTGGTTTTGATGTATTTTCATTAAGTCTTTTTCTTTATGCTTTGACATCTTCCCTGTCTACTTTTCAATTTTTTGATCTCCACATGCCAATCAGACTGGGGCAAAGACCAGCCTTCCCTGCCATATGCAAGGCACAAAATCCTCAATCTCACCAGTATGGCTACCAACATTATAGGTACACCTGAGAACAAATGGATTGATGCGACATCTGCAGACAGCACTTCAGCCAAAAGTCAAAGCATATCAGCACAAAAAGACTTGCACAACAATTTTCAAAATGATGTAAGTATGCCTACGTTTGCATTTGGGAAGTGGTTCTGCATTTCTTCTCTCAGCCACATTAAACTGTGCCTAGAAAGTTGTTGTTTAGTTGTTTAGTCGTGTCCGACTCTTTGTGACCCTATGGACCAGAGCACGCCAGGCACCCGCAGTTTGGTCAAACTCATCTTGGTAGCTTCGAGAACACTGTCCAACCATTTCGTCCTCTGTCGTCCCCTTCTCCTTGTGCCCTCCATCTTTCCCAACGCCTAGAAAGTACTCACTTAATAAAAGTTAAATGTCTCCAAGGTTCGGTTAATGAAGAAATGTTGTCTTGGCCTGTTGACCAGAAGTCCAGGTCCTTTTGTTAGCTAGGTGGTGATGTAGATCAGCAACTTTTTATGCCAGGACATGTAAAAGTGATGTGGCCAGATATTTCTGCTGCATGTTCTGGCAACGTAAGTCAGTCGTTCTATTGCGCTATGAGAGAAGCATTAGTATACTGCAGGAAACTTTTTTCCCTTACTGGAGTTTCCTGTGAACCCAATGTAAATACCCATAGAGGCATCTGCTCACTGCTGTCATGTAGTTTCTCTGTTCTGGCCTTGCTTTCTTCCCATCCAGGTAGGTAATTTTTCCTACTGCATCTCTTGCACCGCCTTGGGTGGGTAGGCAATAATTGTATTTGCGACAAAGCAAATCAATGAGCGTGCCAGTTACCATCTTGCATGTTCAGTATTAAATTGGAAAACTTAACTTAGCTGCCAGAAGTCTGAGAAACATTTGCATAACCCTTTCCTTCTTGAAGGCGGAGGAACAAGTTCCACGAAATCTCTTCTCTTGATTTTCTAAGCATCAGAAGCCCATAATGGCACATGAACTGATTGCTAGATCTTTTAGATTTTAAATCCAGTAATAAATTACTAGATGAATGATTGTTCACTCTACATTATTTATTAAATAGGCATAAAAGTAAAGTTCTTTAGGGGTAGGATCAAAAATATCTATTTTAGCTTTACAGGTTGCATGGCTTACCAGGAGTGTCAAAATCAGTTGTAGTTATAAGGTTTTTTTTTGTGGGGAATGAAGTTAAGAGTCATGGAAATATTTCAGTATGTTAATTTTTCTGGTTTCAGGATTCAGAAACAAAGGTCAATGGAATGCAAGGAGATGCAAATTCCAGTGAGAAAAAAGGTAAAACCACCAGAACTTTCCAATTGCTAGCTGTAGGCAATGGTTGGGATTGAAGGGGGAAATGTATACCTAGTGGATATGGTGTACTGGGGAGTTGGGTACAGTTGGAATATAAGAACTTCCAATTTTCTTAGGTGGCTCATAAATATAATTGCATGCAGAAGACAAATTGGGTTCTCTTTCGGAAGCATTGTGCATATATATAGAACTGCTAACAAGATGGCAGCTAGTTCCTTTATTTCTGGATGACTGACAATATGAGTGTGCGTAATAAGAATGAAAGAAGAGAGGGGGGAAGGCGGAAATAATTTTAAACAGTACTGGCATTGAGGTCCTAGCAAGTTCACGGGATTACCTGCCTTTCACTGTCACGTCAATCCGAGCTTCTGTGTGTGTGTGTGTGTGTGTGTGCGCGCGCGCGCTCACGCACATGTGTGCTTGGAGGGAGATACTCTATAAAATGCTTTTTGAAAGAAAAAAGAAAAGTATATTCAATGTGTAGAAAATTGTATGGTGAAAATTTATGTGTGCCCAGTAAGACTTGGAGTTAGTGTATGTTTTTTGAAAGTTTAGACTTTTGAGGAAGGCAAATGAAGAGAAAACCTATACTGTAATATAAAACTAGAATGCATTTCAGACCAAGAGCTAAGTTTCCCTTGCTGTTTCCATCTATTTCAGTGGTGTGTTGATGTCAACAGCTTAGTGTGCCTATGCCAGCCTTTCTCAAACTTGGATCCCCAAATATTGTTGGACCACAACTCCCATCATCCTCATTGGTCCTGGTAGATAAGGATGATGGGAGTTGTGGTCCAGCAAAATTTGGGAGCCCAAGTTTCTCAAGTCCGGCCTATACCCATGCAGTTAGATTAAGAATGCATTTTTATAATTCCGGCCTGCAGCACATAGAAATTGAAGTGAACCCTCCACTGGCAAGAAGACACCGCATTTGCTGATCTAAGGACACCTGATACTTGTCATGAGCTCAGTGCACTTATTTAAGATTTGTTTTGTTTGAGAGTTATATTTAGGCTGATGTGAGCTTTCTAAAAAGGCAAGCTGAATAAAAGTAGCATGTACAAAATGATAAATAACTAAAGAATTGAAAGAAACGTTTGAGCAAGAAGCCCATCCAGACCCTACAGGACAACATTTAATGATATTACTACATGTTTTATCTCACCCTTCATCCAAGGAGTTCAGGGCACCGATGTGGAAGTATATTACAGCAACCCTGTAAGATTGTTCAGGCCAAGAGATAATGACTTATCCCAGGCCACCCAATGAAACGAACAGAGATCAATGTCCAGGTTTTCTGGTTGTTTGTTTCCCAGCAATCTCGTTTACTGCCCTAGCTCTGCCTGTGCTGAAATTTGAACACTGAAAGATGATGTATAGAGTAGGAGCACTGTACTTTTGTAAACACATTCCTATGACATAGGCTACTATGCTGGCAAGATGTTTGTTTCAATGCAGCTTAAGTTGGATGCTCTGAATAGTGTTTATCCATTGGACGGATATTAAATAAAGCCAAACCACACCACACTGACTTGTTTTGTATCTTCATATTTTTTTCAAATAGACACAGAACCCATTTCTTTGAAAAACTTAAAAAGGCGATCACAGTTTTTTGAACAAGGTAAAAAAACAAACCCCAAAAGCTAACATTTCATGTACTTTCATGAAATTGTTCCCCAATGTACATTCTTCTTAACAAGTCTCTGGTGTTGGGTTCTAAGTTTCTTCAGTCATTGATTGTTGCCGTCATGCCAAACTAGCTTAATCTGTTTCCATTCTTTCCTTAGGGTCATCAGGTTTTTCTTACAATTCATGGGTCTACCTTTGTGGTAATGGGCTTTGTGTGTTCCTCTGTATCTCAAACCTTTTACACTTCTGATATTTGTTCAAACGCTCTTCTCACTGGGGAGCAGTGTGAAGTACAGAAACCTTTGTTCGGATTTGCAGCTTTCCTACAAAATGCCATTACGCTGAGCAACGCAGCAGACATGCTACAATAAATTCCCAACCCGAGAAATGCAGTCAAATTTAAATGTATTCATAATACGATTTAGATTTATTAAAAATTGGCAGATTAGTATGCAGTAGCTAATTATAAAATGCCTGTTCCATGACCATGAGCAAATCTTATGGCTCCAAAATACTTTGGAAAAGGGTTTTAAGAATCCAAATGACAGTGTCTCGGCTGTGAATGGTTTGTCACAATTCTCTAAGGCTTCTCCTAGTGTGCTGTGCATGTTGCATCTCACCTCCTTCATTTTCACTCCAGTAATTTGCTTCTACCTGTTTCAGTATTTTTGTGCACATGGAATGTGTTGAAGTGATTAAGGCACTTCACATTTATTATAACATTAAGTATCACCAAAGTTCTGTTTTCCCTTGAATATATACTTCCCTTTGATAAGTACAAACTATTAAAATGCTTCTCTTTGACTCTGTTTGGATGGTTTGTCCTAGTGATATACTGCTGAGTGAATTACAGTACCTCCTGCGCTTATGGGGTTAGTGCAGGTATCTGCAATGTCTCAGCATAGCTGTCAAGCATCCTTTATTGTGATGGCATATTCCTCTATAAGTTCTTTTCAAAGAGAACGGAGGGGAGAATGGGAGGCCTTGGCCTCCTTGTACATTTCAATCCCTCCGCTTCTCTGGCTGTGCAGATAGGGCTTTTCCAAACATGGAATGCGCTTCACAATACAGACTGCTGGACAGGTATGGAACGTGGTCTTATTATCTTCACTGGTTTCCTTAGAATTTTCCACTTCATCTTTTTATCGCATGTTTGTCATCTGATGTGAGAGTCCGCTCACCTTCTGTCAGGACGGAGCTGTTGCAAAGAGACTTTGTTGTCACTAATAAGTAAAAATACGTACCTTCCCTCGATAACAAATACCGCTGAGAGTGCCCATGTGTTGCAGATGGGAAATGATTGTTAAACGTTTCCTATACAGTAGACCAGAAGAGATAACAACCTCTACACAATTATTTGCAGTCTGCCACCATAATCCCAGTACTTTATTTTGTGTATATATAAAGTATTAAAGTAACTTCCAGAGAATTGCAACACTAGCAGTAATATATTACTGCTAGTGTTGCAATTCTCTGGAAGTTATACAGTTTCTCAGCATACAGTTCCAGTGCAGGAGCACTTAACCAATCTGTTGTGCGTGTTTTTATTATTTTTATATACGCTGCCCTAAGAGCATTATGCTGAGTGATTAATATATCTAGTAAATTTTTTAAAAATCTATCAGACAAAGCAAAAAGCACAACTTGACCTATCTGTTGTATGTGGTTGGTTTTGGCATTGCAAAAATGGGTGCTAAGGAGAATCACATAGAAGTTAAACTGTGGTTGGAATGAAAGTGAATTATACACCAATGTAATGCCGTTGGTAAGCAAGATAAAAATGTATGTGCAGCTGTTTCTTTAAGAACAACAAAAAGGGAGCCATCCCTATTGATGGCCCTAGACCTTCAGAAAAGTACATGAGTAGTAACTTTCAGATAATACGTTGTTTAATTGTATACTGCGTTAGTAGAAGTGGGGTTTTTTTCCAGTGTATTCTTTGCGATGAGCTTTTGCTTATCTCTAATTGAAAAGTGGCTTGGTGGTTCTAGCCAGGTTTTTAAAAGAAGATTTTTTAGTGAACTTTGTGGTATTGCTAAAGTTGAGATGAATTCTTTTAAGACTAAAGCAATATTAAGTAATATTATTGCACATTTACAGCTATCTATGCTGTGTCTACAAATTTGTAGATATCCATTAAGTTGATATTTCCTATTTCCATTGTGCATTGTTAAAGTGGGGGGGGGGAGCATTGAGTGATGAATCTTGCATGCAGCACCTATGAACTATGTGCTGTGCCTCATGCAGCCTGTTTTTGTACTGTGCTTTCTGCCAGTGCTACTCAACTTTTGAGGCAGGGAATAGGATGTGTCCATCTTTTTCTGGTGCACTCCTCGTTTCTGGCTTGGGAGAGGAGGAAAGAGGGAGGTCTTTTCCAACCCAGTTCACTGAGTTTGACGTGTGATATATTAATCCCGATATCTCTTTTTGTGTGTTTTTGTTTTGCTGTCCCTCATATCATTCTAAGACTATCCACGTTTCAGTGCATACTGAGAGATCCTCACTCCCTAATTGTCCTACAGCTGCTATCTTTTCCTGCTTATTGTGGTCAGAAGCCTGTGGTGGATTACGATCTGAAAAAAATGCGGGAATATAACATTCCTGATAAAATACTGCTTTGGCAAGCATTATGAAACCCTGGAGAAAGTCTGGGGAAAATAAAGACTTCTCTCAGTTTTCTCTTGATGTGGTGACGCACATATTCACCCTTTAAGATTACCATCGTTGTTGTGTGTTTTTCTGTGTAGAACAGCTGTTTGTCCCTTGCTTGTCCAACTGATGAAAAACTGTAAAATCATACAATTCTAATAGGTGTTTGTTCATCTGAAAGTCCTTGACCTGGTAAGGGAATGGGCCCAACAGCTTAAATGGTGCCTTCCAATAGCCTAGAACTTTAAATGGTACCTTCCAGGTCATACTAACAAAGTTCCTTTTTCTTTCTTTTTAAAATTATTTCTTCAGGAGGCCCAGAGCCTGCCATTCCTGATGTGAGTATTGCTGCTTAAGTTATAGTAAATAGTATTTAACTAATGAGATAATAATATAACATTAAAAAAATACGTACATTCCCACAAATGAAAATGAATACTCAAAGCGATAAAGATGTTATTATGAGATAAAATAGAATAATGCATAACTTGGGGGGAAATATACACTCACACATTATCATGAAAATTATTACTTTAAAAACTGATGAACAAGAACTATGGGTGGTATTCAACTAATATTTGCTCAGAGCAGACCTGTTAAAGTTAATGGATCTAGCTTAGTCATGTTAATTATTGTAGTGGATTACCACCCCATGACTGTAAATCTACCTGCTTGAAACCTAAAGAAAGGTTCTTCATAAGATAGCTTTATTTGGTGAACAAGGAATGTAACCAGATGTTTGGAGCAAAAAGTACTCCCAATATCACATTGCCTCTAAAGGTAAAAAGGTAAAGGATCCTTAGATGGTTAAATTCAGTCAAAGGAGACTATGGGGTGCTGCGCTCATTTCACTTCAGGTCGAGGGAGCCAGCATTTGGTGCTGTGGTCTAAACCACTGAGCCTCTTGGGCTTGCCAATCATAGGGTTGGCAGTTGGAATCTGTGTGGCAGAATGAACTCCCGTTGCTCTGTCCCAACTTCTGCCAACCTAGCAGTTCAAATTGCCTCTAATACACAAACCTGGGATGTTTTCTGCCCATGGAAGCGGGAAGAAACAGAGTTGAGCCCTCCTTTTCCTTGGGCATTTTCCAAGACTGGCCAAGTTGGGTGGGTATGATAGCTTGCAGAGCAAAAGTGTGCAGGGTTAAGCATTTTCCTTATCTGCCCACTCTGTCAAACGTAAGACAAATTCAAGATTGGGAATCCATGTTCACTGCCAAATATCTATTTCTGGTCTAAGACTGTAACTGACATTGTAATTTTTGTGTGTGTGTGTGTGTGTGTGTTCAAAGCAAAACAAGACATTCTGCTCTAGCTGATTTTATGTTTCTGTGTTTCAGCTCCCAGTTCCGCCCATCAGTGCTTCTAGCCGCTGGGCCTGGGATCAAGAGGAAGAAAGAAAAAGACAAGAGAAATGGCAAGCAGAACAGGATCGCTTACTTCAGGTGTGGACTTAATAATGCAGTGTCCATCACTACAAGGTTGGCTCTGGATTTGGCCAGCCAGACTGACCTCCCAAATAAGCCTACCCTGGAATTTAGGCTGCCAATGGAAATGGTCTATAGTGATTTAAGGTTAACTTAGTGAGGCTAGGTTTTGGGGAGAATATAACTGCTATTTTAAAACAATTAAAGATGGAAATCCCCACCATTAATACTAAACATGGTATCAATATGTGGTTTATAATTGCTTTGTGGTTCAACCCTTTGTATAGATACTTAGAATAAAATCTCATTTTGCTAATAGGTTTTATTTCCAAATAAGCACCTCTGAGTTCATCCTATTTTGATGTCTTATCATCTGTTTTAGAGTAAAAGGCTTCTGGGGCAAAGCATATGCCATCTTAATATGTTCTTATGCATCCTGAATGCTGCTGTCTGAGAACCAGTTGTGTGTTTATTACTGTCCAACCTCCCTATGTTCTAATCCATTGCATAAATCTCTGAGAAATTAGATGCTTGAGACAAAACCGAATCCTGCTTTGAGATGAAATGTTAAAAGTCTGATGACTTATTTTTGCTCCCTAAACAGAAGTTAAGGTTAACCCATTCCTTTCTAGGAAGAGTGGGTTGCTTCTTATAGGAAGAAGTAAAATAATAGGTAAATAAGAAAGCACCAAGGTAACAATTATGGTATTTGTGCAGCGTTAGAATCAATTACAAATTTGTATTATACTTCCACACCACCATGCCTTTAAAGGTAAAGGTAAAGGACTCCGACAGTTGTCCAGTTGCGAATGTCTCTGGGGTTGTGGTGCTCATTTTGCTTTACTGGCCAAGGGAGCTGACGTTTGTCCGCAGACAGTTTTTCCAGGGCATGTGGCCAGCATGACTAAGCCGCTTCTGGCAAAACCAGAGCAGCACACAGAAATGCTGTTTATCTTCCCACCAGAGCAGTACCTATTTATCTACTTGCACTTTGATGTGCTTTCGAACTGCTAGGTTGGCAGGAGCTGGGGCCAAACAACGGGAGCTCACCCTGTTGCGGGGATTCAAACCACCGACCTTCCAATTGGCAAGCCCTAGGCTCAGTAGTTTAGACCACAGTGCCACCCATGCCTTTACACATCCTCAAAAGTGCTTTTTTTGTATATCAGAAAGTACCTTCCCTTGCCATTGATTTGCCAGAACTAGCTTTCATAAGAGTACTGAGTTTTTGACATTATTGAGAGGGCACTATTTGAAATGAAACTGATATTTATAATGTAAAAGATTGTGTGCAAGGTTTGCCCAACTATGGATTTATCTTACTTTGTACAGTACAGTGAACATACCACATTTCTATGCAGTTTACATTGCCAGAAAATATATGTTCAGCTAATTATGCCATTAAATTAATATACTTTTTTTAAAAAAAAACCTAGGAGAAATACAGGCGCGAACAAGAGAGACTGAAGGAAGAATGGCTGAAAGCTCAGAAAGAGGCTGAAAAGGAGAACTCCAAATACTTAAATGAGGTGAGCTCTATAACTTATTGTGAATTACCCTCTCTTGGTACTTCCATGGAACAAAATTTACAATTTGCTTTGTTCCTGGCTAGTAAGCAAATGCATCAGAATCAGGAAATGCAGGCAACTATATTCCACTAGAAGAAAATCTAAACAGGAACAGGATGATGATAATAGATTCATCAGGACAAACTAAAAATCACAAATCCATGAATAGCAGGAGTTTCTAGCAGTAATGATAAATCATCTTAAAATGTGCATCAAAAAACATTGAAAGTCAAAATAGATGCTAACAGTTCCATTTAGGTAGGTTTCCTCAACCTGGTGTCCCTGAGATGTTGTTGAACTACAACTGTCACCAACCATGACCATTAGCCATGTTGAAGTCCAGATCCATCTGGAAGGCACTAGTTTGGGGAAATCTGTACCACGAGATCCAAGCAGAATTTCTTATTGCAAAACACATATTGTGTAGTAGTTGGTGGCTTAATTTGTGTCTTTGTGTCACTGCTTACCTTCACCAGCTGTTGCCAATCTGTTTCCTTAAGTCAGTTTCAATTAAAAATCTTAAGAAGGAAGTCCAGGTAAGACTTCTTTTTGACAATGGATGTATTGTCAATTTGGATACAAGGTGGATGGACGGAAGACTGTCGCTCTCACCTTTATTCATGCCAACTTCGCTTGTACCAAGGTCCTATGCAAGCTCTCTCTTTTTTTATGAATAGCAGCAACTGGCAGGTTGCATACAAACTACAATCGATCTTTTAGTTGTTTGTGTCCATGACCATGGAGATTGCTGGAAGACTTCAAGAAAAGTTTAGATAGCTTTAGCCCTGCATGAGGGCTCTACAGTGCAGGTCATGCTGACTAATCTACAAGTGTTCATTCGCCAGAGGCTTAGCAGGTATAGCGTTCAGTTCCCAGATCCACAAAATGCAAATATCATATTTAATCATGTAAACTTACAGTGTGACAGACTTAAATGGTTGATAATGGACCACTTAAGTGCAATCATCCCTAAGCGGTGTACAAGAAATACAATACAGGAAGCTAAAAATGGGTTAAAACTTAAAAATAAATGCCTGCTTTAAGTTAAAGCAAATGAGTAAAATAAAATGTAAGTAGAAGTACTAAATGTGCTAAAGATGGCAAAACCCACTAATTTTAAAAGTTAGAGGCTAGGGCAAGTGCTAATAATATTCAATGGTTCCATTTCCTAAAACTCTGCGCCATCCTGTCTGCTTCATTTTTATACGCCTTGCACTCTCTTCTAGGAGGGGACTGTATTGAAGCCAAATACTGTGTCTGTAACTGCACAAGAACCTCCTGTTTCCATGTGGAGAGCAAATGGAGATCACAAGGCTGACTATTCTGATGCTGGTAGACGATGGGAAGAAGAACGAGAACAGGAGAAGAAGGGAGAGGAAAGGAAACGTCTTGAGGAGGCCCAGAGACTGGAAGAAGCAGCAACTGCGTTACGAATAGAACAAGAGAGGAAGCGCCAAGAACTAGAACGTGAGAAGGAACGAAATGTGTCCTATGCAGAGGAGCCGAGGTATCAGGAAGCAGCAGAACAGAAATTGCAGGTTGAACAAGTCAAGGAAACTTCGATACAGAGGCCCCAGTATCAAAGGTGTGCATTCAGTGTTTCGCTATGGTTTTTTTTGCTATAGTGACCTACAGAAGGCATAAGCATAAACTAAAAAATGTACAACTAAAATACTTTATATTCATGAGAGTTTATTACCGTATATTGATGCACAAGTACTTGTGAGTGCAAAAAGCAATAGAATCAGTCAATAGGCTTGTTTTGAAACAATGTAAGTTTCAGATTGTTAACTGGACTATTTATGTTGAGGTTTGTGGTAGGATTTTGGTAAAAGCTCTGTTTGCTATGGCTGCAAGTATCCCTGGATGCAAATACACACTTGCAGCAGCAACCAAGTCCTAGTGGAGTTCTTGTCACAGCATCCAGAATAAGCTTTCTTCATTTACCCTCATCCCACCTTCGTAAATCAATAATTGGGTCTTTCAGGAGGGCTGACACCAAGTGCTACAATGGGCAAGAACCCCATATATGACTCTGTTAGGATCTCCCTGGACATTTGAGGACTCTAGAGCCAATCCTAACTTGATATGTTAGGATGCAGGAATCATGAATCTGGTGCCCAGACCCCTCATTTAGGTTTTTGCCCCATCACTAAACCATAATAACTATAACACTTTCCCTCTCCATGAAACTACACTGACTGATTTCCAGAAGAACTGTTTCAGTTAAGCTCTGCAGCAAAATTTACCAAGGAAAGCTGGATTAAGTATTTGCCATCAGTTGTGCCTCCCCCATTCTTAAACCATCTTATTGTTGTGTGATTTACAGGTAAGAAGGCCTGCTGCAGGCCTGTTGCAAACAGATGCATAGATAACCAACGTGCTTTAAGTGAATAGATGCTAACGTAGGCACTACATCTGCATGTTTGTTTAGGTCAAGGAAGGCTTATATGTGGCCCTCTAGCTCCATCACCCCTTGCCATGCTGGGCAAGGCTGGTGAGCGTTCGAGGGCAACAGTTTTGCCACCACTGCTTTAGTTTGCTGTGTGTACATAGTCCTTAGCACTTACAATGGATGCCCACCAGGACTGTAATATTTTGCAGATCTACCTGTATTTAAACCAGGGCAGGAATCCTTGGGGGGGGGGGGAAGGCAAGGGCCACATTACTCTAGTGTAAAGCTTTTGGGAACTGCCTTGCATAGGTGGCTGTGGCCAGGCAGCACACAGTCACACACCTTTAACTAGCACCCATCCCTTTCTGTCTCTCTTTCCCCTCCCTCCAGTTTCTTCTCTTTCTGCACTGAGACTTTCTGCACTGCACTCCCACGTCTTAGTGCACCAGAGAGGCAACATTGCAATCTGCTTTTTTAAAGTTCCCGTGGCTTCCTCTCTGTGCACTAAGGGTTGCCCTTTTCTGAGCACACCAAAAGGAATCCAGGAGAAGTTGCCATCCAGGCACACTGAAAGCTGTCTGAATAATCAGCTATCTCTGCCCACTGAGAAATAGGAGCAGATCTTTGCTTTCTCATTGCTTAGCTGGAGAAAGTAAGTTTGCAGAGAGGGGGAGGTTTTAATTTCTCTTCCTCCCTCCACAGATTTCCCTTGCCCATGTGCTTCTCAGTCACACCATCGCTGTGTCTTCCCAATGTTTGTGTCCAAACCTTAAAAATGAATTCAAGTGCATAAGAACCTCAGATCTTGCATTGCAAAAGTGAAATATAGTGTATACATTTTATTTTATTTTTATTTTGCAAACTGTAAATGCTCAGAACTTGGCACTGAGCATTTCTAAGACAAGTCATACTGCTGTTGTAAATTATACAACAAAGAACAGGTCCAACTTCCTAATCTGCCATCCCTTCTCCTACAGCTTCCTGTTTTCTTGGATGCAAATCTAGATTTGCAAGAATTTCTTGTTCAATATGTGGGAGGCTATTGTTCATGGTTTTGTATCTTCCTGCAGTGCCAGCCAAATGAGTATCTCTTCCTGTGTAATCTATTCATTCTAATGCGTGTTTACTTTAGGCATTTTGAAACATCAAGAAATTCTGATGAACCAACAGGCTACTTCAGTACTAACAGGTAAAACTATGCTGGTTTCCCTGTCCTTCAATTTATGCTTGTTTGGGATTCTTCTACAAGTGTGCCTCTGAAACGCTGGAATCCTGGTACAGCTTAGGGAAATACAGCATTAGTTTGTGGATTACTTAATAATGGGCAACTATGGAAGTATGACGGGACGCAGGTGGCGCTGTGGGTTAAAGCCTCAGCGCCTAGGACTTGCCGATTGAAAGGTCGGCGGTTCGAATCCCTGCGGCGGGGTGCGCTCCCGCTGCTCGGTCCCAGCGCCTGCCAACCTAGCAGTTCGAAAGCACCTTCGGGTGCAAGTAGATAAATAGGGACCGCTTACCAGCGGGAAGGTAAACGGCGTTTCCGTGTGCGGCTCTGGCTCGCCAGAGCAGCGATGTCACGCTGGCCACGTGACCCGGAAGTGTCTCCGGACAGCGCTGGCCCCTGGCCTCTTAAGTGAGATGGGCGCACAACCCCAGAGTCTGTCAAGACTGGCCCGTACGGGCAGGGGTACCTTTACCTTTACCTTTATGGAAGTATGAAGAGGGATGCGGGTGGCGCTGTGGGTTAAGCCACAGAGCCTAGGACTTGCCGATCAGAAGGTCGGCGGTTCAAATCCCCGCGGTGGGGGGAGCTCCCATTGTTTGGTCCCTTCTCCTGCCAACCTAGCAGTTCAAAAGCATGTCAAAGTGCAAGTAGAGAAATAGGTACCGCTCTGGCGGGAAGGTAAACGGCGTTTCCGTGTGCTGCTCTGGTTTGCCAGAAGCGGCTTAGTCATGCTGGCCACATGACCCGGAAGCTGTACGCCGGCTCCCTCGGCCAACAAAGCGAGATGAGCCCCGCAACCCCAGAGTTGGTCACGACTGGACCTGATGGTCAGGGGTCCCTTTACCTTTTACCTATACCTGTGGCAGAGCACTGCTAGGCTTCAGGCGGATCATAGATAGAGCTGCTTCTGAGGAATAAATATATGAAGCCTAAAACTGGGGCGGTGGTGGGGTGGGAAGAGAGCCTGCTCCAAAGGTAAACGGCATTTCTGTGTGCTGCTCTGGTTCGCCAGAAGCAGCTTAGTCATGCTGGCCACATGACCTGGAAGCTGTACGCCGGCTCTCTCGGCCAATAAGGCAAGATGAGCACTGCAACCCCAGAGTCAGTAATGACTGAACCTAATGGTCAGGGGTCCCTTTACCTTTTTATGGAAGTATGATGGGATAAAGTGTCATTTCAGCTGCATTGCCTTAGATCTTGGGTAGTAAAGGAGGTTGTTGGAACGTCAATTCCTGCAGATGTGGCCAGTGATCAGAGGGTGATGAGTCTGATAAGAGCATCTGGGCAGCACCTAGTTGAGTTACCCCTGCCTTAGATCATACCACAATAAAACAAAGCCACCACAGCTGCAGAATATTTTTGGGGTTTTTAGAAGAGATAAAACCATATACTAATAGTATTTTTGGAAGTCCTTCAGATATGATGTAATGTAACAAAGTCAGATGTTAAAGTGTAATTCTGTGATTCACAACAGCCTCTGCACCATGTTTATCAGTATATGTTTCAACGTAGAGGAAAATTTAGATGTGACTGGCTTAATGAGGCACCAGATAATTTCAGCTGTTATTTTTTTATCTTCAACCACTATTGACCGTCATTACATCATACTGCTCACCCACATGGTTGTATAATCTAAAATATGAAAAGCAAAGAGTAGGCGTAGAAGTGAGCAAAGATATCAACAGTGACAGGATTTGCTTGAGCTTCTGTAGTCACATAAGACATTCGGGGGGGGGGAATATGTTCAGTGTTCCTGATCTATTTTTAATTGTTACATCTTCCATTCATATCCATATGTCTGAGGCATTTTCCCATTAGTGCCTAGTTATCTTGTCCTTATGTAGTGAACATTGAAACAGCAGTTACGGTATTTCCCACCTTATATGATTGTACCTCTCCAAATGAAAATCACAATGAACTGGCTGAATATGTTGCAGTCTATAATCCTCCGAATCTTCCTGGGACTCTTGTTCGCTTTATCCATATGCATTTGCTTGACCCTATTTCCTGACTGTTTTAAGGGAGCAATCCTAATTGAGGCAGAGAGCTTGTGGAGCAGCGGGTTGTCCACTACATTTACAGTTCCGCTGCTTGCGGTGAAGGTTGGGGCAGTTGATTCTTCTCTTTCGCAGCACCAGCTTTTAGGCTGGGCCAGGAGTGGGGCTCCGATTGGATCCCTCACCAAGAAATGAGCTGGCTTTTGTTCCATCAGATCTGTCGCTTGCTCCACCCCATCCCTAAAATGCCCCATTTGGGCCAACCCAAAACTGGTGGAATACAGTTGAGGGACACCTCAACCACATCTTAATCCCCATCAGCAGTGCAGATTAGGGGTCTGGACTGTTCTCTGGATGGTTCTCCATACCGACATACAATTTGCAAATGCTGTGCAGGATTAAATCTCTCTGTATAATAAAATCATAAGGCTGTTGTCACATGCAGTTCATGTGGTCACCAGTAGGCAGCCACATGAGCAGTACGGTGAAAGGAATAACTAGGACAGGCTGTGGTAGCACCCTGGCAACCGTCGTCCTCTGCTACACCACTGCTGCCATTTCAGCCTCAGTGGTGCTCAGTGGAGTCTGAGGAGGGAATCAGCAGAAGAGCAGATGATGGGGAGCTGGCCTAGCCTGGCTCTTCCTTTGCAGCTTGTGTGGCCCATGGTTTGGTTGAGCTGTAAAGTGAGGAATGTAAGGGGAGAGAGGAGGCCGGGTTAGCCACATGTAAAGGAAGGAGGAGGAGGTTTGTGAGGGGATGGGGTATGTTGAGGTGAGGTGAGTAAAGCTAGTAATATGTAACTTCTTAATTGTTTTTAGAAGTAAATCCAGATCAACTCCAGATCTAGATGATCATCATGCAAATAGAAATGGTGAGTGGTGTGTGCATATTATTATTATTTTTTGTAAAAGGGGATTTTTAAAAAAAAGCTGCTCGGAAACAATATGAGATACTGGATTATTTTGTCATTGGTTGTCTGGTAAGACTGAATTATTGCAGAACTTAAGCCTTGTCTATAGGTACAGGTGGGACACGGGTGGCGCTGTGGGTTAAACCACAGAGCCTAGGACTTGCCGATCAGAAGGTTGGTGGTTTGAATCCCCACGACGGAGTGAGCTCCTGTTGCTCGGTCCCTGCTCCTGCCAACCTAGCAGTTCCAAAGCACATCAAAGTGCAAGTAGATAAATAGGTACCACTCAGGCGGGAAGGTAAATGGCATTTCCATGAGCTGCTCTGGTTCGCCAGAAGCGGCTTAGTCATGCTGGCCACATGACCTGGAAGCTGTACGCCGGCTCCCTCAGCCAGTAAAGCGAGATGAGCGCTGCAACCCGAGAGTCAGCCATGACTAGACCTAATGGTTAGGGGTTCCTTTACCTTTACCTATAGGTACAGGTAGGTACATAATCTGATCTGGGTCAGAATGTCGGGACATGTTGCACATTATTGAACACTAGATCCCAGGGAGATGCAACCATTTGGATGACTCACAGGTCATTTTAACACCAGTATTTTTCTCCACTGGAGCAGAGATTTGCCTTTGTAAAAAGTAGGCAGAATGCTTCACCTTTCTATCAGTATTCTGTCACGAATCATGACTCATACTACAATGCATATAGAGTATCGTGCATCATAAGAGATGTTACTGAGTTTGCTTTTTATCTCCCCTCCACCCCTTTAGTGCACTTGTGTGATTTGTGTGTCTATGCTTCTCTATTTTTCAAATTAGGCATGAAGAGCAAACTTTCTGAGCAGTCCTCAAATGCTGGTGACTCACAGAAGAGATCTCAGAAAGAGCATGGCTTGTCCCCAGCTGAGCTGGAAAGACAGCAGATCCTTCAGGAAATGAGAAAGAAGACATCCCTACACACCGACAACAGCTGGATCAGACAACGCAGTTCCAGTATGCACAAAGAGCCTGTTAGTCTAATTGGCACTAAAATGAGGAGGTAATATTGATTCACTGTGTGTTGCCTATCATTGACTGTATGATGCTCATGCCATTCTGGAGCTGTGATTGATTTACAAAGCAGTCAAGAAAAGAATTTATTTTAATTTGAGATGGATCAAATTTTCAATTTTTTCATGAAAATTTGTATTTTCCCCTTGGATAGTGATAATTCCTGGTTGTAGTACACTGTTTTTGAAGTTGATGTATCATTTAAGCAGCCTGTGCTATGATCCTTGTACCTATTTGAGCTGCATTAGCAAAATTTGTTGATGAAATATTTTTTCTTGGATTCCCAACGTGTGTGTGGGTATTCACCCTAGCTGAGATTGAAAGAGCTATTCTTGTTACTCTCAAGAGCCTTGGGTCTGCTTTTGTTTTGTTGGAACAGCAGGCCCACGGGCTATCTTCCAAACTGATTTTGAAGCTCCTCTCCATTTTGGAAGAGAGTTTCCTTGAAGCTTGAGGAACTGCTGCTTCTGAAACATGAATCCATTGCCACCTTGGCATGGTCCTTTAGACCGCCTGTGTATTCATGTGGAAAACAACTCGCTTCACAGTTGGGAGTTCATAGTTTGTCACTTTGTGAACCTATTATAGAAATTGGCTTTGAATCTGAACATCTGGGAGCATTGTTAACATCATAAGAAAAGTTCAGCTTCCTCCTTTCCCACAATTGCCAGCCAAATGCCTATGGGAACCTCACAAGCAGGGCATGAATGCAATAACCTTACCTCACCCATTGCCAGTGGTATATTCTGCCTCTGAATCTGCAAGTTCCATGTAGCCATATTTTTATGTCGAGAACTGTCCTGAGATCTACAGATGAAGGGTGGTATATTAAATGGATGGATGGACAAACAGACAGATTAGTAGTCTCTATGAATTTGTCCAAAGTTCTCTAAGCTAGTGGCCATCATGGCATCTCTGTGATAGATGGTCATCCACTCTCTGCTTGAAATGAAGGAGAGTCCACCACATTCTGAAGAGTTCATTCCACTGTCCAACAGATCTTAGCATCAGAAAGTTCTTCCTGATGGTTAGTCAGAATCTCCTTTCTTGTAACTTGAATCCATTGGTTTGGGTCCTAGCTTCCAGAGCAGGAGTAAGCAAGCTCGCTCCATCTTCCATGTGCCAGCCCTTTAGATATTTGAAGATGCCTTCCTCTGTTTCCTCTTATCCAAGCTAAACACACCCAGCTGCCTCAAATGTTCCTCATAAGGCTTTCCGGACCCTTGCTCATCTTGGTTGGCCTCTGTGGCAATCACACAGGGTCCCCAGACGTTTAACGGTCTGTTGATACCTGTGCCACCACTGTGCTTGTTTCCCCGCTGCCACCAACCCGTTACGCTTGGGTAAAACACTGAGTCCAAACATTTGTTAAAAGTGAACCAAATAAACAAGTTTATTTTATAAACACTAACAAGCTTATGGTTTCTCAGATAATAGTCCTGTCAGTATCTTAACTTTAGTTTCTTTACCGGCCTATACCTTCCTAGATACCTTCTGACTGATTATCTCAGCTCTTTGACTGACTCCTCTTAACCAATTCTCTCACTCTCTCACACCAGACTAGCCCAACCCACAGACTTATCTCCTCTGTCTCTTCTAGCTCCAGACTGTCTTCTCAACCACTCTAACTCCTCCAAAAAACCCTCTGTGCTTGAACCTTATACACAATTAACTCCGCCCCTTGGGTTCCCATTGGTTAGTCATTTTACAATTAGTTAACCCTTTCCTTATGAACTCAGTATGATGTCACACACCTAGGAAGGCAAATGCCACAGCCTCCTTTGCACGCATTCCAGCTAGTCAATATCATTCTTAAATTGTGGCAACCAGAACTGGACACGGTACTTCAGGTGTGCTCTGACCAAAGTACCATTTTGTTACCAAAAAAATGCAAACCTGTTGAAGCACACTATGCTCAACCTTCACCTTCTTGCTACAAAGGCAGCCATATAATCTTCTTCTTTTTTAACGTACAGAGGTGAGAGTTTGGATAACCTTGATTCTTCAAGAACAAATTCCCGGAGGCCTCATTCCTGGATGGGCCAGTCTGGATCTTCACTGTCTTTATCATCTAGTCAAGATTTTAGTCACCATGTGCCTCCTGTAGTGTCCACTTCAAATCGTGCCTACATGCGCATACCCTCTTCCAGCCTGCCATCTCCTTCGGCCAGTTCCATGAAAACTTCATCCTTGCCTCATGTTCTTCCATCTGCACAATCTCCTGCTCCCCGTTCTCAGTCACCAACTTCTGCTTCCCAGTCTGGAACTCAGCAACGCAGCAGGTATGGGGTTCTGTCTAAAACTTTTGGCTAAAAACTTTTATGCATAACTTAACGTTACGGTGTTTTCGTAAAGGATGATGTAGAGAACAATGAACTCCTTCCATCCGTGCAGAAAATAATTAAAATGGCACCATTTATTTTTAAGCTTGCAAGCTCTGGAGACTCCACACAGAGCTGCAGAATGTGTTTTGCACTACATAATTAGAGGGACATAAAAAATATTTTGTCAGCTCTGCCTCTTTTGCTGTTTTATTCTTAAAGTGATTAATGCCTCAAAGTGTATGTTTATAAAATCAAGCCATGCACACATATATTCTGTAAGCCAGTGGCTCAGGCATTGGGTATATATCCATTTCAACCTCCTTCTGGAAGGGTGAGATTTTGAACAGGGTCATCCCAAGGATTGTGGCCTACCCAAGATGTGATTCTCTCTAACCCTTTCCTCATAATTGATATTTATGGGTTCTAAATCAGTTGGTAACTAATGTTATAAAATCAGTTGGTAACTAATGTTATACAATTTCATTTTACAATGTGTATTTAATTGGAACATGAATGCACACATTTAAGCACCCAAGTACCATGTTCACCCCTCCTTGTTTCAGGGTTGTTGAATACCATACTTTTCCGTGTATAAGACTAGGTTTTTTTCTTTAAAAATTATGCTGACAAGTGGGGGTCCTCTTATACATGGAGCCATCCCCTCCCCCTGCATTTTCTTAAATTGGAGTGCACAAAAATAGGGGGCATCTTATACATGGGGGCGTCTTATACACGGAAAAATATGGTACTTTGTATGGCTTTTTCTGTGGAAAATGTACATTAAGAGCATGTTTATATTATGTAAATAATATGAGACTTGTCTTCTTGCAACTTTTTAATGCTGGTTTTTAACCTCTCTGGTTTGAGAGCAGACCACGGTTACATCAGTTTTGATGACACTGTAAAATCATGCTTATTTATGACAATGCAAGGAATGGAATAAGCATTTGCAAGCTCATCGGGAAGTTTCCAGTCTCCCAACTGTTAGTGATCAGCAATACAATATGTGAACTAGTCTGTAGTGTTATCTTCAAATTTTATATGGCAGAACTTCAGAGAGGTTTCTGTTGTATGTCCCAGCCTAGTGCTGTGTTGCCTAAAAATATACAGCTGTTGGGATTTGGATAGGAGCACTTTCTGAAATGTATTCATAATCGTTTCCCACAGATAAAGAAAAAGAGAGGAATCTAAATCATATATTCCTGCATGCTAAATTTAGAATCGTTTTGGACATTGTAATTTATGTTGAAAATTTATGGTGGCACTATGTTGCATGAAAGATTGCTGAAGGTACTCATTTAATCATTGAAATGGTAACTTCTCTTCCCGATTTGAAAATTTCTGTTCTAGGATAGTAACTTGCAGATTTCTTCTAGCAGTCCTGAGTTTGGGTTCATTACTCATGCTGTCGTAGCACTTCTTTTCAATGACATTTCTCTCGTTTCCTAAAATCTGCCTCTCAGCCGCTTTCTTGTTCTGTATCTAGGTCGGTCAGTGGAAAGCGAGTGTGCTCATACTGTAGAAACGTTCTGGGCAAAGGAGCAGCCATGATCATCGAATCTCTTGGTCTTTGCTATCATTTACATTGTTTTAAGGTGAGAGGTGGGCAAAACGCCAGGGAGATGGAGGAACCTTACACTGCCGGCTAGCATGGCAACTTAGAAGACACTGAATTAGGGGCTCTGCTAATCAACCTTGCGCTGCATGCATAACTCAGCCTGGCAAATATCTCTGCTTGCTCACCTGCTTCAAATTAAAATAATCAGGTTCTTGATTTGATTGAGGATTTTGAAATACGTTCCATCAGTGGTTTCATGCAACCTTGCACACATCTGAATTAGCATTCTACATTTGCAATTACATCCTTAATCACGTAAGGTGGATTAGTTCGGTCTTCAAATCTTCATCTGTTTGCCTTCACACAATGAGGGTAGTTAATGTATGGAAGAATATAGTCCCTCTGCCGCCACCACCACACACTTCTGGCTCCAATAGGAAACTTCCTGTGCACTTAGGTCATAAGGGGGTGGGGCTTTGTGTTGAATGCCAGCACTGTCTGAAGCTGGTAAGGCTTTTTCAGTGATGGGACCTAGGAGCTCCTCCTGGTGAGGTTGTTTAGCTTCTGGTTTAGCTTGTTTAGGGTCTTCAGGAAATTGATGGAGAATTCTAGTGAGCCTTTGGAATTGAATGGGTTTATGGTGGTTCCATCTGAAAATATGACTGCTTTAAAATCATCAAACAATGTATACTGAAGTTATATATTACAAGCCATCCTGAGCATTTCTTAGAAGCTGTGTGTGTGTGATTTTTAAAAATAAAGTAAGATACACTTAAAGAAGCATTCTCACACAGAAATAGTAGCACTGATATCATTGTAAACATGAAGTCTGACCAGACTTTAAGAAAGGAGATCTTGGGTGGCAGGAATCTGATTGTGACTCATGCTTGGTGCCAAAATCACTGCTTTTTATTCTTTTGTGCCATGGAAATCATTCTGTTTCAGAAAGCAAGACTCCCGTTTCCTAATCCCTGGGTCATTCCTCTTCTCTGCTTAAAGTGCACAGCTCTTCACCTTGCTTGTTTCTAGCATTAGAATCTCTCCTGCATATTAACACACTCCTGCTCTTGCTGAAGAGGGTACATGGTTCAAATCTTGTATTTGAAAAATCATTGCAAAATGTGTTTATACTGCTAATTGTTCCTTTTTCTTCACAGTGCAATGCTTGCGGGTGCGACCTTGGGGGCTCTCAGGCCGGAACTGAAGTCCGGATCCGAAACAATGAACTCTTCTGCAATGACTGCTATCTCAGATTTAAGAGTAAGGGGTTCCTTCAACAATGCTAAAGTTTTGATTACTTATGCCTACACCAAATGCTTTTCAGAATTATGGTTTTCCTCTGTGTATGTGATATAGGGATGATTCGCGTTGTAGTGGTTGTTTCTACTGGGATTTGTGAGGATTTTCTTCTTGGATCAATGAGGCCATTTTTTTTCTGATTTGAAATATTTAAAAAGAAAAAAACGGAACAATTACCAAAAGTGCAATTGGAACAATAGGAGTAAAAGAAAAGAAACCAGTATACCTGAGGGATATTATTTTACATTATTTTGTATTTCTCTCAGTGTCATGATACATTAAAAGTACTCCACCTACATATTAAACAGTTGATTAGTAATAATTAGGGAGGAAGATGAATGGTTTGTAGTGTTTTAGATATTGCAAGTTATGACAAATCATAAATTTTATTCTGCTTTGAAGGAGCATCCTCCTCTGGGAGAAGAAGGCTTCCTCTTAGTGGTCACAGCTGGAGGAAGACTTGACCTAAAGAGCTGAGAAAATTAATTTTTCATTGGCTGGGATCCTAAGTATGCTTTTAAGGATTCCAGCTTCATGAAATCTGTTGGGTGGCCAACTTATTAAATATCTTAGAGATCATGGGGCCTGGTTCTTCTGCTCTCTTAATCTTGTTAAACTCAGATTTGTCTTTAGGAAAGCTTTGCTGTGTATCCCACTGCCATCAGAAGCACAGTTGCTGATCACATGAGGCAGGAACTTCCTGGTTGCAGCATTTTAGACTGTTGTTTGTGCTGTACTTTTGTACTGTTTTATTGTTGTTAGCCGCCCTGAGCCCGGCTTCGGCTGGGGAGGGCGGGATATAAATAAAAATTATTATTATTATTATTATTATTATTATTATTATTATTATTATTATTTATTATTATTATTATCTTGCCTTATTTACCTTCAGTGTTTACTGAAGACTGCCTTATTTTTAACCAGCCTTCAGTATTAGTTGCTTGCCTTCCAATTATGGATTCTGTGGGCTGTTGCTGTTGGATTTTGATCCCAGTTCGTTCCATTGTTCTGGTCTTTTATAGTTATTATTTTTTACTTTACTCAGGTTTTGTGGCTATTTAGTATGCTGTCCTGAGGGGCCTTTTAGGTGGGATAATGTGTGTTGTGCTGTGTGTGCCATTTTAATAGTTGCTTGACTTAATTTGCAAGGGACGCGGGTGGCACTGTGGTCTAAAACACAGAGCCTAGGGCTTGCTGATCAGAAGGTTGGTAGTTCGAATCCCCGCGACGGGATGAGCTCCCATTGCTCGGTCCCTGCTCCTGCCAACATTAGCAGTTCAAAAGCACGTCAAAGTGCAAGCAGATAAATAGGTACCGCTCTAGTAGGAAGGTAAACGGCGTTTCTGTGCGCTGCTCTGGTTCGCCAGAAGTGGCTTAGTCATGCTGGCCACATGACCCGGAAGCTGTCTGCAGACAAACGCCGGCTCCCTCGGCCAGTAAAGTGAAATGAGCGCCACAACTCCAGAGTCGTCCATGACTTGACTTAACAGTCAGGGGTCCCTTTACCTGACTTACATTTAGGTGGAGATGACATATCTGAAATGTCAGCTCCGCTTTGACCCAACAGATTTTTGCTTTATATGAAATCACAGGGCAACGTTTTTAACCTTACACAAATTCCATTATAGATGAAGTGGAAGTACTTTTACTAGTGTAGCCTATCTAGGTTTCTTTTGAAGTATGAGGCTTTGAAGAGTTAGTGGCCTATCCATGTATGATATTTGGAAGGTTCCCCAGCAAGAAATCCAGTGTAGGTTGACGTTACCTTGTCTCTTCCAGGGACTTTGGCAAGAGAAGAGTAGGCACCTTAGCAAAGCATCATGAGATCTCAGCCTTGTTTGGAAATAGTTCCTCACGCAATGACTGCAACATCAGGGGATTAGCTTTCTGTGTAAATGAATCTTTGCATATCTAATAACACAGACGTAATATTCATATCACCTTGGTGCCACTTGAAATGTAATTCTTTTCCGTGGAGCCAATTCACATCTTTAGATGTTTCATTTTCTTGAAACATCTGAGTAGGAAGGAAACTTGAAAATGCTTTCTTGACTTAACATGTCCTGTCAAGGTAGCTTTTGTGTTCCTATTTGGGTTTTTCCTTATAATCGTGCTTTTTTATATTAATCTGCTTTTTTATGTCAATCCACATCCCTGCCTTTTTAGACTCCCTACTGCTCTCAGCTTCTGCTCTTCTCAAAATGCCTATAGGTGGCTCTAAATTCAGGGGTTCAGGACTGCTGTCTGCATCCAGCCCTGTAGTGGGATACTTCCACCCATATTGCTTGCTTGCTAGCCCACATAAGATTATAAGGACTGGTTGTCTGGCTTTCCATACTGTAAGACTCTTCCAATCACAGTGGAGGCTGCTTCAGACACCTTTAAAGTGCCCAGTTGTGCGTGGTAGCATTAACTTGTAGCCAAAATATCTGCCCAGTGGTTGCATGCCTAAGACTTCAGTTTTTCTAGCCCCTCATGTTGGTTATGTGAACTTTGGCAATTGTTGATGTGAAAGGAAAAGCTGAGGAAAATCATTCTTAGTGCAGTCGAACATCATAACAAGTGTAGGTGTTTAAATTTGAGGCCAAATCATATGGGCACATGCCCTTAGACTTTTCATCCTCTTCTATCCCCAGTATATTTTGGAATGCCATTTAAGAACACTCCTGCTGTTGCTAGTCATGTTGTCCTGGCCTTCTAAGGGCCAAAATAGATATTGCATTATGTTAAATGCTTTCATGCACTTTTGTGTCATTCTAATGTGAATAGCTCTGAGCAGCATTGGGAACACAGTGGATGTGGAGGGAGAGGTTAACCCTTTTTCCTGCTGTCATGCTCATGGAAATCCTTCTTCTCTCCTATGTATCAGGAGAGAAATGCTCATTGGAGCCTGACTGTAACTTTCCACAATTCCAGGCAGCTACTAACTTGTGGTAGCTTCAAGTCTCTCTCTCTCCAAGCCTCCCCCTCCTTTTCTGTCCATTAGTTGGCTCATGAGTAAACATTTGTTACAAGAGCTCCTTCTGCTGGCCTTGTGAAAAATCTAATGGCACTTAAGTGTGCTAGTTCATTCAACTTATTGGGGATCTCATTATGAGAGCTTGAAAATGAAATTCTCGGTGTTCTACCCCCAAACTATCTTACTTTTCCAGAACAGTTTGGATATTGTTAGCACAATTAAGCAGAATGCAAGAAATATTTGAGGATTTTAAGAAAGCAGTTTGCAGTGGAGATGTTTCTCTCTTTCTGAACCCCTGCATTAATTAATCCTTCTCTTTCCTCTTATTTTAAACAGCTGGACAGCCAACCGTTATGTGATAGAAGCCTTAATATGAAACCACTGCTACAGATAGAGGAGGAAGCTGCTGCTGTAGATCTATAAATATATTTTGTGTGTGTGGTTTTTAAAAAATATTTTTGCCTGTCTAGCTCATGTAGAAAATTCATGGTATCTTTTATTATACTTATATGGAGCTATTTATGAGAAGGTAATCACAATAAAACATTTCTGGGTTAAAAATAAATAAAACAGAGTGCTTTAAGTTCAATGTATAATTCCATCCTTATATATATCTACACACACATACAAAAGGGAGAAAAACATTGAATTGGGTAATTTAAAAATGTTGGAGACTTGCGAGGAAATAGCTTTAATTTTCCAATCATATATGAAGAGGCTTTTTAATGTTCTTAAATGAGCATTACTGAAATAATAAGTATGTATTCGTAACCGCAGTTTCTACATCTGATGTATATGCTATCAAGTTCTGCAGGATATTCTGAAATTGCATTCAAAGACATACAGGTGGCTGCTGTCTATATTTGAGTTACTAAGCTTAAGTAATATTATCGTTTTTAAAACTAAAATGTAAACTTCAGTCTGTTTTGCCTGGGATTCACTATTTCATTGTGCTTTAATAGTTAGAGCCAATCGGGGAAATTTTTTCTGAGGCGTTCTTTCTTTTCATGTTTGAGAAATGTAACTCTACTTGCACCTCAAACAAGTTAATAAGATTGAGCATTTCCCCCCTTCTGTTGACTTATTTTGTATTTGTAAATAAAGTTGCTGATACTGCACTTGAACCGCTTGCATTCTTTATTTTTCCGTCCAGAAGGAAGAAACCCTGCAGGAAAATGTCAGTGAACTCTGATACAATTCAACTGCGAGTCCAGTTACAGCACCCCTGTGCATCGGCAATAGCTATGTTGTAAAGCAGGGATGTCCAACCGATCGACCGTGATCGACTGGTCGATTCCCGCGAGGTTTTGGCAGATCGCAGTCGATCGCAGGTTCTTTTTCTTTAGCGGGGGGAGGAGAAGAGCATTCGGCCCCGCCCTACCCTCCATTCGCTCAAGATCGCTAGAACCAAAGACGGAGTTTTCGCTGCAAGGCTGATTGTTTTCTGAGCGATCTTTTCATGAGCGTCTTTTTCCTTAGGCCCTAAAGAAAGCTCAACATTTTTGTCCTGCCACTCTAAAAAAAGGTTAATAACTTTGACTTTCCTCCCTTAAAAAAAGAAGCTCAGCACCTTTGAACTGAACCCCTCACCCCCCCCAAAAAAGGGGTAGATCACTGCCGGTTTTTTATTCTGTGAGTAGATTGCAGTCTCTTGGGAGTTGGACGTCCCTGGTGTAAAGGAACAAACTTGACAAGACAATGATCTGGGATAAAAATTGGCCACAGATTTATTGATTACAGCTGTAGCTGGACTTCGGCTCGGGCATTGGGTGTATATCCATCTCAGCCTCCTGCTGGAGGGCTGAAATTTTGGTAATTTTGATAATTATCTGTTTGGTAAATAACTTACTCCGGTGCTTTTCCTGGTATATTGTTTTTGTTTGTCTGTGTTTTTACTGCTTTTTTAGGTTTGTGCTTTGCTGCTTGCTTAACAGTGCAGCAAAGTGTCTTTCCAATGAGACTGTTGATTGACAACATGCACCTTCAAAGTCATCTTACCTGGAACATTGCTCTTTTTTAAAAGAAACATTTCATAACACCAGATTAGGCTGATGCTTTGTACAAACTTGCCTTCCCAATGCATTCATCCAAAATGCATTTTCTGCTGCAGAAATTTTGAATTATTTTTCCCTTTTGCTTGTTTCAACCACAGGCAGTTCCTTTGCGCCAGCTGTGGGGCTTCCAAGAGGCAGCTAGAAGTAAAGAAAACCACCACTCCTAGCCACTTCATCACCTGACAATAAGTTTTCTTATGCCATTTTCCCAACTAAAATCCCACTAAAGCTTCTCTTGATGTCAGGGAGAAAAAAGTACAGATAGATTTCAGGGTGTCAGTACTTGTGACGTATCTCAAAATAATACCCACATAGTGTGGAGTTTTCAAAAGCAGGGTATAAAACCTGGATCTTCTAATAAAACAAAAATATTTTTAAACACAAGATGGCAGTCTTTAAATGCAATTGATGTGAGAATGTCGTGTTTTGTAATCATGCAAATGATCCTAAACCCCTTTCTTAACATTAGAAGCCAAACGCTTCCCTGTGTTTGGACTCTTACAACATCTTTTGTCAATGTGGCCGTGCTGGTTTATGCAACATTTTTGCCACATGGATGTTTCCATAGGATTGTTCCATGTGGAGAATTTCAAAGCATTGGAACAGACTCTAAGACAGCCACTCTGAGATGCAAGGCAGTTGCTTTACTTTTGGAAAAAAGTGAAAATAGGTACGGTGAGGTTGTCAAAGAATAATCTAAATTCTGGGCTATCATTAGAGCTTAGTGCAGGAATATTTAAAAATAAAACTGTTACCTAAACTTTGGGTAACTAGTGTGTCCTTTTTTATATACATATTTTTTAAAATTAATTTTAACATATAAATTATAAAATGTATCACAAAACTTATCACTTATACAATCTTTTTGGACTTCCATCAGCACCTCTGATGATCCACCATTTTAATCACTTCTTATGCATTTCTTAACTTTATATTGCCTTTACATCTCTTAACAAATCATCCTCCCCCTTGTCCATTTTTACAATACTTCTAATAATACTCCTCATAAAACCCTACAAACGTCGTCTGTTCTTCACAATTACTTTTCAAATCGTCCGTAAATTTACTCCAGTCTTCCGTGAATTTCTGGTCTCGCCGGTTTCGAATCCTTCCTGTTAGTTTAATTCTGCATAGTCCATTAACTTCATTCTTCAATCGACGGTAACTCTTCTTGCTTCCATTTTTGGGCCAATAATATTCTTGCTGCTGTTATTGCCTATAAAAAGAGCTTACATTCCTTTCTATTTATATTACTCCCCACAATGCCCAATAGAAATGCTTCTGGTTTCTTTATAAATGTATAGTTCAACATTTTTTTCAACTCATTATATATCATCTCCCAGAAGCATTTCAGGGTAACTAGTGTGTACTAATCAAAAGAAATGAACCCTCTCTCATAACACAAGATTTTGGGGACATTCATTGACACTGACTGTTGGAAGATTCAGGACTGGGGCACCGGCTTCAAGGTGCCAAGCCTCCCCCCCCCCATATTTTTGGAGTAGGGCTTTTTGAGATGCTGCCGGGGAGACAGGGGCATTTGACAGGCTCCCAACTGGCTCCAGCCCACCGGCCAGCAGCCGGGCAAAACTCCGGGTCTCAGAACAGCATCAAAACTGCGACTCAAGCCTCAGAAACCTTTAGAGACTGAGCACGCAATCCAGCAGAGATAAGAACTCTTTGCTACGGAAATAGCATATGTAAGCATATTTACAGCATTTATTCAGCAGCGGGACAAAAGAAAAACATGTCTGCTTCCCTTCGTGTCCAAGCAAAACAGCAGTACAGCAAAAGCAATATACAACGGAAGTTCCCAGCAGACTGTGCTGGAAGTAAACAGACATGTGACATACAACAACTCCACATGCGTGTTCTAAAGGTGGAACGGAACTGCAGCCTAACAGGCCCCCCCCCCCAGATGTCCCCCAAGCACAGAGCTTTGGGAAGGAGGCAGGAAGGCTTCAGCATCCTGTCAGAGGCCTGGCACCTCCTTCCCAAAGCCCTGGAAACTTCTGCCTGGCTTAGGGAGAGAGGCCTGATGCTCTGGGGTCCAATAACCTTCTCACCACCTTCCCAAAGCCCACCCAGCTCTGGCTCCTCCCTATAGTATAGCATCTAGATCAAGGGAAGTAATAGTGCCACTGTATTCTGCTCTGGTCAGACCTCACCTGGAGTACTGTGTCCAGTTCTGGGCACCACAGTTCAAGAAGGACACTGACAAACTGGAACGTGTCCAGAGGAGGGCAACCAAAATGGTCAAAGGCCTGGAAACGATGCCTTATGAGGAACGGCTAAGGGAGCTGGGCATGTTTAGCCTGGAGAAGAGGAGGTTAAGGGGTGATATGATAGCCATGTTCAAATATATAAAAGGATGTCACATAGAGGAGGGAGAAAGGTTGTTTTCTGCTGCTCCAGAGAAGCGGACACGGAGCAATGGATCCAAACTACAAGAAAGAAGATTCCACCTAAACATGAGGAAGAACTTCCTGACAGTAAGAGCTGTTCGACAGTGGAATTTGCTGCCAAGGAGTGTGGTGGAGTCTCCTTCTTTGGAGGTCTTTAAGCAGAGGCTTGACAACCATATGTCAGGAGTGCTCTGATTGTGTTTCCTGCTTGGCAGGGGGTTGGACTCGATGGCCCTCGTGGTCTCCTCCAACTCTATGATTCTATGATTCTATGCCTGATGTCATGCACGTGACATGGTGACGTTGCATGGTGACGTTGCTTGTGACATTGCCCCCCCCATCACCCTTGCATATTGGCACCTCTCTTCAGGACAGGCAAAATGAAGCATAGTTGAACTATGGTTTTTGCCCCCCAACAAGATGTGATGGCCACCAACCTGGATAATTTTAGTGGAGCAGAATGCTATCAATGGCTACCAGCCATCATGTCTAGTTGGCCACTGTGATAATAATAAAGTAATAATTTATTAATTATCCCCTGCCCATCTGGCTGGGCTTCCTCAGCCACCCTGGGCGGCTCCCAACAGAATACAGTGGTACCTCAGGTTACATACGCTTCAGGTTACAGACTCCGCTAACCCAGAAATAGTAGCTCGGGTTAAGAACTTTGCTTCAGGATGAGAACAGAAATCGCGCAGCAGCGGTGCGGCAGCAGCAGCGGGAGGCCCCATTAGCTAAAGTGATGCTTCAGGTTAAGAACAGTTTTAGGTTAAGAACGGACCTCCGGAACGAATTAAGTACATAACCAGAGGTACCACTGTATTAAAAACATGATAAAACATCAAACATAAAAACTTCCCCCAAACAGGGCTGCCTTCAGATGTTTTCTGGAAGTTAGGTAGTTGTTTATTTCCTTGACACCAGATGAGAGGGCGTTCCACAGGGCAGGTGTCACTACCAAGAAGGCCCTCTGCCTGGTTCCTGTAACCTCTCCTCGCAGTGAGAGAACTGCCAGAAGTCCCTCAGAAATGGACCCCAGTGTCCGGGCTGAATGATGGGGGTGGAGACACTCCTTCAGGTATACTGGACCGAACAGGTTACTGGACAAGATAAGCAACTGGGATGACCAAGCAAGCTCATCTTACGTTCCTATGAATGAGCTAATCATCTGCTAGGGACAATTTGCAGATCTGAGCCAGATAAGTGCTCCTAGGGATGTATCCGTGGTAGTGGGTTTTTTCCTCCTTCTTTTTTGCATGGTGTTCAAACAGGTTTGTACAAATAAAAAGCAACAGCCGATGTCTTGCAAACAAAATGGTAATTAACCTCTCATGCCCCAGGGGCCAAAGGTGATGAAAACACCAGAGCTCCGCTCCTGTTGGCTCATCTGAGTCCATCTCCAACACACAAACAAGGCCCAGAGAGAGCTGGAAGAGGAGAACAACTTAAAAGGGTATTTGACTGAGAAGATTGGAGCTGTTGAATTTTTCATGCTGCCCGCACCACAATCTGTATATCAGGGCTGTCCAACTCTGGGTGGATCACTGCCAGTTTTTTTTATAGTGGTTGTAGATCGCAGTCTCTTGGAAGTTGGACAGCCCTGCTGTATATTATGTAAATTGTTCTCCTCAGGCAAAAACTCATGGTCAAACTCTGCATTCTGAAGCAGTTTGATGTCTCAAGCCAACAGGCCATCACGGGGCTTTAAAAGCAAGCCTGAAGGTCAGTTCTCACATTCCCCTCTTAGTCAGTTTCCCTCTATCTTTGCCTTTTTGTCATCTGAAAGTGGGAAATGGAGATTAAAACTTAATTACGATAAGAACAAAAGTAACACAAAAAGTAGTAAAGACACTTTCTGCAATGGCAGGAGGTGGCAACTCTAGGAATTATTGCCTTTTAAACTTTGGTGTTTTATTTAGCTAGAAGCACTGATAAATGTTGTTTCCATGTCTGCATTTTGTCCAGGGGTGGGGGAGAAAATTGATTCAATTTGCATTTAAAGGTGACCCTACCTAAGTCATCATTTCTGAGATAATATGTGCACTTCTCTGAATTTTTCAAGTCAGCTGTCCAGCCAAGTAATGTGTAAAACCAAATTGCATATATTTAAAATGTGCAAAAACAAAACAAAACCCCAAACACTTACATTAGTGAAAATAACATACCAAACTGCATTATTTTGGGGGAAATTGCTTAGAAAAATGTGTATAGGGAGAAATTTCTACTAAAATGCTGATGGTTTCATGTGGGTTGAAATAAATAAATCACTGTTATAGAAATGTGGAAAACCGAGTTTAAGATTGGAGAAATGGGAAACAGAAAAAACCCGGACAGATTCACCAACCTCTAGTTATGCCTTACCAAAGAACATCTTAAATATTGGCTTTAGAATGAAGATTTAGGTACCAAATTAAAATGCATTTTCAATGTAGTGAAATAAATAAATAAGAAATAAAATAAAGAATACCTTTATTGTCAATGTAGAACCTGTGTACCATGAAATTAACTGAACCTCACCCCCCCCCAAATACTCAATCTCATTGCACTCTGTGTGCTTGTTGCACAACACACCAACCCCAAAAGTCGGTTGCACTATATTATTTTCCATTCAGCAACTTAACAGCCCACAAATAGAAACTGTTTTTTAGCCTGTTGGTACGACTGATAATACTTCTATATCTCCTGCCCAAGGGTAGAAGGTTAAAGAGGTGCTGCCCAGGGTGTGAATCGTCCATGAGAATTTTTCTCGCTCTCCTAAGGCAACGATCCCTTGCGATGTCATCTAGGGGGCTCAGGGGACAGCCCATGATATCATGTGCTGTGTTCATCACCCTCTGTAAAGACTTTCTGTCCGTGGCTGTCAAGCCAACGTACCACACTGTGATACAATATGAGAGGACACTTTCTATTGTGGACCGGTAGAAGGTCATCAATTGTTGTTTCACATTGTTATTTTGCAAGACCCTGAGAAAATGGAGTCCCTGTTCTGCCTTCCTAAACACCTGAGTTATTTTGTTTTTCCAAGTGAGGTCTTCACTAAGGTAAACTCCCAGGAATTTAAAGGAAGAGACTCTCTCTACACAACACACAACACCCCCGATATACAATGGGGCTAGTTCCCCTCTCTTCCTCCAAAAGTCCAACACCATCTCCTTTGTCTTGATAATATTTAGGTGCAAGTTATTCTCTAAGCACCATGTAGATACTTTTTGAACCTCCCCCCGTATGCTGATTCATCTCCACCTGTAATTAGACCCATTATGGTCGTATCACCTGCAAACTTAATAATTACAGTGGATGGATCAAATGAAATACAGTCATATCTATACAACGAGTACAGGTAGGGACTCAGCACACATCCCTGTGGGGTGCCAGTGCTGAGCTTCAGGGAGGTAGATGTAACAGGCCCAATCCTCACTGTTTGTCTCCGGTCCCTCAGAATGTCTTTAATCCAGTCACAGATGATCTAGTTCCATCAGCTTTTTGATAATGCAGTAAATCTTAGCTGCCCCCACCCGCTAGGCACCCCTGCCTAAATTGTACCACTTTAGGAATTTTCAGCTGTTCCAGAAAATACAGCTGAAGTGATGAAACCTAGCACCATTTTTCTATGAGCAGATCAAACCACAGATTTTAATATCTGAATGCTTGCTGCACCATAATGGTAAGTCCTACTCATAGAAGAATAAAGTTTGTTGGGGAGAAGTTGGGGGAAGAAAACTCACCCTGTCATGTTAGTTGTCTGTGAACAGGGATTTTGAACATGCAATACACCCTTGCTACCTGCAGCCTGAAGTTGTACAGCCCAGCTTTTCTGCTGGTTGTATAAACTGGCCTTTGGTTTCTAAGGATCTCTAGACAGAGCTTTTTGTTTTGCTGCTGTTAGAAGGAAGGGAAGGCATTGGTGCTTCTGATGAGAACCATCCTGTTGGATGAAATCAAGGGGCCTATTTCCTTCTGCAAATCCTATTTCCCAGGGGTTCATATCCCATCTGGTGGGATTATAAGCAGGATCTGTTTAGGAGTTGCTTAGAAATTCTTTCAAGTGATTCATGCAGATATGTAACCCTGTTTGATTCTAGAAGATCAATACTTTTATTTTGGGAGGGTAGCTGTAGCATCTGAGTAGAGTTTTGCAGAAAAGATGGACAATGCTTAAATAAGAGTTCTGATTAGCAGGTTTATCATGTTGTCAGGCTTGATAGTGAAGTTCCCACTAGTTTTACTGAAACACACAGCCAATAACTCACATTAGTTCTAATGATTGATGTGTAGGCAATGAGTTAAGTTAATGTCAAGTACATGAGATGAGTTTAGGGGTTTGGAGATGGATTGTGGGTGGGATTTGTTTTCACCATAGCATCATCAGTGAGTGTGACAACTGAAAGCTGCAATTCTGACACACACACAAAAGAATTTCACCAATTGCCGAACGTCAAATCTGAAAGACCGATACATTGCTGCTTCACATTTGATGATAGAAAATTCAATAATTTAATGTCTTGGGATAAACACACACACAAACATCCCTCCATAGCAGGTCATGTTGTCAAGCAAGGGGTTTCCTGTGGCAGATGCTCAGTGCTAGTTATAATGGTAAAATCATGGTGAAATCCCACCACTTAACATCTGCAGAAGGTCTTATCTTTCCAGAGAAAGTGCCCTCCGCTGACAAGATCCTGAAAGGCCCTCCTCTTCTGTGGAGCTCTCTTGAAAATTCATTTCTCTTGAAGCACAAATACCTGTCTCCATTTCAGCGAAGCTTCGTATAGCTTTCCTAGCAATACAAAGATTTGAGAGCTGGGAAATGTTCATTTGGTGCTTGCTCCTCCAGTATGATTTTTGCCTGTTACGGGGAAGGCAAACAATGACAACCATCTCCATCTGCATACTTTCCTGTTTGCAGTATGTATGAAGCATCCCGTAAATTGAGGTTCATGGGATAGAGGTAGCTTCACTCTCCTCAGGCATACCTGTACACTGAATGCACCCTGCTTGCTGATGATAGTTGCACACAATCTGGTAGGCACTAGACAAGTGCTAGTTGGGCCAAATCTTTTCCACAGGCTACTTCATAGAAACCCTGGTGTGAGGCGGGTCTGCTCATAATCTGCTCATAATTTCAAGAGATACATCTCTAGATATGAGAAAGATTAGCTAGATGGATATAGAAGAACATGCAGAAATGATGGGGAAGTAAAAGGAAGCAGGGAAGGGGAAGAAGGGAAGTTGTAAATGATTGTTTATTGTAAAGTAAGATATGAATGAGGGAAATGTTGATTTCAAGGTGAATGTGGTTTTGGAAACTGCAGTAATGAAAAATATTATATGTAAAAGAAAAATTCAGCACGTTAGTGATGAAGGAACACAGCAGCCGGGGAAAGAGCAGCGAGCTCAAATATTCAAAGGGCACCAAGAAGCAATAATCGAGAAGATTAATAATGTATGTAGATCTATTGATATTTAATTAAAATCAAATCTGATCCGTGACAGTTGAAGTGCCAGATTTACGTTGTCATTGGATTGCTCTGCAAGTAAGGACTTAATCACTTTCAAAACTCATTTCATCTGGGCTGGGCTGGGGTAGGTCATGACATTAAAATTAGTTTGCCCCTTAGTCATTTCAAAATGCTGGCATGACATATTCAGCCAGGGAATCGTTTTCTGTGTTCTGTGTCACTTTGTTAAAATAAGGATCTGAAATGCAAAGTCGGGTTTCATGCTCTGCTTTAATAACACATCTCATGTGCTTTGATGCTCTGATTAGATACCTGAAAATTCAGGTTTTGACTGGGGAGTCAAGCTTGGAGGACCATTTCATACACTAAATTATTATGTTTTTAAAAACTGATATATTAATGGTCCTCTAATTTAATCTTGCTGCTGTCTTCTTCTTTTGTCTTATCAATATATTTTGAACGTGGATGTTGTGTTAGTCTTATAATGGGACAGCTGGAACTGACTACAGCAGTAGTAATAGTATTAGACTATAATATATCATTGGTTGCTTTAATAAAAGTCAATACAAATAATGTTTAAAGTCAGGAAATAACTCTAAGATGCTGAGCTGAATGAGAGGGAACTGGAAGAAGTCAATAGGCAAAATCTAATATACAAGCTCAATTTAGCTTCTTTTCCGTTTGACCAGAAAGGTGTTCCACCCATTTAAAAACTGGCTTTTCCAGCGTTTCTGTAGGAGGAGTTTGGTGACACTGAATTTAGATTTTATTTGGAAGTTGAGAGAGAATTTTCCCTTGGATTACCTGGGCTAGAAATCATCTTATCCTTCCTTCCCTATATTCTCACAGCATACTGCCTAAGTTGTTGACGTGTGAGAGATGAGGAGGTGACTACTTCAAACCTGTTTTACTGTCTAGTGGTTTATAATTCTGCCAAGGACTTGTTGGATATTACAATTGACACATTTCGCTAGCAAAGCTGACAGTGGCACTTTCCCTGGGGGTTTATTTGAACTCTCGGAAGCTTTCCTGACAGCTGAGGAAGGGAGAAAATCAATTATTATCCATCTTCTTGCGAAACCCGCAGTTTGCCATCAATTAATGGCAGGGTGGCTGAGCTTATATTCCCAGCCCGTTGATCCTGGGATTGCTTAGTTGGAGAGGCTAGCGGAAGACTCACTTCCCCGTCCCCAGACAAAGATAATAATCTCTTGTGTGTGTTGAGATTTAGCATTCTGTACATAATTGTCGCCCACTTATAGCAACAGGTTTTTGTAGGCAGATCGGCGTTAGCATAAGAATGGAACCTAATCTAGAGGTGTAGGAGACATCCAGCCTTTGATGCATGGTGAGATGAGTGGTGACAGTTATCTGACAAAATAGTCACTGTGCAGCTGATGCAAAAACAAAGCCAGACCAAAGGCAGCCTTTTCTTGTGCCTAGTGATATTAGTCAAGTCAAGGAAATATTTGTATAGCATCAAGCATGGCTTTTGAAGACAAGAAAATAGGTCCTCTTGCTTGGAACATTGACGATGCTCACGCTTGCTCTAATTCTATTTCAGTGCCCATGTATACGGGGACAACAAATTTGCCCTGTTTCTTTTTTCCGCTCTATAAGACGCACCAGACCACAAGACGCACCTAGTTTTTGGAGGAGGAAAACAAGAAAAAAAATATTCTGAATCTCAGAAGCCAGAACAGCAAGAGGGATCGCTGCGCAGTGAAAGCAGCAATCCCTCTTGCTGTTCTGGCTTCTGGGATAGCTGCGCAGCCTGCATTAGCTCCATAAGACAGACACACATTTCCCCTTACTTTTTTGGAGGGAAAAAGTGAGTCTTATAGAGCAAAAAATACGGTATATGGGAAAAGTAAGATTAAGCTGCCTGGCAGGGCAGTTTCTCAGTCTGCCATTTTTGTGCTCAAATATCTAATGAAAATCTGCACAATAATTTCTCCACGTGGAAGTGTTAATTCTACAAAAGTTGCTGAATTGCATCTTTGAGACCACATTCGTCACAGGGCTTATTGGTTCTTTCCTGAAAGCCAGTTATCATCCAGCTCACAGCCTGTCAGTCCTTGAGCAGGAAGTGTCACAGAAATCAAAGCTGTTTTCTGGCCACTAGCAGCCCCAAGACCTGCAGATCTCTGTTCCACACCAGAGTCAGCTGGTCTTTTGGATGAGAGAGAAATCAAACCAGGGCTGCCTCAGATGTTCTTAGGATTCACATCAGGAAAAGCACTAGTCTCAGACCATTTTCTGCATTTAACCTTAATTTTATTCTATGCTGTTAACCACAGACTGTTCATTCCACAGAGTGCTTGCTTTCAAAGTCATATTTTTATTTCAGTGACCTTATCCTTGCTTGATAGAGCACACTTGTCCCACCCCACCCCCCGCTGAATTCAGAAGGCTAGACTCAACATGGGTGTCTGCCCCGCTGCCATTATTATCCCCAAAGGGTCACACAAGGTCCAGCCACTTAAGGAAAATATCTTCCGAGCTGCAATTATCCTACACGGTTATGTCAACCACCACAAGCTGAGAGACATTGCTCCCATTGTAATTAAACTCCTTTCCCATTTTTGAAGGCTACCAGAATGTTTGACAGCAAAGGACAATGTTAAACTACCAAGGAAGATGTTTTCAAATGATGGAAACATTTCAGAAAATTATTTTAACACTCAGAAAATGTGTTTTTAAAACCCTTGGACAGGCATGCACATTTAGAAGGTGTTCTCTTCCCTCCTTCCCTTGCCTACAGAGCCAGCGTGGTGTAGTGGTTAAGAGCGGTAGTCTTGTAATCTGGGGAACCGGGTTCGTGTCTCCGCTCCTCCACATGCAGCTGCTGGGTGACCTTGGGCCAGTCACACTTCTCTGAAGTCTCTCAGCTCCACTCACCTCACAGAGTGTTTGTTGTGGGGGAGGAAGGGAAAAGGAGATTGTTAGCCACTTTGAGACTCCTTAGGATAGTGATAAAGAGGGATATCAAATCCAAACTCTGTTCTGTTAAAGGTCTTTATTGTGAGTCATTAAGTAGTGTGGCAACTCCTGTCTTTATTGGGTATAAATCGGTGGCTTTGCCGATTCCGTCGGACATGACATTTGCTAAACAAAACAATCGTATGTAAATTGTATGTAAATAACCTTCCGAGCGAACTGATGCATCTGTGTGAGCTCCCAGTGAAACTGAGACATGTTCCCCAGTGCCAAAGAAAACAGGAAAGTTTGCACATTTTATGGGTTGCCATAAAATGTGTTTCCATGTAAATCATCCAGGCCATGTAAATCATCTATTTTCTGTGCAACTATAAAATGATTTTCATTTAATAATGAATGTTCCGACAACTTCCCTTCCATAAAGATACGATTCTGGAATGTTATGCTGAGTTAAATACTGTACAATTTTTAATTGTCTTGTGGGTTTAAAGGACACCAACAACGTTCTGACTATCGACAGTGGCTTTTGCCGCTGGCTTTCACTTGTTTCAGCCAACCACTAAATGAACTAATAGTCACAAACCAAGCTGTTAGTGCATTTCAGAGGTCCCTGGAGATCGCTAGGCCAGTCGCCCAGCTAGGACTTTGCCTCTGTATGCTCACTGTATATTCACACAAGAGACATGGTGCATATATATATATATATATATATATATATATATATATATATATATTTGCTTTCGTAGATTTTCACGGGTACAGGAATGCAGGTTTTGGTGTCCTCGGGTGTCTTCCCGTGTAAAAGTTGGGGTGTCTAGGCGACGTTTCGACGAGGTCTCACTCGTCATCTTCAGGCTGGTGCTTTCGGCTTCTTGTTACTGGAACAGAGCAGGATCTCAGTGTTTGAGTTCCTATAAATACTGTTGAGGGGGTGTGGTGTATAGCCTCCAATGTTCTGGGCAGAGAGGAAGTTCCCAGGCTAGTGTGCCTTTTCTTCTTTTGTTCCTTAATTACTTGAGGGATATCCTGAGTGATTTCTTGAGTGATATCCTGAGTACCACTTAGGTGGGTCATTAGGTGTGGATTAGTTGCTAAAGTCTTTGTGTCTTGACCTCTTGAACTTTGTGAAGAGTTTTTCTGAGAAGATGGCTGTACTGCACTTAGTTGTGCTCTGGCTTGGCTTCGTGTATAGGGGCGAGCTGTGGTTTTGTGGCTTGTGTCAGCCAGATCTGTGTAGGGATTGCAGGGGGGTGCAGCATCCGGAGGTGCCACCATGGTTTGGCTACTGGATGGTGTCTGTAATTTATCTGTGGAGAGGGTCTGGGTTTGGGTCTGGTGTGGTTGATTGGTGATGGCGTTCTGTGTGCCTCTGGATCTGGTGTCAGTTTTTGTGGGGAGGGCTAATTTCCAGATGTCTGGCAAGCGGGATGTGTCGTCACGCTTGTTCATGTCACCTAATGATTCAGGTCACCTAATGACCCACCTAAGTGGTACTCAGGATATCACTCAAGAAATCACTCAGGATATCCCTCAAGTAATTAAGGAACAAAAGAAGAAAAGGCACACTAGCCTGGGAACTTCCTCTCTGCCCAGAACATTGGAGGCTATACACCACACCCCCTCAACAGTATTTATAGGAACTCAAACACTGAGATCCTGCTCTGTTCCAGTAACAAGAAGCCGAAAGCACCAGCCTGAAGATGACGAGTGAGACCTCGTCGAAACGTCGCCTAGACACCCCAACTTTTACACGGGAAGACACCCGAGGACACCAAAACCTGCATATATATATATATATATATCCTCTCTTGCACCTTGTATACTAACCACCCAGACCAGAACACTGATAGTCAAAGCAATAATCTTACATTTATTAATAGAAAATAACAACCAGGGCAAGTCAGCACCCTATATAGAGCACCACAAGGTTTAATAGCCTATTTCCCAAACCTGGAGCTCCAGCAGTTTTTCGACTACAATTCCCATCATCTCTGACCACTTGTTTTGCTAGCTATATCCCTACCATTATTATTCCTTCCATTTATGGACCTCCAAGTGATTCCACAATATAATACCACGAGAGCCAGTTTTTTCAATAAATTTCTGCGTTGCTCACAGTGAATAGAACATCAAGTAAACTGGAAACTGAAATAACAAACCCTTCAGCTGTTACCTTTCAAATAGTCCTTTGTTGGTCGCAAATGCTCTCTTCTCTTCGATATTTTTAGCAAGCTAGGCAATTATATATTTAGCCTAGTATATGATGTTTTCTTCGATGTTGTTATGGCAACTGGTTCTATGTACTCTTGAGGTAACATCACTTCATATAAATCTGGTTGAATCACTCTGACAATCAAACATGCCATAATAGATTTTATGCTAACAAGATTTTCTTCTCAGAAATAGAGGTATTAGATGTAGAGGTGTCCCCCCCCAATTACCAATATATATATCCAAAAAAAATTTAAAGTCCCCCAAACATGCCTTCATTGGTAATCCCTAGCTTTTGTTTTTGGTTCTGTCAGCACTAAGATTTGGTTCTTGGATGTTTTGAATCACATGGAGCAGGATTGGTAAAAAGGAGTCAAAGTGTAATTCAAATATTCTGTTTGATGAAGTAAACATGTGTGAGGGCTGACCACACTGACCTTTTTTTCGATTGAAGTTGTTGAGCTTTTTTAGGATTTTAACAGAGAAAATAAACTGCCACAGGGGCTGGTTTAAACCGACTGACGGGCCGGATTGGGTCCCCGGACCGGACTTTGGACATGCCTGGTGTAAGAGAAGGAGGAAGCGAAACAACAGATAAAGGGAGATCTCTCCTCTCACATTGTTAGTGTCCACCCTATAACTGCATCAGTTACAAAGAAAGTAGAAAAAGAAAAGCAAAAATTATTGTGATAGCTTAAAGTTTAAAGGGCAGAGCAGAGGCCAAAGGCAAACCACTCACCTTGTCTACAAGCATTCTGGCTGCTGTACCTGTTCAGGTGAGGCAGCTCTGTTTAGGGAAGCTTTTAATGTTTAATAGACTATTGTATTTTAATATTCTGTTGGAAGCTGCCCAGAGTGGCTGGGGAAACCAAGCCAGATGGGTGGGGTATAAATAATAATTTGTTTGTTTGTTTGTTTCTTATTTCTTTATTTTTATTACTTCTTTGCTCCTTTATGCAATTACAATAACATCTTCAATTGGACTTGGTACTGTATTGCACAATTCAAAGTGTGGGTGCTGACCTTTAAAGCCCTAAATGGCCTCGGCCCAATATACCTAAAGGAGTGTCTCCACCCCCATCATTCTGCCCGGACACTGAGGTCCAGCGCCGAGGGCCTTCTGGCGGTTCCCTCACTGCCAGAAGTGAGGTTACAGGGAACCAGGCACAGGGCCTTCTCGGTAGTGGCGCCCGCCCTGTGGAACGCCCTCCCATCAGATGTCAAGGAAATAAACAACTACCTGACTTTTAGAAGGCATCTGAAGGCAGCCCTGTTTAGGGAAGTTTTTAATGTTTGAAGTTTTAGTCTGTTTTTAATCTGTTGGGAGCTTCCAGCCGGATGGGTGGGGTATGTATACACAAACAAACAAACAAACAAACAAACAAACAAACAAACAAACAAACACCATATATATTATTTATTAGTAACCAGCCCAGATTCTTCAGAATTGGTGTTACATGGTTCTTCTGACTGGATGCACCACTCAAAACTCTTTATCAGTTGTATTTTGTACCAGTTCCAGCTTGCAAACACTCTTCAGGGGCCAGCTGCACACACACAGAGTGCATTACAGTAACGTATCTTTTTTTACAATAATATTCTATTGCACTATAATCCTCTTGGTGCCTGCCTAAAGGATTTTTATTTAGGAAAGCCTGTTTGTAGAAGTCACATGAGTTGTATCTTTCTTTTAGCCACTGTTCATTTTAATCACCTTTTGAATGCTTTGGAATACCTGTTTTTTAAAGTGGGAGGAGAGTTATAGACAATGCAAATGTTTTATTTTATACTTTGATAAACCACCCAGTGGTTGGGATTTTTTTTGGGGGGGAGGGGTTAAGTCAAGCCGTTTCCTAGAAACTTTGGATTACCTGCTGTTGGGAAAATGATCAAGGGCTAAATGAACCTTTGGTCTCATCCAAAAGGGCTTTTCTTATGCTTCCCTTAATATGCTGACAAAACCATTTATATACTTTTTAAAATTTTGCATAGTACAACGTATTTCTAGAGTTCAGCTTCAAATGCTTTTCACCCAGGATTTCAGATAGTAACACAAGAGACCTGGTTCAAATGATTCACGGGGCCAAGTTTCCACTGTGCCAAAGGGAATAAAGAAAAGAAAGTCTTACCTCTGGCAATCTGTGGCTAGGTTTTGGCAGTTCTCCCCACCTCTCTTTTTATTTTTAGAAGCTGATTCTGAAGGTCACCTTCAGCCATTCTGGAAATAAGAGAGATAATTATCATAGCATGGAAGATTTCCAGTCTTCTGAAATGTTAACAGTTGCAAGGCAGAACCTGCTCACTGATAAAAAAAAAAGGCATTTCTATTCTGCACAAATCCCTTTCTTGCCCAATCTGTAATTGAAAATGAACACTTCAGGTTGACCTCTCAACTTAGCAGCCAACCATTTCGGAAAGCAATGCTCACCTGAGGATCATAGAGGCGGTGGAGTAATCTTCCAGGTTAATATAGGCAAAGTGGAGATGGGGGAGGGATAGGAAGAAAATTGAAATTAGAAATCTTCGTAAATCATATAGCTTTTGAGTATGCCAAGCATTAATGATCCAGCACTTGGATCCAATGAAAACATTGTCATTTCCCATCGTTTCACTTGCACTGTTAATTATAGTGATTCAAAACCAAAATATCATATTGGACTATAAATGGGAGATGAATGGGAAAGTGTAGATGAGCATAATTTCTCATCTTGTAGTGTCTCAACCTTTGGTACTTCCCCAGTTGTAACAGGAGGCAAGGACTGAGTCATGGCAATTGAGAAGCTCTTACAGTGTTGCTTGATGATGATTATAATTCTGGAATCTTTGTCCAGTATTAAAATTCTTGATTTTTCTCAGAAATCTCTTCTGCAGTCCAGGTCCCAGCATCAGAAGTCTGTACTGTTGTGCGGTTGTGTTGTGTGCAAAAGAACCTAGTTTCAATCCATGAAATCTCCGGTTTAAAAAATGGATCACAGGGCAGGTATAAAATACCTCTTTGCCCAAGACAGATCTGCTGCCAGCTACAAGCAGACATATTTTTCTATGCAATTTCCCTAATACAAGGCAGTTTTTTTGGTTTATATTACTAACTCATGCATTATTGCACATTTACCCTACTATATGCAGTTTTGTACACACTACTTGACTGAAGAACTATATTGCAAAATTTGGGAAAGTGTGAATTTTGAAGAATGGTTCTGTTTCAGTTTGCATATTGTTTCGGAAAGTGTGAATTAGCTAAGTTCAACTTAGATGAAGTGAACAGTCTTTCTGCCTACACAGCACTCAAGAGAGAACTCTGTGGGAACCACCTGAACCCCCGAGCCATACTTCCCTCTCTGAGGACTCAGCTACACTAGTCAAAAAACAGTGTTTAAAATGTGTTATTAATGTGCAACACCAGATGGTGCTGTAGAGCACAAAACTTTTGCAGGCAATTTTACGTACAGATTTTTTTTCTTTTGTTAAAATGACTTATATATAGTGTTCTTTTCCTGTGTGTAGATCCACCCTGACTCTCCCATTTCTTTGCTTTCTCAAGATGAATATGACATTGCTGAAGAGGCAGATGTTGTTGAAAGGTACAATGACAAGATCTTCAAAACCAGAGGCCTGAAGATTGTGCTGCTTGTGGCTCATGCAGAGATGATAGCTTCCTAGGGGGCCAGGCAGCGGATAGGCACCCCCTTCACAACATGAGGCAAGCTGGGGCAGCCGCCTCAGACAGCAGAACCCCAAGAAGGCCGTGAAGCAGCGTCAGGTTCCAGCAAGACCTTGCCAAAACCTCACGAGATCTTGGGCACTCTTTGAGACCTTGTGAGAGCTCTGCGAGATCTCGCCAGAACCTGCTGCTGCTGCTGCTGCTTTGACACACGGAGCAGATGAGGAGTGCATTAGCTGTTAAGCAACTTTTTTTTTAAGAGAAGAAAAATGAACACCTTTCTCCTCCCTAGGCTGCCTGGTGGTGCCAGGGAACAGAGTAACCAGGATGGTGGAGGAGAAAGAAGCAGCAGGGAATCCAAAGGGCCAGAGGGCAGTGGTGTAAGGCATCCCTTAGGGTATCTGATTCAGGGACTCCTGAAACACAGCAATGTCTCTAGATACAGGTCCATCTTGGGTAGAGACCATCTTTCTTTTAGTGGCTATATGCATGATCAACTGCTTGAACCCCTTCAGTCTGCCAGTGGTGTAGTGGTTAAGAGCAGTGGACTCAGACAGGAAAATTGGCTTCCAGGTGGAGAGATCAAAACTAGAAACAGAATTGTTAGATTCCAATACTAAGAATTTGTCAAGAATGTATAATTTGTTGCTGAAATGGAATACACAAGAAGAAACAGTTAAAACAGCAATGATTAAGTGGGCACAAGACATTGGTCATAATATTATGTTTGCTGACTGGGAACAGTTATGGACCACCGGTATAAAATTTACGGCATGTAATGCCTTAAGAGAGAATATTATGAAAATGATTTACAGGTGGTACATGACCCCAGTCAACCTTGCTAAAATTTATCATTTGCCCAATAACAAATGCTGGAAATGTAATGAAACTGAAGGTACTTTCTATCACCTTTGGTGGACATGCCCGAGGATTAAGGCCTTCTGGGAAATGATCTATAATGAAATGAAGAAGGTACTTAAATGTACCTTTCCTAAGAAACCAGAGGCTTTTCTCCTGGGCATGGTCGGCCAATTGGTGTCAAAGAAAGACAGGACTTTTTTTATGTACGCTACTACAGCAGCAAGGGTACTTATAGCAAAGTATTGGAAGACACAAGAACTACCCACTCTGGAAGAATGGCAGACGAAGGTGATCAACTACATGGGACTGGCCGAGATGACTGGCAGAATCCGTGACCAAGGAAAAGAGACAGTGGAGGAAGATTGGAAGAAATTTAAAGTTTATCTTAAGAATGATTATAAAATTAATGAGTGCTAAAATGTCGAGGTTGGAGAAAAAAGAGGATTACAGCTGTAAATGATTAGGTAAGAGAGAAGGGGAAAAAAAAGAGTAATTAGTAAAATTAAGTGAGGATTTGCTGAAAGAAATTTGGAAATAGGGATGCAGAAAGGAGAGGTATGGGAAAGTCAGAGAAGCAATGTTTATGAAAAGAAGGTTTTGAAATTATACTTGTGTGTGTTTATGCATTTGTTTGTCTTTGTATAGTGTATTGTATTGTGTTTAATATGTGTTGGAAAATCAATAAAAATATTATTAAAAGAAAAGAGCAGTGGACTCATAATCTGGGGAACCGGGTTCGCTTCCCCCCTCCTCCACATGCAGCTGCTGGGCGACCTTGGGCCAGTCACACTTCTCTGAAGTCTCTCAGCCCCACTCACCTCACAGAGTGTTTGTTGTGGGGGAGGAAGGGAAAGGAGAATGTTAGCCGCTATGAGACTGCTTAGGGTAGTGATAAAGCGGGATATCAAATCCAAACTCTTCTAATCACTAACTGGCTGACTTGTGTAATATAACTCATCAAGGCCTGTAATTCTAGAATGGGTAAAGGGTAAAGAGACCCCTGACCATTAAGTCCACTCGCGGATGACTCTGGGGTTGTGGCACTCATCTCGCTTTACAGGCTGAGGGAGCCAGCGTTTGTCCGCAGACAGTTTCCTGGTCATGTGGCCAGCATGACTAAGCTGCTTCTGGCAAACCAGAACAGTGCATGGAAACACCGTTTACCTTCCTGCCAGAGTGGTACCTATTTATCTACTTGCGCTTTGACGCGCTTTCGAACTACTAGGTTGGCAGGAGCTGAGACTGAGCAACGGGAGCTCACCCCGTCATGGGGATTCGAACCGCAGACCTTTTGATCGGCAAGCCCTAGACTCAGTGGTTTAGACCGCAGCGCCACCTGCATCCCCTTAATTCTAGAATATTTGCACTTAACTCTTTGAGATACTCTCTAGATAGAAGATAGAAGAGCATGTGCCGGGGGGAAATCTGCCAAAACGAGTGGGGAAATCTGATTGTAAAGAAAAAAAACAGAGGAATTGGGTAGGAGGAATTCTGTGTACAAATGCAGCCTTCCTTCAGGTCTTCTCTCCGCTTTTCTTTAAAAGTCAAGTTTGGAAGAATTTTGGAACAAGGGCTCCCTCTTCAGGTAAGAAGTCCAGCACACCATCTCAGTTGGGCTTTTTATGCAAAATCAAAACAATCTTTGCCTTCACCAATAATATATAAAATGTTGGGCAAATATCACCACACCACCACAATTTATTCCTCACGGTCCCAGGCAGGTTCAAACCATTAAAACACAATATTAAAAGTAACTTAAAGCAATTTAAAATTACAGATACAAAACGGGTCCTGAAAATAAACATCTCATGGGTCAAAAGCCAAGGCAAAGAAGTGTGTCTTCAGCATTCTCTGAAAGCTGTATAATGAAGATGCCAGTCACACCTCTGTGGGAAGGGGTTCCACAACTTGGGGGCAGTCACAGAGAAGGCCCTGAACTGCCACCCCCAAGCTGCTGAGGGTGATGGAACAACCAAGAGGGCCCCCTCCACTGATCTTAGCACTTGAGGAAGTCTGTAGGGAAGGAGGCAGTCTTTTAGGGAATTGGGGCCTGAATCACTTAGGGCTTTAAACACTAATGTGAGCACCTTGAACTGGGCCTGGAAATGCCCAGGAAGCCAGTGAGGCTGTTTTAAAACAAGGGCTATATAAGATCTGAAGGAAACCCCCAGCGAGTAAACGGGCTGCTACATTCGGGACCAATGAAATTTTCCGAGTCACCTTCCAGGGCAGCCTCACTTAGAGCTCATTACAACAACTCAATCTGCTGCGTTCACCAGTCTAAATGCAAGGTGCTACTGCAAAACGCACTGAAACTGTTCCATCACTATCTCGTGATCCAGTTTATAAAACTTGGACTTTTACTTTATTTTATTGTTTATGGTATGCACATGAATGCACGTTGTTATGCAACTACATTTTTCTATTTTCAAAATATTACACACACACACAGAGTGCTTTTTCCTGGGGGGGTATGTGAGCTCCCGTTGCTCGTCCCTGCTCCTGCCAACCTAGCAGTTCGAAAGCACGAAGTGCAAGTAGATAAATAGGTACCGATCCGGCGGGAAGGTAAACGGCGTTTCCGTGCGCTGCTCTGGTTTGCCGGAATCGGCTTAGTCATGCTGGCCACATGACCCGGAAACTGTCTGCGGACAAACGCTGGCTCCCTCAGCCAGTAAAGCGAGATGAGCGCCACAACCCCAGAGTTGTCCGGACCTAATGGTCAGGGGTCCCTTTACCTTTACCCTAATGCAGGGGTAAGCATACCTCTAAACATTTTGTCAATCTTTGTACTTTTGTCCATTTACTGTATTTATTTTTCCCCATTTGAACTATAAAATGGTGATTTTCTTGAGTCAAAATGAGAGTACCCCTAAACATACATTTAGAAAAAGGCAGTGTGTGTGTGTGCACGTGCGCTCTCTCTCTCTCTCTCACACACGTATATATATATATATCACGTATATATATATATATATATATATATATATATATATATATATATATATCTCACACCTAATAACTCAATTTGGAAGTTCACAGACAAATCACCTCTGCCCAAAAGCAGCTGGAAGTGGTGAACCAGCCATAGCTGAAAAGCAAGAATCATTGACGCAGGTATTTCTGCCCAACCAATATTTCCCAGGAGTTTACACTTGCTTTGTATGAAGAGATTAAGTTACCACTAAGAAGTGTATGTGCCATACTGTGGTTGTTGTTGTTTTTTTAAGATACTGCCTTTGCTGGTGCTAGAGAACATGAAATTGGATAAAGGAGGAAATTGGAGGATATTCGTTAAGTGTAAGTCTCTAGTGATGGGCGCAGTGGCAGTCAGGCGGAAAACAGGTATGCTAGGGATGCAGCCCATGGTCTCTGCTAATTAAGAGATCTGTGTCTCAGAGTTCCCAGTAGTGGCCTAAGATATTCTGCTGCCTGAAGCAGAGCTCAGACAGAGCTGCCTCCTGCTGCTGGGCTCAGCGCTTTAAATAATAATAATCATACTGCGCTATTCAGACATCATCTCTTGCCTTCATCCATTTCCACAGACCCTCCAAAAGTTCCTATTTTCCAGGGACATCCCTGATTTAGAGAAGCTGTCCCAGTTTCTGATTTGATCCTGGAATGTCTGGCTTTTCCTTAGGGTGTCCCAGTTTTCACTGGAAAAACATTGACGGGTAGTGAAGGGTTTTTTAAAAATAATAATAATAATAATAATAATAATAATAATAATAATAATTTTTATTTATACCCCACCCTCCCAGGCCAAGGCCGGGCTCAGAGCGGCTTACAAGCAATAATAAAAACAAGTTGAATGATTACAACTTAAAAACAAAATTAAAAAATTGAAACATTAAAATATTGAAACATTAAAATTTTAAAATGTAGCCTCATCGCAGGAGGAGATGGAAAGGGAAAACAGAAAGAGAGGGAGGGAATCAAATTGGCTCCAAGCCAAAGGCCCGGTGGAACAACTCTGTCTTACAGGCCCTGCAGAAAGAAATCAGATCCCGCAGGGCCCTGGTCTCATGAGAAAGAGCGTTCCACCAGGCTGGAGCCAGTGTTGAAAAGTCCCTGGCTCTGGCTGAGGCTAATCTAACTTCCTAAGGCCGGGGACCACTAGGGTGTTGCTATATATGGACCTTGAGGCTCTCCGTGGGGCATACTGGGAGAAGTGGTCCTGTAGGTACGAGGGTCCTAGGCTGTGAAGGGCTTTAAAGCAGCATCTTAAATCTGACCCTGTACTCCACCGGGAGCCAGTGAGGTGGAAAAGCACTGGGTGAATATGCTCCCATGGCAGAGACTCTATGAGGAGCCTCACTGCAGCATTCTGCACCCGCTGGAGTTTCTGGGACAGCTTCAAGGGCAGCCCCCGCATAGATCACTGTGGCCAGGTCGGGGCGGGAAAGGTAAGGGACCAACTGCTTGATGCAGCGAAGGTGGAAAAATGTCGCCTTGGCTGTTGCTGTAACTTGCGCCTCCATGGAAAGGGAGGCGTCAAGGATTACACCCAAACTCTTAACGGAAGGCAATGGCACTAACTGGGCCCCCGCAAGAGAAGGAAGTTGGTCCCTCATCCCCATGCCATCCCGACCCCTAATTGATGTTTTGCTATGTTTTAATATACAGTGGTACCTCGCAAGACGAATGCCTTGTAAGACAAAAAACTCGCAAGACGAAAGAGTTTTTCGTTTTTCGAGTTGCTTCGCAAGACGAATTTCCCTATGGGCTTGCTTCGCAAGACGAAAACATCTTGCAAGTTTGTTTCCTTTTTCTTAAAACCGTTAATACCCAGGGAATCCGTGCTTCGCAAGACGAAAAAACTCGTAGAACGAAGAAACTCGCAGAACGAATTAATTTCGTCTTGCGAGGTACCACTGTATGTTGGAAGCTGCCCAGAGTGGCTGGGGCAACCCAGTAAGGTGTGTGGGGTAGAAGTAGCATTATGGAATGGGACGTCCCTATTTTCATTGGAGAAACATTGGAGGGTATGTTCTCCCCTGAACTGAAACGTGTGATTTCACACTGCTGCATGGCAGGGCTTGTCCTGGGCTGACATGCAGATGTTCCTTTTTTAAATAAAGGATACTGAAGCTACATTCCCCAGGCCCTGGCAAATGCCTAGAGCCGAGATGGGCAACCTGTAGCTCTCCAGATGTGGCTTATACACAACTTCTCCAGATGTTGCTCATCTTGACCACTGTGCATGCTGGCTAGGCCTGGTGGGGCTCCAACAACATCTGGAGGAGAGGAGAGTCCCATTTCCCCCATCCTGACTCGAGAGCCAAGCCTGCTCAGGCGCCAGTGCTCTGAAGCAACTCTGGCAATTTCAGTCATAGGAATCGCTCCTGCAATTGTGTGTATCACACTGATGTTTCTTCAAGCTGTTTCCTCCCTGGTGGCGACTTGATGGTGTCTCTCATCTTACAGCCAGCTCTGTGTGCGAGAAGTGAACCAGCCCTCCATCTTTCTTTTAGATTCCCTATGTCAGGGGCTTTGGGCTGTGAGCAACGCCATGTATTTAGGAGGAGGCTGTTTCCATAGATATTTTTAAATAAAATGGTAAGCAGCTGCAATTTTAGCTGCCTGTGTTTCTTTAACAGGCTACTGGCAGTTCAGCATGAATCTTGCGTTTTTTCAACACGGCTCGATAGTGACTTTTCCTTGTCCAGTGAAGCAACAGGAGGGCTATATATATTTAGCTATACTGCTATATATTTTTCAGGATTGCTCAAAATGAGAACATTCTGTCTCATGGCCATATCTTTAATATCTTAAATATGTTGGCTTACCATGTATTAAACCATACTCCTCCTCTACCACAATCCCTTGTTGATCGAAGCTGAGAGTACAATTTTCTTTGTACTCAACATTACTTCTTCCCATTTTTAAAAATAACTGTGTGGAAATGATTTTTTAAAGATCTGCCATGTGCTTATTTTCCTAAACATATAACGCTATGGGTGGTCTGGTCTCCCAAGTCGAGGAAGAGGCATTATTATGCAGAAAGCATAATTCTAATTATGCTTTAATATAAAACAAACAACTAAAAATAAAACAAAATATGCAAATTAGATTTTAAAGAAGCGGGACCCTAGTTTGCAATGACTTCAAGAAAGAAATATACTATCTGGCACAAATTCAAGAAAAATGCCTGCATTTAAGATTGCTGTAAAGGGAACTTTGATACTTTACCACAATGCCTTGCTCCCATAACTGGTGCTTTCACTGCCATACATATGATGAAGTGAACTCTGGCCCACAAAACATTACGCTAATAAATGTCCTGGTCTGCAAGGTACCACCACCCATGGTGCTTGATTGGATATGAAGAGCTGCGCTGGATCAAACCAAGGAGTTGTCGTTCTGTTTGCAACTCTGCCCCATCCTACTGTCTCCAGGAATACCACAAGTGAAGTGTAAAAGCAACCGATTTCCCCCATTATATATCTCCCTAGCATCTGGTGCTCAGAAGTATTCTCCTTCTAAAAGTGGAAATCTGAAATCTCATTCAGTTGTTGTTGCCTTTGTCCAGTCTTTTTTTTTCATGCTACTGGCTTAAAAGCTAGTGCCACATCCTATGGTGATTTTCATCTCCATTCTCTCTTCCTAATAATTTATAATACTGAGCTTGCCCCCTTTTCATTACATTTAAAGTTAGGATGATTACCCCGCTGCCCTTAACTCTTATGTCAAATCTCATTTGCCATTTTGTTTTCCACTTAGAGAGAACTTCCCGGAGGCCTCACAGTCTTAGTGGCGCCACGGTGCAGCGCACAGAGTTTATTTCTAATCTACCTATTCCATGAAGCTGAAATGAATCCTAAATATGTACAAATATACTTGCTCCCATCTTCCTTTTTTTTAGACTTTCATTTTCCTTCTTATCTTAGGTTGTCTGCAGGGCTGGTCCAAGATGTTTAGCTGCCTGAAGTGGAACAGCAGACAAAATGGCGGCTCCCAGCCACCAAGTGGAGGTGCTTGGCACCCAAGGCAAGCCTAATTATTTTGGTACCTGAGGCAGAAAGTCCCTCTGCCCCTCTCACTCCTGGCAGCAAAAATATAATAATATATTGAATAACTGACACCTTGCTGTCCTTTCATTAGTCTAGTGGTGAGGAATCTCTGGCTTTGAGGGCGGGTAATCAAATTTGGCCTGTGAGGCCATTAAATAAATAATCAAAATCATGCCCGTCCACCAATCTTGTTTGATTTGAAGAAAACGCTCCTACAGGTTTGTAGCCCCAGGTGCTTCAAAATGCCCTGTTGGATTAGAAACTTTTTGTTTGGGTGAATACACTCACAAAGTCACATGATTCGTCTCTACCAGTTTGCTGAAGAGGTTTCAGCAGTGAGCTCCAAAATACTGTAAAAAGAGGGAAGGGGAGTTGTCATGTTAATTCTTGCCTAAACTTTAGCATCCTTTTAAAAAGTCCATCTCCGTAAGAATACTAAAATACTAGCACTGTTTTCAAAGTAACTTAACTACAATACCCTGCAGAAAGGATTCTTATTCCCTGTTCCAGAGGTACTGCTATCCCACTTTTTTACAATCATGTCTCTCTCTCTCTCTCTCTCTCTCTCTCTCTCTCTCTCTCTCTCTCTCTCTCTCTCTCTCTCTCCATACCTGTGTGCCAGCTGAGAATAACATTTCATGCACTTGATGGTTCAAGCTCTTGCCCGCTAAAACATATGACTTGCATGATAAATCTGTTAGTCTTTAAGATGTCACGTTAAATACTTTTGGGGTGTCAAATAATGCTTTTGCCTTATCTCTTGCAACTACTCCTCTTGGTCTTCAAATAAAGAACCTAAATTGAATGACCTTTACTATCTTGGTAGAAGTGTTAGAGTAAATGGGGGGAAACATTACTTTGTTCGTGTATACGTGACCTTTTGAGCTGTCAGTTAGGCAGAGTGATTTCCAGAGCTTAACACGGTTGACAACCTATTTGAGAACTGCCTGGAAAAGCGAGGAGAAAAATATGGACACCAGTTAACCTATGGCATTGTCTCCGGAAATTGAGCTTTACTATGCATAAGGGTCACTGTGTCTTAGATAAATCATCATTTTCAGTTCTGGCAAAGGCGTCTGAACACATTTTCTGTGTTGCTTTAATAAAGATTTCCATGGTTTTCTATTTTGCTTTTCAGTTGCCATTTCTCCATTCTTCTGAGGGATGTATGGTGAGCTTGAGCGCAGCTCTCAACGTTTCTTAGTGGCTCATATAGGAAAAAGTTCAAGGAGGTTGCACATTCAAAAAACAAATAATTACCATTTATGTATGATGAGCATGCTGCGGAGTATATAAGATCAATACTCTCTTACTTTACTGTGCATCAAGTTTAAAGGGGAGATGTGTCATCTCAATAGGCATTACAATTTGTCTGATTGTTGTTGCATTGCCAGAGGGTGCTGTTACCCTCTAGTCCAGGGGTCAGCAAACTTTTTCAGCAGGGGGCCGGTCCACTGTCCCTCAGACCTTGTGGGGGGGTGGTGGACTATATTTTTTTGGGGGGGGGAATGAACGAATTCCTATGCCCCACAAATAACCCAGAGATGCATTTTAAACAAAAGGACACATTCTACTCATGGAAAAACATGCTGATTCCAGGACCGTCCATGGGCTGGATTTAAAAGGTGAGTGGGATCCAGCCCCTGGGCCTTAGTTTGCCTACCCATGCTCTTGTATGTTTTGCTGAAGAATATGATTTTCGCCTGCTCTCTACTGCTGATGTAAAATGACAATGGGGTGACAGGCAGGGTCCTGTCTGGTATGGGAGATACACAGGCTTCAGAGAGACCTCTAGGCCTTGCTGTGCTCCCAATAAGATCCCTGAAAGTATCCCTTTCTAAAGGCATTTCCATACATGGGAGCTTCCATCGACGTTGAACTTTCTCCCTCTTCTATGAAGACGCAGTTGTAGCTCATGTGGAAATGAGCCATTCCTAATTCCAAAAGGCATGCTGGCCAGTGCAAGGTTTGCATTGATGTTCCAAACCAGAGGGTAAGCAGAATGACAAATACTACGTTATATGTAAAGAGTGACAGAGTTTAAAGTGATTTACTGTAGGTTTCTAAAACAAGAAGTTACTAAAACTGCACACACATAACTTCATGGTTCATAAATTTGTGTGCATCAAAGAGAAACTAGTGTCCTATAACCTGGGAAGATATTAAATAGGTCCAGCTTAATTAAATCATTTCTCTTTGTCATAGGACTTTCTAGCTATGTAGGTGAAAATCTTCATTGGCTTTCATGGAATATACCCCAAATGTCCCTATTTAACCGGGACATCCCAGATTGACTTCTAATCCCAATTCCGGATGTCACACTTTGGCTCCTGTGCTTTGGCTGCACATTTTTTGGTTCCACTCTGTGGCGCGAGTCAATTGGCTCATACCAGAGCATGGGACCAATAAATGGAAGCAAAGCTTACCTTGAGCCTGAGCATCGCCACTTCTCTTCCCCTTCTACCATGTTAGTTCTGGAAGCTGGCTGTGGTGCTGGAGGAGGAACCTGGTCTTGTCTGCATGGCATTTCCCAATACCGCAAAGGCTGGAGCAACCTTCCGACAGGCCGCACAGAGCCATGCAACATCTCTCAAAGCTGTGGAGCAGGAGATGGAAGACAGCAGACAAAGGTAGCAGGGAGCAAGCAGGTTGCTCACTGCCAGTTTATTTATAGTGGGAGTAGATCGCAGTCTCCTGGAAGTTGGACACCCCTGATCTATAATATCTACCACAGGACTAGCCAATGTAGTGCCTTCCACATACCACTGGACTCCAACTCCCATCAGCCCTGAATATTGGGTCATGTTGAGCCAGTGTGGTGTAGTGGTTAAGAGCGGTAGACTTGTAATCTGGGGAACCGGGTTCGCTTCCCCGCTCCTCCACATGCAGCTGCTGGGTGACCTTGGGCCAGTCACACTTTTCTGAAGTCTCTGAGCCCCACTCACCTCACAGAGTGTTTGTTGTGGGGGAAGAAGGGAAAGGAATTTGTTAGCCGCTTTGAGACTCTGTAGCCTTATTAGAGTTCACCGATTGGGTCTGCGTTGCTCCGGGACAGGAGGAAGGAAGTCAAAATGACACCGAGGTTGTTTCAAAGAAAGAGTTTATTCTGCTCTCCGGATAGCAGAAGGCACTTGCGTGGTGAGTCCACAGCAAGTACAAAGAAATGACAAGTTTCATGCAGTTTATATATCCTCCAGGCACCCTCTCACTCCTCCCCTAGGAGCCCAACCACGCCGGCGTACGTACACAGGTTGACATCACATATGTTCCTGCTCTGGTACTCTCAACCATAAAGGGATCTTCCTTCCTGCACTCCTGACCATAAAAGGATATTCCTGTTCCTACTCCTATCTTGGAGCAAGAGGTCACTACTTCCGAGAACATGCTCTGGCGTTAGTCCCAGACTTGGGTCTCTGCATCATTTGTGTTCAGAACATAAGATATGTCTGTGTCTGTTCTACTGGTAGAGTCAAGGCCAGTCTTGCCGTCAAACTGATAAGGGAGAGCGCTGTGTTCTTGTTTTGCATTTGCTCAACGGCTGAAGTTTATGCATTTTAGCTAAGGAGAAATGGGGATTTTGGTGCAGTTTAAAAACTGCCTGCACAGTCAGTTTTGGGTTTTGGAAACCCATTCCTTCATTCCCTACTCTTCTTTTGGACAGCCTTTCGGCTCGTCCCAAGGTACTGGCTGGTATTCTCATGTCAGTGCTGTAATCTGGGGCCGAATCATTCGTAACATCATTTTATGCATCATATTTTGCAGGCATTGCGTTAAGCAGGGTATACAGGAGCAGAAAAGAAGCAATATTAGTCTATTAACATCATTACAAGTCATCTAAGCCACCCAAGGTTTGGAAGCCACTCAGTCAAAGAAGACATGTCCCATCCCTTCCTGGTTGGGACAGGTACATGGGCTACTTTCTCTCTTTCTGTTGCCAGGTGTCGAATAGCTACACCATGGTCAGAAGTGTTAAAACCACAGGCTCCTTCTGTCAAATTTAACGCAGCCCAAAATCTGGCGGAACCCAAAATCGGGGCCCTAGCTGAGGACTCATTCCAAGGCACAGGGAGGAGGGGTACTCCTCCCAAAGCATCTGTAGGTCACAGAGTGCGAGAGGTTCCAGGTGCAGACCGTGCAATTGGTTCGGTTTTGCAGAATAGGCTTCCATTTCTGCGTGTTGCGGGCACCCCATTCTCTCATTAGCCTCTGGGTTACCTTAAGTGGTGTGGGTGCGGCGATGGCCAGAAATCAGAAGACTACCATCCCGGCTAAAACCATGCCCCCCCAAGCCCTACTTGCATCATTTGGGCACAGGGATATATATCTATTTCCTAATACCTTCCTTCTTCTAATACCTGGGGTACCTCCCACAAAGCAATATACAAAGCTACATATTCATTCAAGGGGAAAGAAAAGAAAATGTCCTCTTTTAGTCCACACTGGAATTTTCTCTTGCCGTGCGTAGAAATGCCAGTTTTCCGGGGTGGCACCAGCAGGGTGGTCGTTTGGTGGGCGCCGAGCCGATGCGGTGAGGAGAAGCATGAGGCGATGTCTCTAGAGCACCGAGAGATGGTGAGTCGAAGGGGTTGGTGTAGATCAATCGTAGCAGTCCAATCTCATACTGCCTGGGGTTTGCTTCATCCTTCAAATCAGGCCTGCTGTAATATATGCAGTCAGGTGTTGGAGGCCCATCCTCTCCCAAGGGTAACCAGGTTAAGAGTCTCAGTAATTTGCAGCTGCAACCGTGGGTGCATGGGCAATATAAGTCAGCTGCTAGGCGCTTCATCATCTCTGCTTGGGATAGAAAAATAAGTTCCTTTCATGTCCACCAATGCTGGCACAGCATGAGGAGTGACGCACGTGAACCTGTCAGTTCTCTTTTAGTCAGTGGCAGCCGCCACTACTGCTCACATGCAGGGAGGCAAACCTTGTTCCGTAGTGGTTAATTTTTCAGACAAATAGGCTATGGGTTGGTCATCAACAGGGTCTAACAATTACCTTGATAAAATTACCTTGATAAAAACATATTTTGCCATGTGCAAATGGCTTTAGATACCTACTAGGTCCACAAATCACCATATAGCATATATTCAACACACACACAAAAACGACAATTTGAGCCCAACAAAGAAGAAGAAGAAGAGTTTGGATTTGATATCCCGCCTTTCACTCCCCTTCAGGAGTCTCAAAGCGGCTAACATTCTCCTTTCCCTTCCTCCCCCACAACAAACACTCTGTGAGGTGAGTGGGGCTGAGAGACTTCACAGAAGTGTGACTGGCCCAAGGTCACCCAGCAGCTGCATGTGGAGGAGCGGAGACGCGAACCCGGTTCCCCAGATTAGGAGACTACCGCTCTTAACCACTACACCACACTGGCTGCTGGACATCCAAAGGGCCCCATTACCTCATTAATGCCTTCTGTTTCTTCAGCCAATTCCCATCCCTGTACTCTGCTGCCCTCAGGACCAAAGACGCTACACCCACTTTATTGCTATATGATCTTATATACTGAAACACCCTTTTGTACTGTCCTTTTGTCCACTTCACCTCCTTTTCTTAAGTCCTTTCTAAATTATTCAATCCCATCATCATCATCATCATCATTATTATTTTCCCTTCTCATCCTCTCTCTCTCTCTCTCTCTCTCTTTTTACACAAAGATGAAGTACGTTAACAAGGTAACACAGGTGATGATCTGGCATCTGAAATCATTCACACAAACAGAAAGCTTAAAAACACATTAAAAAACATGTACCAGATGCTGGCTCTCTTCCAGAGCTAAATATGATTGTAGCATACACACACACAAATTAAAAGAAGAAATTAAACCACAAAAGAATGAGATCCTCTCGGAAGGTAGCCTATTACCATGATTATCCTACCTTTTCCTTTTAAGATATGCTTCTGTTTTAAATTCTTTCTGCAGAATATTCACAGTGAAAGGGGGTTCTGTTGGGCTGCATTCACACTGCATTCACAGTGAAAGGGGGTTCTGTTGGAAACCCATTCCTTCAACTCCTTCGGGTAGTGATAAAGCGGGATGTCAAATCCAAACTCTTCTTCTTCACTAAGTGATTGGAAGTTGGAGTCATGGGATATCTGGAAGTCGTCTACCTTCCAAGCAGAATTTTACCATTCACTGGGTCTGTAGAATGGTTACTCACCGTGATCTGCCATATCAACTAGTGGGCTTGCAGACTTATTTCCCTGTTCCCCCCGCCCAACCCCTGTGGAATCAGGCTAGTGTCCACCTATTACTTGGGGTAAGTGGGTTGTTAGTGGCAGAGCAAAGTTATGTCATTCTGCACAATCGAGGGTGAAAATCTAGTTCTGAAGCTTGTGAGGTACAACAAGGCTCGGAGCACATGCCTTCTTTCTGCACATGTTTGTGACATTGTTGATCCAGGCCTATTTGGTTTGGCTGCAAGGGAAATGGAATATGTGAAATTGTTGAATATGTGCAGAAACTCCGATCTGGCATGTCTTGCCTTCTTTCCTTGGCAAAAGAATGGACAGCCTGCTTTTGCTTGTCTCCATTGCAAATGGCAGCAGCATTCCCCAGTGCCGCCTCCTCTGTTATACCCTCCGACTTGCTTTCTTTTAAAAATAAAATATCATTTTGTGCAGTGGGAGGTGGGGAGCACAGTCTCCTATAGCAGTATGGGAGGGTGCTTATCTTCTAGGCAAAGTGTAAATATAATAAGAGAGGAACATTAATGAATTTTTAATAGTCTCCCTATTGTTTACCTCCCCTCTGTCCTCCTTGTCTTTCAATAGCTCCATGTGTTTGCTTCCCCTCCCCCCTCGCCCCCACCCCTGGCGCATAAGAGATTTATAAATAGGCGCCTTTTGTTTCCTGGCATTTCTACTTTTTTATAGTTTAGATCTTTGTTGGGCTGTTGCAGACAATCATAGAATTGTAGAGTTGGAAGGGAATGCAAGGCTCATCTGGTCCACTCCCTGCAATGCAATGCTATGTAATGAAGCTTCCTTAGTTTGCAGCATTTTGCCTATCAAGAATGTAAAGACTGCAGAGGAAAATGCAATGGGGTTCGTGAAGCGGAGATGGCAGAAGAGGATAGCTAAGGAAAGGTTTTGAGCAAGAGTGGTCTTGCACAACTTGTGATGCAGAACTCAGCCTAGCCAACCATGAATTATGACCTGCTAGGTTCTTGATAACAACTGTCCTTTGGAAGACAAAAGTAGACAGGTAGCAAAAGTAGGAAGTTTATTTAGCTCATGGTGTGGGCTGACATGTGTGGCAAGCTGTGACCAATTTGATGTGTTATACCAATTGTATAGGCTTGATTCCTGTCTCAACATGATGACATCAGTGCCCTGCGCACTTGCTGATTCCTGACTGTGCAGCGGTTGAATACTACCCACAGAGGATAGGAGGTCTTAAGGTACAAAACACAGTACAAAACCCACAGTACAAAAACACAAAAACAAATTAACAAAGCAGAGTAGCATAATGAAATTCAGATACAGCACACATACCAAATCTTCAGTTCTAAAGAGACTGGTTAGCAATCACCATTGCAAAGTACAAAAAGAATAACAATGAAAGGGCCGACATGAAATTAATATAGCTGCTGAACACATTGCACCATCAATGTTTTTTCTTTAGTTTACGGTTTTAAACAAATGGCCCATCTAAACATCTGCTGAGAGTCCCTGTGGTTCACTAGAGCAGCTGGTTTCTCTTAGTCAACCATAGGCTATTCTAAACTTTCATGTTTCAGCTTCATATCCCTGTTCAGTTTTTAAGTCAGAGTAATTTTTCTTTATTAAGTCCCCCCTCCCCCACTAAATGAATGGCTTAGAAATAGCCTATACTGTATAGGTAGGGAATATCATACAGAAAGCCAGGTGTTGTGTACTTGGTAGCGTGTTTGACTTCAGCCAAGGAAACCTATCCATTTGAAATCCAAACTTTGCCACAAAGTGTGTGGCGTTAGACTAGTTACAATCTTTCAGCCTAACCTACCTCACTGGGAAGTTTCAAGGATAATACAGTATACATAAATACAGTTGTACCTCAGGTTAAGAACTTAATTCATTCTGGAGGTCCGTTCTTAACCTGAAACTGTTCTTAACCTGAGGTACCACTTTAGATAATGGGACCTCCTGCTGCCGCTGTGCCGCCACCGCGCGATTTCTGTTCTCATCCTGAAGCAAAGTTCTTAACCCGAGGTACTATATCTGGGTTAGCCAAGTCTGTAACCTGAAGCATATGTAACCTGAGGTACCACTGTATCATGAACATCTGAGCTCCTTAGCTAAAGGGTGGATACAAATTTGGCAAAATCTCCATACATCCTTCACTTCACATTATAAAAATGCATTCCCTCACTCAAGTTGGCTAAACTGGGCCCATTCACCATCGGTGGTGATGGTATTGTTAATTCCAGATTGCAGTAATCATGTGCCAAATTACATGTTGGATGGACTTGCCCACTGAGTGAAGCCCATTTTAACTATGACAATATCAGTTCAGAGTAACAATCTTATGATGGCTTTCCACTGGCACATCAGCCCAACAAGCTGACATGGGTCTTCTGAAGACTGGCCAAAGTGTACTATGGCAGTGCCAATCCAGAATGGGCATTGTTCATTCACTCTAAGTGGAAAGAATAGGTTGGCTTGTCAGAACCCCATGCCTTTTATACACTCTCATTGTGGCATGCCATGTGGTGTACTTTCAACTCAGGAAAGAGCAAGTGCTTAGAAAGATAAGCGAAGGCCTGTTTCATGCGAACTCATTTGTCACTCAGTCACTGCAGTGTCAAGAAGGGGACTTGTAAGGTATAAGAAAAGGGGAAAGTAAGATATAAGGGGAAAAAAGGGAATGAAATTATACTTGTTTATTTTTTCTCTTCTGTCCTGTTTTTTCTGTTTATTTTTTATTATTGTCTTGTTTTGTTTTTGTATAATTTTTGAAAAACTTAATAAAAATCTTTTTTTTAAAAAAAGAAGGGGACCTGTTTGTGTGCATGAACCATCACAAATCAAGTAACATGGACACAGCTTTCAAGTCATCTCAAACCCGTTCTTTTCCGTGAAGTCAGTTCACATTTTCAGATGTGAGTCACCAAGTGTCGAATCATTACGTTATGAGAAATCAAGTGAGGTATATACATGTGAAATCGCAGGAAAGTCGCCAGGGCATGTTGCATGGGATACATCTGTTGGGAGATATTTGTGTTCCCCCAGTGCTTTAGTTCACCCTAAGTAAGGAGATCCCTTTGGACTTCTTATGGGGTAAATAATGGCCACCTACCGTATCCCAGGCGGTAGCTCCCCAGTCGCCCTACTGCATCACACCATGTTTGGACTGTTGGCACATCCCCTCGGCTGCCGCAGAGGCTCTCGGGTTCGCGCCAAACCTGACTATTCAATTGAGCCAATCTGTGGCGGCCTGTAGGGTGAGGCTTGGGAAGCGGACCTGGTTGAAGAAGGCTTCACTCAGGTCCGCCGGCCTGCTATTTATCCCGGCCGACTCTGCACGCTGCAACTCAGTTGGACGGAAGCGTCACCCTCCCTGATGCCCCCCTTCATTATTAGTTTCTTATTGCTCTAACTGTTTCCTTTTCAGTTTAGATTATTTCTTTCGTTGGTTGCTGTATTTGGGGCAGGGAAGGAATTTCCCCTGCACGACAGGTTTTGCCTTCCCCATAGCATTGGTCACAACATGTGGTGGGAGTGTAAAAAAGTGAAAAACATCTGGGAAATGATATATAATGAGATGAAAAAGATATTGAAATATACATTTATTAAGAAACCAGAAGCATTTTTACTTGGCATTGTAGGAGATGATATTAATAGACAGGATTGTAAATTCCTTTTATATGCAAGGATGGCAGCAAGAATATTTTTGGCACAAAAATGGAAGCAAGAAGAATTACCGACGAAAGAAGAATGGCAGATGAAATTAATGGACTATGCAGGATTAGATAAATTAACAGGAAGAATTCGAAACCTGCGGGAGGAGAGATTCTTAGAAGATTGGAGTAAATATATGAACTATTTGAAAAGCAATTGTAATGAACAGATTACGCTAGTAGGACTGCAAGAAGTTCTGTAAGGAGGACTATTTGAAATATTGCAAGAAAGACTATGAAGAGAATTATTAGTTAATGATAATTAAGAGTAATAGAGAAATTAAGAAATACAGAATAAGTGATAAAGAACAGAAAATCATCAGAGGTGATTGACGGAAGTCTAAAATATTGTATAAGATAAGAATTTATGTTTAATGATTGTTGGAAATGATATGTAAAAAAACCTACTTTTTAAAGGCCTTTTAGGCAGTTTAGGCCTTAGGCTGAATCCTATAGTCTTTCATCCTACTGGGGTGCGGGTGAAGCGGTGATTCACCCCTTCCCCCCTTTCTCCTGCGGTGGTGAGAACAGTGTACCCTGTTAGAGGGGTCTGGAGGGAAATCTCTGTTCAAAGATCCAGTTGCGTAGGGCTAGCAGGCCATAGAGCTTCCCTCAGCATTTAGGTAGAAACTCGTGTTTTGCAATTGTCAGGGAACTGACATTGGAGCCAGAAGTGGAGGCAGGGCTCCCAAGCGATGCCGGAGAAGGGCCAAGCAGGGAGAGAGGGGACTCATCGGCTGGGGAAGGAAATCAGCGTAACACCAGGGATAAAGGGGGGTGGATGGGGGAATCGGAGAGGGGCCTCCAGGACTCTTCGCCGGAGACCAGCGGGGAGAGCACAGGTCCTCCGCTACCCACACCCACCCTGCGCAGAAGACTTCCGCGCAGGGAAAGTAGGCGTAGACTTGGTGTCAAAGAACTTCTTTGCTGGAAGAAGTTCAAGAAACGCCCACTGACGGATTCTGCTAGCGACTGAACAGCCACGAAGTGAAGGGCTGTCCAGCCAGGAAAGGTTTAACCAGGCTACCTAGCCAGGAGTGGCGGCAACTTACGCACGAGCAACCCCATATAACCATTACAGTGATGGATCCACCTTCCCATATAGACCCGGTCATGCCTTAGACCCCTTGCAGGGGGCTGCGAGGAGTATATACGCCCAAAGCCTATGCCAAAGTTTACCTGCATCTGAAATCAATAAAGTTGTGACCTTTCAAAATCCAAGTCAGTTGTCATGTCCTTTCATTTCACATTTCCTTCTAGATTCAGGCACAATATCTAAGCCAGTAGAGCACCATACACCAAGTGCTCTTCATATGGAAGCTCCACAGAAGTTGAACAATAGTTAGTGGGTTTTGTACCTTTATTCTCCAGCAGTGACCATTAGTTAAACTAGCATCAATAGTTTGCACAGTTGCCTGGACACTGATGAGCAATTTTTGGATCGCAGATATGCAATTTGGTCTAATAGGAGCCAAGCTGAGATACATGCAGGAGGTTACATGGCTGGAATGAGAGTAATCAGTTTGTCTCATTGCCCAGAATCATAAACAAACTTTTAACTTTTGGACAGGCTGTGCTATTAGTAGCAATAATGATCTTTTTAAAAAACGGCATAGGAACCAGCTTCATAATTTATAGTGTTTTGCAGTTTTACGGAAGTTTATGACAGCTAAATTACATCCAAATGTTAGAGAAAGCTGGGGTTGTTGAACGGCAGTTTTACATAAGAAACGCTGACAGCTCTGAAGATTTCACAGTTGAGGCTATTGTAAAATGCACATAGCAATAAGTTCATGTCTCAACCAAGAAAAAAAGAAGGCCCTGTAAGTGATTGCTACAAATACTTGCTCAGTGCAGCTATTTGGGGATTCACATTTAATCCAATTTGGGCAAAGGTGCCCACTTCTGCCCTGTAGTTCAAGAAATTAAAGCCCTGTGAATTGTGTACTATATGAATCTGGTAGTTTCTAGATGCACGAAAGCAGCAAAATCTCAGTTTTATCTGTAAAGGTTTACTTTTGTAGAATGCAAAAACATTGTATGGAAAATATTCTAGAAAAATAGTAATAACAAGGATTTGCTACCCGTGGCACTGAATGTGTAAGCCATTTTTGCCACGTAAAACAAAAAATTGGTTCCGAGAAGTGTGGTGTGGACAGAAAACTTAACTGAGAAAAAAATTGAGTATGTACACAAAATGACAACTTTCATATTTCCAGTTCCTGTTTGTACAAGAGTCTAGAGGTGGTCTAGAGGTGGGCAGCTTCTTTGAGGTGTCTAACACAAATTAAAAATACTGCCTTCAAAACACAAGCACCATTCAAATAGGAAAGGATAGAGCCATTGTAAGAATTACATTGAGGGGAAGAGGTAATGAGCCAGGTTTTCCATTCCTCATGCTCACATAGACATTGGTGCTCTGTTGCAGAAATTTCTCCTGTATGTCGGTAGGGCGATCTAGCAGGTGAAAAGGGTCACCTAAATCTTGCCACCACAGTTAACAAAATAGGATGCTAGGAATGAGAAACGTGGATTTGGACATGTATGGAGCATAACTATTTTTTATTGCAAATTGTAGATGGCGCGAAAGCTTGTCGACTTCAGAACAAATTCACATTTTCTCTGTGCCATTACTAAGGCTCCGGTCCTAAACACATTTGCTTGAATTCTGTGTAATTTACTTTCGAGTAAAAGTGCATGGGACGCGGGTGGCACTGTGGGTAAAACCTCAGCGCCTAGGACTTGCCAATCACATGGTCGGTGGTTCGAATCCCTGCGGCGGGGTGCGCTCCCATCGTTCGGTCCCAGCGCCTGCCAACCTAGCAGTTCGAAACCACCCCCGGGTGCAAGTAGATAAATAGGGACCGCTTACCAGCGGGAAGGTAAACGGCGTTCCGTGTGCTGCGCTGGCTCGCCAGATGCAGCTTGTCACGCTGGCCACGTGACCCGGAAGTGTCTGCGAACAGCGCTGGCTCCCGGCCTATAGAGTGAGATGAGCGCACAACCCTAGAGTCTGCCAAGACTGGCCCGTAAGGGCAGGGGTACCTTTACCTTTACCTTTAAAAGTGCATGACGTGTTACATGTAGTTCTCAATGACTTTCTAAAATAAAAAGGAACACTGAAAGCAAGCTATTCCCCCTCAACAGCTCCCTTTCAGAAACAATTTTTGCTATTGATGACACCACTTTGACCAAAACAGAGTTTTGAAGTATTGTACTTTCTCCTGAGAACTGAAAAGTTTGTATCAAAGAGTAGAGATTTTAAAATAATCCCTGAAGGGAGTATATTTTCACTCTGTAAGCTGGTTCTAGTTCAAATGTACTTTGAGAATAAATTGAAAATAGCATCTTTCCAACTGTGTTTATTTGATCTTAATGGTGGAGTTTTCTGTAAGTGCCTTTTCATAGATCATAGCAAGAAAATATTGATTTTTATAAAATAGTCAGAGATGCATTTAGAAACTTATAGTGGCCTTAAAGGTAAAGGGACCCCTGACCGTTAGGTCCAGTCGAATGTTGCGGTGCTCATCTTGCTTTATTGGCTGAGGGAGCCAGCATACAGCTTCTGGGTCATGTGGCCAGCATGACTAAGCCACTTCTGGCGAACCACAGCAGCACACGCTTCCTGCCGGAGTGGTACCTATTTATCTACTTGCACTTTGATGTGCTTTTGAACTGCTAGGTTGGCAGGAGCAGGGACCGAGCAACGGGAGCTCACCCCGTTGCGGGGATTCGAACCACCGACCTTCTGATCTGCAAGCCTTAGGCTCTGTGGTTTAGACCCTTATAGTGGCCTTAAGGTAAAGGTAAAGGGACCCCGGGCGATTTGGTCTAGTCATGACCAACTCTGGGGTTGCGGTGCTCATCTCGCTTTATTGGCCGAGGGAGCCACTGTACAGCTTCCGGGTCATGTGGCCAGCATGACTAAGCCGCTTCTGGTGAACCAGAGCAGCACACAGAAACACCGTTTACCTTCCCGCTAGAGCGGTACCTATTTATCTACTTGCACTTTGACGTGCTTTCGAACTGCTAGGTTGGCAGGAGCAGGGACCGAGCAACGAGAGCTCACCCCGTCGCGGGGATTCGAACCGCCGACCTTCTGATCGGCAAGCCTTAGGCTCTGTGGTTTAGACCCTTATAGTGGCCTTAGATGTGTTTATATTGAAATTATGCTTCAAAAATTGTTTTCTCATTATGTTTGTCAAAAAATTCATACATGGAATTCACATTTACTTAGGACTGGACAGGTAAGTCATATATTGTACTATACAGAATAACATGTGATGACTTATGTGGGTTTTCACTGATCCTTATGTGCGCAGGGAAGGTAGGATCGGAGATCATATTGCAGTTGCAGCCCACACATGCTTCTATAGGGCCATCATGTGTTGCAAACTCCACTGCCGGTGCAGGGCATAGAGGAATTTTATAATGTCATCCTTCATATCTGATACTGATGTTTTTATGGATGCATCCTGGATTGGACAACTAGGGGAGTGGGATTTCAACCATCGCTAATTCTAAGTTGTCTTCATGAACTTTCCACTCATTGCAATTTATTTCACACATAAAAGACAGTCTTTTGCCTAGAGTTTTGGTATAAAACTTAAATCATGGCTCAAAGTCAAATTCAAATGAGAAGTCGTAGCTTGTATGGAGGGTGGTGTAAGGTGACAGGAAGCAGAGATTAAAAGAGAAATTCCACGGGGACCAAATCAGACTTCAGAGTACCAAATGCTAGTTTGCTCCAGCAAAGGAATGTATTGGAATGAAACCAAAACAGAAAAAGGGAAACGGAAAATTTTATTTGAAGGCTTTATTGAATATGTAAGGCAAAGTATAGAATTCCTGCTGGACCAGATAATTCTTTTTTAAGGCTTTGTTTTTTTTATGGGCATGTAGAAAGTAATTTTTAATAGCATGAAGTGGTCTGGAATCGCTTAAATGTCTGGAGGATTTGCTGAAAGAGTGGAGCTGGTTTATATGGAAGAAGAAATTCTAATACTGTGTGTTTTGTGCTGACTTCACTTTACTGAAAGCAACAGTTTTTGGCATCCAGAATAGATGTATAAGAATAAACAGGAACATTTCAAGGGCAGTTCCAAAACCAGAGACGGACATTTTATAGAGGTGTTTAAGGGTCAGCCCTCTGGAAATGCTGAGTGTTTGCTGAGCATGCTTGTTTGAATTTTAAATGCCTTGTGCTCAAAACTATGTTGTACTCCATGCTTTAAAAAAACCAGGCCGTCAAAATTCCGTGCAAAGAAAATTCGAATTCTGTACCATATATAAATTATGCAAGGAGAGAATCTTTGCAATACTTTTATTTTGCATAATTTAGTCTAGTGATGCTAGTCACAGGAAGATGACAGGCACTGCAGCCATCCTCTCAGCCAATGAAAAATCTTCTATCAGTCACTCCTCTAGCATCTGAATTTTTGACAGGTAGTGCCTTTCTAGAATATCTTAGCAACTCTTATTATCCAGGCATTTTTCTTTTAAATAATATACATAGAAAATTAAATTCTCTACATAATCCCATAGCCTTCATTTCCCTCCTCTCTGTTCCCATAGAATTTTGTAGTCCTGCAAGCTGCACTGGATAGATCAAATGTGAATTTCAATTGCATTTCAATTAAAAGGAGCTTACCACTCAGCTGTCCTGTCCATTTCAATGGGGATTAAACGTGACTCATGCCCTCCAACATTCTGCTGATCAAAACAGAGAAAAACTTGCAGCATTTCTATTTTTATTTCAAACCCACAGTTCTAAAGTCTCCATTCTTTCTATGGCACATTGCATTCCTTTACTTTGCAAAGCCTGTCCTCCCCTGATTTTAAAGCTAAGAAGCATCGGTTCTTTGAGTTAACAGTATGTTAGAAAAAAACACACATATCTGAGCCATCATCTTACCTTTAATATACGCAACTGATCGCTGCTCTGCAAGTGAGAGCCTCCTGCAGATATCATCTTATCAGAATGTCCGTTCAGCGCAGTGTAGAAATTGGGCCTTCAGAATTCCTTCCCCTTGAATATTAGATAAGGATTCTCTCCCTTTTAGCACCTGTAAGACTTTCCTCTTCCAACAAGTCTTTTAAGTTGAGAAATTTCCCAGGCTGCATCCTAACTCAAATTGTTTTTAAGAAACTTCATTGCTTTATCACTTGTTCTCTGCTGCACCGGGTTCCTTTGGGAGGAAAGGCAGGATATAAATTTAATAAGTAAATGAAATAAACTTGATTATTCCACAGCAAAATAAAACCCATTAGCTGGAATCATGTGTGAAGGCAGACTGTGAACGGCACATGTGCTTAGTGTTCAGGCAAATGCATTTACGTGAGCCAAGATGCATTTGCCTTCTACTCTCTTGATTCTAGAGAGCTGGAGAATGGGAAAAGCAAAAGTCTAATAAGTCATTTCTCCCCCCCCACCCCCAGCAAAAATCAGGACAAAACGGTCGGCATCCATCTGTCTTGGGGGAGAATGGAGGAATGTGCCTTTGGGGGTGAGGTCAAACTGTTGGAGGGTTATAGCGCTTGCTGCGGGTGTAGAGACCATTTCAGGAGAGACATGTTTTGTTGCAGCTGGGGCTGATGAAGGCATCTGGTTGTGTTGCTGCAGATGCACCATGGTGTTTCTTCTTTCTGAGCTCTACCCAGTGGTCATTTCTCCTCTGGTCATTGCTATGGATGCATGACTTGACTGTCAAAATAGGGACAGAGATTTACCAAGGGTGAGTGTTAGAAAACAGGGAAGAAGAAGAGTATGCAGAATTCATCATGTGAAAGGCTGGACTGGATGAATCCCAAACCGGAATTAAGATTGCTGGAATACATATCAACAACCTCAGATACGCAGATGACACAACTTTGATGGCAGAAAATGAGGAGGAATTAAAAAAACCTCTTAATGAGGGTGAAAGAGGAGAGCACAAAATATGGTCTGAAGCTCAAAAAAAAAACGAAGATCGTGGCCACTGGTCCCATCACCTCCTGGCAAATAGAAGGGGAAGAAATGGAGGCAGTGAGAGATTTTACGTTCTTGGGCTCCATGATCACTGCAGATGGTGACAGCAGCCGCGAAATTAAGAGATGCCTGCTTCTTGGGAGGAAAGCAATGACAAACCTAGACAGCATCTTAAAAAGTAGAGACATCACCTTGCCAACAAAGGTCCGTATAGTTAAAGCTATAGTTTTCCCAGTAGTGATGTATGGAAGTGAGAGCTGGACCATAAAGAAGGCTGAGTGCCGAAGAATTGATGCTTTTGAATTATGGTGCTGGAGGAGACTCTTGAGACTCCCATGGACTGCAAGAAGATCAAACCTATCCATTCTGAAGGAAATCAGCCCTGAGTACTCACTGGAAGGACAGAAGCTGAGGCTCCAGTACTTTGGCCACCTCCTGAGAAGAGAAGACTCCCTGGAAAAGACCCTGATGTTGGGAAAGATGGAGGGCACAAGGAAAAGGGGACGACAGAGAACGAGATGGTTGGACAGTGTTCTTGAAGCTACGAACATGAGTTTGACCAAACTGCAGGATGCAGTGGAAGACAGAAATGCCTGGTGTGCTCTGGTCCATGGGGTCATGAAGAGTCGGAAACAACTGAACAACAACAACACGCCACCTTTCACTGCCCTTAAGGAGTCTCAAAGTGGCTAACATTCTCCTTTCCCTTCCTCCCCCACAGCAAACACTCTGTGAGGTGAGTGGGACTGAGAGACTTCAAAGAAGTGTGACTAGCCCAAGGTCACCCAGCAGCTGCAGGTGGAGGAGCGGAGACACGAACCCGGCTCACCAGATTACAAGTCCACCGCTCTTAACCACTACACCACGCTGGGACAGTTGACACCATAACCACTCTAGTGAGATCACGCTGCCCAAAATCATAGGGCAGTTTTCTGTCACTGTGCCTTGTAAGAAAAAAGATTTCTGCTTGCACAATGGGACTTCACCCTAGGGCCAGCCCGCTCATGAGGCAGACTGAAGCAGTTGCCTCAGGTGGCAGAATCCCACCACTTCAAGGATTGTGCGGTGGCAGCTTCCGGCAAGATCTTGCAAGGGTTTAGTGAGATCTCTCAAGGTCACACCAGAAGCTGCATGTGATGGCCTGGGAATCCAATTCAGAGGCTGAACTGGAGGAATCCCAGCCTTCACAGGAGTCCCCGCCTCCAGGGCCGGCTGAACTGGGGCAGGGCCTTGATTCTGAAGTGCCTGCACCTGTGCCGGATCCTCAGGAGCAGGCACCAGGTGAATCCACTCTGGCTCCAGAGGTGGTTGAGGACTCAGTGCCTACAGGTGAGTCTCCCCCTGGGCCCAGTAACCCTTCAGCCTCTCCTGAACTGCAGAGGCTCAGGGAGAGGCGAAGGGAACTGGTTTTTCCCAGGAGGGGTGCTCGCCTTAAGGCCAGGAGAGGCGGGTCTCCTGGGGGCCGGGACCGCCCCTGGCCTCAGAGAAGATAAAGGCCATTCAGCCCGGTCCCAGGTTGCGGGAGCAACGTCGTTGATGAGCTGTTTTGGCCAGCATCCAGTCCTGTTTCCCCCAGAGTTCCTGTCCTTGCCCGGCTTCCCACTGTGGACCCCGCTTCGCCCGAGGAGGAGTGTCTGCCGACCCTCGACTCAGGCCCTGGACCTCGCCCCACGGTAACCTCCCCCCTGGACCAGCACACTGCAGCAGCCACACAACCCTGTTAAGCCAGCCTTGGGCAGGGTGCAGCAGCAAGGGGGGGGGCACCTTCTTGTTTCATCTTGTTTCATCTCAGGAGGTGAAACAAGAAGGGCCGCCCAAGGTTTCCCCCCTCTGCACTTTCCTCAAATCTACTCAAGGGGGTTGGGGGAACCCCATGACAAATCCATGTGCTGATGGAACAAGAGAGTTAATCTAATAACAACAATAATAAAATATTATTTATAACCAGCTACCCTGGGCAGCTCCCAACAGAATATTAAAAAAACGATAAAACATCAAACATTAAAAACTTCCCTAAACAGGGCTGCCTTCAGATGTCTTCTCAAAGTCAGATAGTTGTTTATTTCCTTGACATCTGATGGGAGGGCGTTCCACAGGGCGGGCGCCACTACCAAGAAGGCCCTCTGCCTGGTTCTCTGTAACTTCACTTCTCGCAGTGAGGGAACTGCAAGAAGGCCCTTGGAGCTGGACCTCAATGTCTGGGCTGAATGATGAGGGTGGAGACGCTCCTTCAGGTAAACTACCCCATAGGTGGATTTATATCACTGCTGCCTGAACACAGAGAGTTTAACATAAAACCCAACTGGGTTCTAAGAGGAAATTATTCTCCCAACCTTATAGAGAATTGATTGATTGATTGATTGATTGATTAAATTTGTATACGACCCTATACCTGCAGGTCTCAGGGCGGTTCACAGGATAAAAGGTTTACAGAAGTATTATTAAATGGGGGAAACCTCGAACCAACCTAGTTAGGACTGAGCTTGCTCAGTGGCCACCAAGGTGGACCCTGAAAACAATGGTGTGTGGATGGAACAAAGTATTATAGACAAGGGCCAGGTGGACGCTCTGAACAAGAACTATGCAGCAATGATGTATTCCAGTTCCACTTATATTGTTTGAAATGCACATGCTCATAAAACTTGCAAGTGTGAGCCATCATCTTAAAGGGTCTGTTCTCCATCCCTTCTCTAAAAACAAGATGAATACATCTTTTCAGGCACTGATGGTCACTTGGAAGGCTGTTTATCCAAGGTAAGAAACTGGTGGGTGAATCTTGCACATCTGACTGATTAAAGTTGACTTTAATCACCGATAAAATGGAAGCATCCCTATTTGTAGATTATAGATAGTGTTTACTTGATCACAGGAAGAATTGGCCTGTGGTGATGAGTGGTTAGGTGAAAATTTGCTGGGAGGCTGTGAGCTAATGCATCTGCGAAAGCATCCAAGCAGTCAAAATTGCAACTCAAGCTTTGAAATAAGGTGTGCTGAAAGAAAGGGCACGAGGTTAAAACGCAGCAGGAATTAAAGGATGTGCACGAAGAAAGATGGCCACATAGGGAAATCAATCAGCACCAGGAGACTGAGCAGATGGCTGCATGGAAAATGTGTGAATATCCAAACAAAACAACGCGTTAAACTTTCAGTTAAAAGGCAGCCTGGGGTCCAGACTCCCTAATATGTTTGCTGAAAATGCATTCAGAGTGACTAGTGAATCTCATCCAGAAAAATAAATAAATCAGTGAGACCTCTGGATATGTACTGGGGCTGGACAAGAATATTCACTGCATACATGAGAATACACTACCTTAAAAAACATCAGCTTTATAAAATGAAATGAAAATGTATTACACTCCATGTCACTTTCAGCCTTGGTTCTTCACAAGTTAATATGGTGACCTGTCTCCATCTCAGTGTTTAACCTCATGCAATAAGTAACAGTTTGGACATTAGGCTTACCTTCAACCAGTTCACCTGTATTGCCCTAAATGACATCTCCAGAGCCCACATACTTGAAAAGAGATTTGATCTCCTGGTTAGGGAAGCCAGGGATGGTTGGAGATGGTGCATCACCTATGTGTGTGTGCCTTAGCGGCATCCTGATAGCTCAGCTGGTAGAGCATGGGAGACTTAATCTCAGGGTTGTGGGTTTGAGCTCCACATTGGGCAAAAAGATTCCTGCCTTGCTAGGAATTGCACTAGATGGCCGTTGTGGTCCCAACTCTATGATTCTGTGATTGGTTAAGAGACGTTTGAGTCTGTGGCTGTAGGGCATAACCATGCCACATGAGCAAAGAACACAGTACAGGCTTTATCACCAGTTAAATTAATCTTGGTGGAAAGGCTGGAAAATGCATTGGCCTGATACATAGCTGTTAAGCGCCCCTTATTTGGCGGGACAGTCCCTTATCCCAGCACCATGTCCCGCTGCTGTCCCTTATTGATGATGTCCCTTAAATTTCCTGGATTTCAAAGGAAGCAACTCCTTTCCCTCCCTCCCTCCCTGCCGGCCAGGGAGGAGGGAGGCTCCAACTGTGTTGCTTGGCTGCATTGCTCACTCAATAAGGAGTCTAAGAACGACTGGTGGAGCTTGCATGCCTTGTGCCAATCAAATCGGCCGCGTTGCCTGGGGACTCGCCTTTGCTCAGCGCTTCCCAGCGGAGAGGTGACGGTGGTTTTCCTTGCTGCATCCCCTTTGCCGGGTTGCTGCGCTATGGGAACCACCACTTGAGGCTTCATTTGGCTGCTGGTTGACGAAAATCCCTTATTTTGGCTGCTGATCCCTTATTTTCGAGGCTGCTGGTCCCTTATTTTCAAATCTGTAAGATGATAGCTATGGCCTGATATCATGGCAGCCTATAGTAGAATGGGCTCGATGGACCATAGGTCTGACTTAGTAAAAAACACCAAGCTTCTTCTTCTTCTATTTATTCAGATAGTGGGGGGATGGCCTTTGAAGTGTCTTCAGATGAATTATTCAGCAACCACTTAAGTAGGTGCTCTTCTCGCCATAACTGGCTATATTTCTGTTAAGCCCGCCATCAAACACTTCTGATGTGTGACGTTCCCTTTGATTGCTCATTTTAAAGCCTCGTTTGTTGATTCCTTCCACTGCATGCCTTCACTTTGATTGTTGTGTCACCCCAGCATGCAAAGCATTAATCGGGACTTCCACACCGCCTCTGTTTCAAAGATTCACTCGATATTCATGTTTGCAAGATGTGTGCAAAATAAAAGTCGAGTCAGCGGGCATAGATTTCTTCCTTCCTATTAGGAGCTGAAAACTACTTGACGACAGCCAAGTCAGCAACTAAAGATGAAGGTAATGGAAGAAGCTTCTTAGGGTTGAGGTTTTTCCCGCAAAATTGTAAAGAAATTGGACATTTTTGAGCTGCCAACATGGGCTGCGATACGTCCAGATTTTCTGGGACATTTTGCTGATTTCTGTGTGGACACTGCTTGCAGTTGCAGTATTCCAAATATGTCTAGGAGATTCCGGACGTGTGGCAACCCTAACATGGTATGGGGAATCATGGCAAACCATCAGAAAGGTGCACTTAAAAAAAGTCACCGGACATCACTTTCTTGCCCACACTGGAAGAGATGGGAGGAAAAAAGCAAACAGCCTTGAGGGAAGTGATTTTGAGCTGAAAATCAACGGGACAGGAAAGAGTTAAGCACCTTTTCCAGTCAGACTCACTGCCACAGCTTGCCTGGGTTGATCCTGGATCAAGAAAAAAAATGCAAATGAAGGAAAACTGGTACTCCTGTGGAACCATGTGGCTCGACCTCCAGGATCTTGCATTCTATACCCCTTTACTGTGGAGAGAAAGCAAGCGACTGTGAAATGGAGCGCACCATATTTATTTGAATGTCAGTCTAGCCACTCACTCTGTCTCCAGAAATACTGTGGGTTTTTTGTGGGTTTTTATGAAGTGAGGTGGTGAGGGAGAGGCCATATTTAAATAACAGAGATATAACACCAGTCATTTTTTACTTTCTTGCCATGCTGAGATGAGAGTAGTATACATAGGCCTATGTGCTATGTGCATTCTGCAAGAGTTAAGCTCTCCCCTTCAAAATCCTATATCAGCAAGGCGACAGTCTTTCACCCATTCCTTTGGTCCATGCAGGGCTGGCCCAAGACATTTTGGAACCTGAGGTAGATGCCAAAATGGTGATCCCTGCCCACCACGGAAGAAGGGGTGGGTGAAGGTCTACATCAGTGGTGTCCAAACTTTTTTCAAAGAGGGCCAGATTTGATGAAGTGAAGGGTTGTGAGGGCCGACCAAAGGGCCGACCAAAGTTGTTGACCTTTTTTAGGATTTTTACCCCAGGAAAAAATAAACTGCCACAGGAGCTGGATTAAACCGACCAGCGGGCTGGATTAGGCCCCCGAAACAGACTTTGGACATGCCTGGACTACATAAAGAATAAGGGGTGGGAGAGGGGAGAAAGATTGACATTGAAATCTACTGCCATCTGAGGCAGTTGCCTCATCTTGCCTCATGGGTGGGCTGGCTCTGGGTCCATAATCCAGTGTAATGCAGGGCGGATCTTTGAGATTATTGAGGAGCAAAGAGGGGATCCCATTGGAGCTGTGAGCTAACTAAAGGGAAACCTTTAAGTACATTTAGACACTAACTTCTGTGGAGAAGAGAGGGGCCTTCTTCAATGTGTGAATAGCACAACACCCAAGTCCTTTGAACTGTTGCTTGTTCCTCTGGTGTTCTATTGTGTTTTGTGAGATAAGTTTGAAGTGAAATAACCTTAATTTTGCAAAGGCCATTATCTTTGTAGTTCCTGAATCAAAAATTTACCTTTAAAAGGGTCTACATTGACTGTTTTGAATCTTGTTCCTAGTTATATGAGGCTGATAAACAGTAAACTGGCAGATACAAGAATTAGTTCTCTGATCTTGTCTGCAGCTATTAGGGTCAAGACATTAGCTGTTCTTTCGGGTTCACGTCTGGGATAGAAGTTTGTTCCAAGTCATTATCTATCCTTCAATAATTACTCAGGTGAGTATTACTTGTATGTTAATTCTTGATATCCGAACTAATGCATCCCTTGGGTTTTTTTTTGATGGGGAGCTTTGACTTCCCGGTAGTTATTTCACATAGTAACTATGCATATGTTTTTGGCTGCAGCATTCTTTGAATAATTCTCTTTCTTTTGAGGTTATGGGACCCTAACCTTGGCATACCATTTCAAATCCTTAATTCATTCTTCATTGTGCAGTGTACCGTTTTATTTGCCCTTGTCTACTAATTAGGAGATAAAAGTGATAAAAAAAACCTCTTTATTTTAGCTCTAGAGCTCTCGGTGAAAATCTTCAACCTTGACCCATGAGGAGCTTGACGCTTTGGCAGTATGGTTTATATCATGCGCACAAGTCTGTGAACTGGTGACCTTAGCAAATGTTTATGAGGTGTGCGTGTGGGACTGTGACAAGGGTTTGCCTGAAATCCTTGACAGGCCTGCAGAATGTTAACTTCCTGTGTTGAGGGAGTATTTATGCTTTATTGGAATGAGTCTATATTGCATTAGACTTAGTTGGTTTCTAAAATTTCCACTGTATAATTTTAAGAAATTTAATCTGGAAAGAAAAATGCCTGAGAACCCTTTTATACTTCAGGCAATGTAACTTCTCCTCACAACAGCATGCCCCAGAATATTGCAATTGCAGTGCTTTGCTTAGGAGAAACACACTGTTCCCTGAGAGGAAAAGTAAATAATCTTTTTGCTACACAAAACTCACACTCTTTCCTGTAACATGATGTAATGTGCGGTGGGGGGAGGGGGAGAGATTGAAATTAAAATATTTTTTCAATGTCTAAAAAGATGACAGAAATAGTAATGATTTATTTATGCAGTTCTAACAATAATTGTATTCCTGTTGCTACGCCACGAAAGAAAACTTTAAAAATCAAGTCATGTGAAATAAAATGCTGAATATCTTGTCTATAATCAGTTTTAACATTCAGCAAATTGTATTTCAATTCATCATGGTTTTCAGAGCAGAGGCAATATATTTTCCCCCAGCTGCAATTTAAAATAAAGCTGTGGTTATTTTTATTTATTCATTGATTACATTCTGTCTCACCCTTTCTCCCAAAGGATCCCATTCATTCCCCCCCCCCCATTCATTGTTTTGTTGTTATAAGGTCTATTACTTTTATTACTATTTTTCAAGCATAAAAATGTAGGAGAACAAGAACTGAAGCATATAAATCAGGAGTGGTGGAACTTGTGGCCCTCTAGATATTATTGGACTACATAACCCATCATGCCTATTGGCTGGAGCTATTGGGAGTCTGGCACCTGGTGGACCACAGATTCCCCACTCCGGGTATAAATACTACCTAGGCAGTAATCCAGAGAAAGTTCTCCAACCTTAGGTTAGTGCTAGACAGGCAAATCACACTGTAGCTGTCACAGGAGGACCCTCGCTGTTAGAATTGACCATAGTAATATTGAAAGAGCAGGCAGCAATCTTCTTCTTCTTCTTCTTCTTCTTCTTCTTCTTCTTCTTCTTCTTCTTCTTCTTCTTCTTCTTCTTCTTCTTCTTTCATCTAAAAAGATATTGGAATGAAAAGCCCTTTCTCAGAAATATCAAAGGGTCACTCACAGACTTGATTGTGTGCAGTTTCTTGACATGGCTGTGTATTCCCATCATCCCTGACCACTGGTCCTGCTAGCTAGAGATCATGGGAGTTGTAGGCCAAAAACATCTGGAGGGCCGAGGTTGAGGAAGCCTTCTCTAGCCAGTGTCTGGGCCTTTGGGGTTCTGCTTCATTATTGCCTACCGTTTATAAATGCCCCCCAGTTTTCTATTTCAACAGTTTGCTGCCCATTCCAGTTCAAATCAAATCAAAACTTTATTAGCAAAGCCAACAGGCCACAGCTATACAAGAGTTAAAAGTGAAAATAGGGATAAAAGGAAGAAAAGAACAAGCAAAAGGAGGTCCGTCAGATGAACAAGTCTGTCACTCAAATGGTGGCCCTCAATTTCGCAGCTCTCTCGATGTACCTCACGACCTTCTCTGTTATCTGACTATCCGTATCAGCTAATAGAAAATACAGTGTAATGTCTGGTGAACGGCCGGGGTTGGAGAGAATGAGTGGAGTAATAATCTCATTCCTTAGGTCTTTGTAAAGGGGGCAAGATAGAAGGACGTGGGACACTGTTTCCGTGTTACCATCTCCACATGGGCAAAGTCGTTTTTCAAATGGAGTCTTTTGGTAACGACCTTCGAGTACAGCAGAGGGAAGAACATCCCATCTAGCCAATGTAAAGGCACGTCTGTATTTTGGGATGGTTAGTTTAAATAAATATGAAGCTGGAGAGTCAAAATGAGAAGGGGGAAAGTAGGTATACCATGGGCACAGTTTCTTTAAGATAGTCAGGTTGTTTTGTCGTTCAATGTCTTTCAGGCGCTGGCCTATTAGACTCTTTGCTTTAATGAGGCCCATTGATAGTAGGGACTGTGAATGCAGACCGCATGTAAGGAGTTTTTGATGCACAGTTTTGAACCACTTGCTTTTGTGAGGGTCTTGCATTACTAGAGGCAGTAGACCAGGTGGATTCAGATTAAGACGAAGCCAATAGTTGAATGTTCTCTGCCAGGTCCGAGTTTCCACAGATGGAAGGCAGGCCTCGAGTCGTAATGCTGCGTTTGGAACACAGGAGGGTTCTTGTTCCTACTGAATTCAATGAGTGTTCCTTATTTTCATCTGTGTGAAATTGCAGGTGGTTTGTGAGGAGCCCCTCTCCTGGGGTGATGGTTTAAGGTTTTTTAATTTGGTGACGATGACGGCATTTTGGGGGCAGTTGGACACCATGCATCACCCCAGGTTCCCTTCCCTGCTTGCTCTCCAAAATGGCCTCACATTTCATAGCCGCTATACCTGTGGCGGGACACGGGTGGCACTGTGGGTTAAACCACAGAGCCTAGGACTTGCCGATCAGAAGGTCGGCGGTTTGAATCCCAGCGTCGGGGTGAGCTCTCGTTGCTCAGTCCCTGCTCCTGCCAACCTAGCAATTTGAAATCACGTCAAGTTGCAAGTAAATAAATAGGCACCGCTCTGGCGGGAAGGTAAACGACGTATCTGTGCGCTGCTCTGATTTGCCAGAAGCGGCTTAGTCATGCTGGCCACATGACCTGGAAGCTGTATGCCGACTCCCTCGGCCAATAAAGCGAGATGAGCGCTGCAACCCCAGAGTTGGTCACGACTGGACCTAAAGGTCAGGGGTCCCTTTACCTTTTACCTATACCTGTGGCAGAGCACTGCTAGGCTTCAGGCGGATCATAGATAGAGCTGCTTCTGAGGAATAAATATATGAAGCCTAAAACTGGGGCGGTGGTGGGGTAGGAAGAGAGGCTGCTCCATTTGCTTAATGGCATTTTTGCTGAGTACAGTATTCGTTTATCTGGAAAATTTATGGGCCACCCTTCATTAAGATTGGCTCCCAAAGAGGTTTTGCACAATTAAAATACCACACTGATGAAACACACCCACATAATAAAACAACAAGCAGATGGAACAGGACCATCAGCAAGATTTAAAATTGCCTCATCGCTTGAGACCCGAGGGAATAAAAAACCGAGTGCTGTGCCTACAATTGTGCCTGCTTTAAAAGACACATAACCAGCCACTGACGAACCAAAGACCACCTTCTTTTATATACACTGAAGTCACATGGCATGAAATTGGGCTGATTTGCAGCCAGTTTTATGATGTATGAAAATACCCCTTGGGGTTTCAAAGATTTTGCCTTGCGCAGGAAACTTTTTTTTTTTTTAATGACAGCCGTGACTGGAGCAGCTGCATTAAGGAGAGTTGTATCCAGTTCAGTAACTGAATTAGGCAAAATGGATGCTATCGGAGGAACGCAGTCATCTGCCTCCCCTTCTCCCAGCCTTCCCTGCCGCTGAATCATAAATGGTGGAAGTGACAGGAGCAGATGTGGAACTGGTACTTAAAAACAAAACTCCAGGGGTGATTTGAGGTCCTCAAAAAATACCAGGTGTTACTGCATTGTCTTCTCCAATCATACTTTTAAAAAATGCAAACGTCTCTTTTCTAGAACTGGAAGAGGAAATGTTTCGAAGCCTTTTTCATTTCGTTTTATCGTGGTGGGTAATATATTACCATTTCCAAGCTTCCTGAATTAATCAGAATGTTATTAAGATGCTGATGAGATGAGGTTAAGATCTCAATAGCTTCTGCAGACAAGCTGGTGATATAGAGGTCAAAAGAGGTTGGCGTTTATTCGTTCATCACGGCCCGTTTAGAACATTCTGGGCTTTCAGCTGAGTTAGTTTCCGTACTAAAAATGTCAGAGAAGTAAAATAGCATTTGGGAAGTACAGTTCTGTCTATCTGAGGCTAAAGATTTCTGCAGCTGTGGTTCTAGCCATTTTTACAAAATTCTGATTATCTTGCTCTTCCAGAAAGAAACAAAACTGTTCCAGGATCCTGTTACATTTTGTGCTGTGAATTGCAGTGGTCACCCTGCTGGTATATTTAACTATTTCCTCCTCATTTTGATCAATTCTGTGTTTTCTTACTAAATCTGGTGGCGACTAGAAAATCCCCAATCGGGTGTTTTCCATGCCTCCAAATCAATGGGCTTTTGCTCTATTGAGTGCCTCATGGGAGTCTCATCCAATTTCCAAATGCATGCCCTGAGATTAATATTATTGCAATCTGCAAATCTGGGATTTGAAAAGGGCAATTTGGAAGGAGAGAGGCTGTGTTGTTCACTTGGCAGTGATAACACAAGTGGGTTTGCAATATCAAATGCCTTGTGGAACATCTTGCCTCTCCTTGTCTTTTAAAGCTTTTCACAACCATCTTCTACGACATCTTTTCTTGACATCACACTCATGAGAATTTAACTTATTCAGCCTTCAGTAGCCATTTGACATTTTCAACTCTCCTTCACTTGATAAGGATGAGCAGGAACCAGTTCTGAATTAGGTCTATGGGCTAATCTCTGGTGATGCAAAACCTTATTACTTTCCATGTCTTTGGGCTCATCCAGACTTCTACTTGTCCCACTGCTTTCTCCCGGGAAAACCCAATCTTTACCGCTGAATGGGAGCAAATGTCAATTGAGTCAATGGAGCGTCGGTTGACGTTTGCTCTGATTTATTGCTGAAAAGTGGGTTTTTCTAGGAGAAAGTGGAGGGGCAAGACAGAAGCAGGGAACAAAGGGAAAACTGCTCAGACCATTGCTCTCTGGGCATGGGGCACATACAAGACTGCATGAGCCCGCTTTGACGAAAATAAAGTGAAACACTAAAGCAGACAGATTCAGCTCAGTGATCTTCAAAACTGTAAAAGAGGTACTGTTGTGGTCAGAAGACTAGGGCATCTAGAAATAAGAATCTGGAACCAAGCTTAACAGATGTAGAGTTTTATTTTATAGCCTCTTCCTTGTACACAGCTGCACGCAATGGCATAGCGTGGGTTGCCAGTGACCGGGGCCATGTGGAAGGAGGGAAACGGGCAGAGTATGCATGCGTATTCAACACCCTAACAGTGTCTGCTTCACCCAGGAGGTCACATCTGCAGAGATAAGAAAAGAAGAGTCGTTCCATTGTCTGGAGAAGTCACTTCCTCATTCACAGGGAGAAGCCATTTTCAATGGAACTCAGAAATGGAAGCTAGACTTCTTTCCAGTGGGCTAGCTAACGATTAACACAGGACATTCTGAAGTCTTGGTCTGCATCATGGAACGGAGCTGCCACAAACATTACACATACTAATGTGCACAAAAGGGGCTGGTGTGTGCCCCTTGAAAAATTAAGGCGCCATTATGGATGTTTCCTCTGCTCTCGATCCCTCAGTGAAGGGAAGGCCCCATGTAGCACTGATCTCACATTTTCTTTGCCAGTGGATCGGCTGTCCATACTTGATCTGACAGGCCTGAGGGAATCCCCGCAGCATTCCTCCTGCCCAGAAAGCATGGTACCACCACTAAGCCCTGAATGTCTGAGCAAACGGGCGGGACCAACAGTAGAAGGCTTCATAAACAACTGTAGGAGGGGTTACCTTCCCAGCAAATGAAGGCCAATGTATGTATTTCTCCCTGAGTGTAAGTGAGATGTAACTTGAAGAGTTATTTTGAATTATTATTTATTGAATTTATATACCGCCCTATACCCAGAGATCTCACACTGTGTCCTGCATAGCGTGTTCTCCCTAACAGAGAGCACAGGTTGCGGTGGGGGGCAGTTACGTTTGGATGGCCACAGGCAGTGACTGGGTAGTTTGAGTCTCTGGGGGGATTTTGATGTTGCCAATTTGGAGGAGGGGGTCAAAGGTTTTAAATACTGGACATGCCGCTTTGGGCGTCCTCTTGGGCTGCGTGCACCGGATCACCCACCCACCCTCCCTGAATTGGGGTGGGTGGGTTCTGTGCTTTGACCTTGTTATGCCTGTCATGGGGTCGCCTGCTTTTGGGGCAGGGGCCTGGTAGGAATTTTGTCCATTTGGCTGATTGGCTGGTGCCATTTGGTTTTTGCCTACTGCGTAGCAAATCGTCACAACTTGTAAGGCTGGCGGTTAGGCATTGGTTAAAATTGGTTGGTGGAGGGGTAAGTGCCTACCCCTCCAATGGTGGTGCTGCAAGGGAATTCCGTTAAAGGAATCCAGAGGCTTGCTATTCTTTCGTCCAAGTCCCTGGCATCGGGCTTGGGCCGTGCAAGCCCCCGGGAGCATGTGGGTGAGAAGTGAGGGACTGATGCCCAGCTTCATTTCTCCCCAATATTGTTTTCCCTGACTGGCTTCCGCTGGAATCCGGAAGTCAGTTCTGTCCCTGGGGCAAGGACAGATAGCCTAAGCAACCACTCTCATGTGTGTATTTGAATAAAGTTGTGGCCAAAATCATGCCAAAAACCTTAAACAAAATTGATGTGTGAAGTGTGAGTTTATTTGGGGTGGCTTGGGGACCTCGACACGCCATTCATAAATTTGAGGAACCACGATTTAGCTTTTGTCTTCAGCTTTACTTTCTCTTTGTGGAAGAGGCAACAGAGGCAAAGTGATAGCTTTTGCCAACCTTCTCCTGCTTTTCAGAGTAAGCAAGCTTTCAAGCTTCACAGTGCTTGTTCTCAGGCAGAAACAATTACCATGACCCTGGCAGTCATCGCTGCAAACATATCGCTTTCTATTTTCTCCTTCAATGACTGTTTCCAGCCTCAACACTGACACCTGCTATCTGGCATTGTCCAATGGCCAAATATCTGACACTATTGCCTTCTCTTGCTGATTGCTTCGCTGCTCTCCTTGACCTGCTTATTTTTTATGATAACGAACACATCTGGAATCTTTGCTTGAGACTTCACCATTACCAGAAGCAGATATACCACTGACCTTGCAACAAACTTTTTGATTAATTTCTTGTAGAGTTCAAATAATTCATCTCTTTGAAGAAAGACACAAGCACACAATCCCTTAGTGCAAAATATTGGAGGAATTGCACACATGCACATATTTGTAGATGCTTTTCTCTTTAAATTTTTTGCTAGTGGCAATCTGGCTCCTGCTCCTGCATGCAGAAAAAGCACCCAGACCAGTATCAGAAGTATTTTGTACTTATGGTCTTCTATTGGGAGAACAGAGGACACACCATAGAGATTCCTGCTTTGCGGTGGGTTGATCTGGATGACCTCAGGGTCTCTTCCAACTCTACAATTCTCTAATTCTCTCTGGGATTTTTGCTAAAGCGGCACAGTGGACTTTCCAAGGATGCAAATTGTTCATTTGCCTCAAGGGCAATGTATCGCATTGAAGAGGTTATGAATAAAATATTATGACTGTATTGTTCCTCCAGGGTTTTTTCTTCTTCCACACGGCACAATTATCATTGAGAGAATTCCTTTGCAAGAGACTTGGTGGAAAGGTGTATGGCATGCAAATTCCTCATTAGAAATCTGATGCCCTGATTCAAACAAGCACCTCAAATTCTGCACAATACAGAAGTGTTTCTAGAGATGGGACTTCATGTGAACAATACTGAATGCCTTAGCTACAGTCATTCATTCATTCATTCATTCTTTTATTTCTTTGCCGCATTCATACCCCACCTTTCCTCAGAGAAGTTCACGGTGGCATACATAATTCTCCTCCCCAGGCAGTTGGAGGATGGATGGCAGCTAACAGATTGAGGTTGAATCCTGACAAGACAGAAGGACTGTTTTGGGGGGACAGGAGGCAGGCAGGTGTGGAGGACTCCCTGGTCCTGAATGAGGCAACTGTGCCCCTGAAGGACCAGGTGCGCAGCCTGGGAGTCATTTTGGACTCGCAGCTGTCCATGGAGGCACAGGTCAAATCTGTGTCCAGGGCAGCTGTTTACCAGCTCCATCTGGTACGTAGGCTGAGACCCTACCTGCCCGCAGACTGTCTCACCAGAGTGGTGCACGCTCTGGATATCTCCCGCTTGGACTACTGCAATGCACACTACATGGGGCTACCTTTGAAGGTGACCCGGAAACTACAACTAATCCAGAATGCGGCAGCTAGACTGGTGACTGGGAGTGGCTGCCAAGACCATATAAGACCGGTCTTGAAAGACCTACATTGGCTCCCAGTACATTTCCGAGCACAATTCAAAGTGTTGGTGCTGACCTTTAAAGCCCTAAACAGCCTCAGTCCAGTATATCTGAAGGAGCATCTCCACCCCCATCGTTCTACCTGGACACTGAGGTCCAGCACTGAGGGCCTTCTGGCAGTTCCCTCACTGCAAGAAGCCAAGTTACAGGGAACCAGGCAGAGGACCTTCTCGGTAGTGGTGCTCTCCCTGTGGAACGCTCTCCCATCAGATGTCAAAGAGAACAACAACTACCAGACTTTTAGAAGACATCTGAAGGCAGTCCTGTTTAGGGAAGCTTTTAACGTTTGATGTATTACAGTATTTTAATATTTTTTTGGAAGCCGCCCAGAGCGGGCAGGGCATAATTTATTATTATTATTATTATTATTATTATTATTATTATTATTATTATTATTTATTATTATTATCACAGGCACCCTGTGATGTAGGTTAGATTGAGAGTGAGTGACCGGCTGAAGGTCACCCAGTAGGCATCACAACCAAGTGGAGATTTGAACCCTGGTTGCCCAGATCCTAGTCCAACTCTCTAACCACTATATCACACTGTACCATATATGATGCTTGGAATCACAATCTTCAGGTACTTCCTTTATGTATTGCATTTCTGTTTTGACAAGGACTTATGGGATATATCTCATTTGATTATCCCAATGGAGATTGAGAGTTGCCCAGGGACTAGAATCTCTTAGAAACCTCAAATCATTTGAACATCATTAGGCTCCCCTGAGCCTTCAAAATGTTTGTATCTCTTGGCATGGTAGATCCAAAATATGGTAGAAATATGGTGCAGGGTCCATGTAAAATCCCAATGGGAAAAATACCCAATAGTGAAATATTTAGCAAATAACTTCCTCAACTGAATTTTATTCTGTTTCAGAGAAATGTTTATAAACTGTCCTTTGTTCCTAACAAGTCCCACCTCCCAAGGCAATATGCAAAGCGTAACATCAAAAGAAAACCAGATTAAGAATAGAGCACCGAGCATCCCAAAATGAAGAAGAGCAAAATCAAACTGGAACATACCTACTAAAAACCATCAAAAGCTGTTCCCTGTTTTGCAGGAGATTGGACTAGGGGTCTCTTGGGGTCCCTTCAAAGTCCACAGTTCTGTGGTTCTACGATTCCCACCTGCAAGTAAGTAGAGATGAGGTCAGTCTAATCTCTCTTGGGTTTGAGTTTCATAGCTGACGCACACAAAACAAATGAGAGAAAATGGTTATTTTTATTTTTAAGGACCAATGAATGCATGCACATTTCCCCAAATCCTACACTTCAGCATTCTGGATTCAAAAATATTCAATTCTGCTGCCTCTTAAGCACATGGGATGCATAAGTGCTTACCCTTTGAAGCCTCTTCCATCATATCAGAAAGCATTTCAAATGACAAAAATATGGTTGCTTTCTCTTTCATTTGATTTTTGAGAAATCGCACAAAATATAATCCAGCCTGGAAATAAAAGTGCCTCTGAAAGGCCTTGGCTTGATACATTATTCATATTCCTTTTCATTGCACATGCTGGTTTAGGCATTGATTCACAGATTCCCATGTTGTGCACTTGGCAGCTGATTAGTATTTAATTTTTACAACGGAGCCTGGGAACAGATCCATGGAGCTATGTTGCTGTTGCTTTTTAATGCTTATGATGAGGACGATCTTATGTATGTATGTATGTATGCATGCATGTATGTATGTATGTATTTATAGAATCATGAGCCCCAAACAAGGTGATGCACAATAAAATAAAAGCAGTTTATGAGGTTGAGAATCCAGCTGTACAATTCTGCATCCAGTGGGAATAAACACCCCTGAACTCGATGTGAGATAGATTAGCCTACAGAAGGCTTAAGACAGGCAAACATGGGTAGGCAAACTAAGGCCCGGGGGCCGGATCCGGCCCAATCGCCTTCTAAATCCGGCCCATGGATGGTCCAGGAATCAGCGTGTTTTTACATGAGTCCTTTTATTTAAAATGCATCTCTGAGTTATTTGTGGGGCATAGGAATTCGTTCATTTCCCCACCTTCAAAATATAGTCCGGCCCCCCACAAGGTCTGAGGGACAGTGGGCCGGCCTCCTGTTGAAAAAGTTTGCTGACCCCGATACAGAGTATATGAACCCACTTTTGTCTATCCCCCTCCCCCAATCACTATGCTGGTATGAGAGTATTCAGCAGAAAGAGACAATGTGGTATCATAGCCAGTGCCAGATTTACGTATAAGCTAAACAAACTATAGTTTAGGGTCCCGCTTTCTTGGGGGCCCCAAAAAAATTTAAAGGGAAAAAACTGGTTGCACATTTCCAAAATATAAGATAAAAAACAAATAAAATAAAACCTACATACAGCAACCCTGTTTTGTCTTGTGTAGGCTCCTGTGATGTAAGTAATGAGCCCTGCCTGCTAGCCTGCTCTCTAAAATATCACTGGTTTGCTCATTTCTATATATAGGGTGCCTACATTGTATTTCACTATTAATAATGGCTTATGTGTGTGGTACGGAAGCTGTACTACCCAGGACAGGATGGCGTTGTGCAGAGTTGTTAAGGCAGCAGAGAGCATTGTTGGCTGCCCACTCTCCACCTTAGAGCAGATTTATGCCACAAGGTGCCATAGGAAGGCACTGGACATAGTAAAAGATCCATCGCATCCTAGTCACTGTCTCTTTGAGCTCCTGCCATCGGGACGGAGATACAGGACGATGATGACAAGAACGAGCCGTCTCAAGAACAGCTTCTTCTCCAGAGCGATCTCGGCCCTGAATGGGAAACCTGGACTTTGAAAGTCATCTAATCTTCCTTGCTGTATTATATTATATTGTTTTAATCAGTGTTTTTATAGTTGTTTTGATTTTGAGTGGAGTGCCCTATCTGGGTGGATGGAGCAGCCAAGTAATTTCGTTGTCCCTGAGAGGGGGCAATGACAATAAAGATATTATTATTATTAATATACTTCTTAATTGTATTTCAGTTCAAGTATTACTTTGATAAAATACATATTTTGTTATGTGCAAATGGCTTTAAATACCTGTTAGGTCCATAAATTACCATATGGCATATATTCAACACAAAAAAACAGCAACAATTTGTTGTTGACAAAGGACAGCTGGTGTTATGTACTGAAGTTCTCACCCTGGGCCAGCGGGGGATACTGTAGATAGTTCAGGTCCACATATGCAAATAAGGGATCAAAAGTGACATTCAGTGATTGGATAGTTACAGAAAATTGTTACAGTTACGTTGTACTGGAGCTCTATATAAGCAGGCTGGCTGAACCCTTCAGTTCAGTTCTGTTCTGGCCTGTAAATAAACAAGAGCTGTTTTAAGAATCGCTGTGTCGTCTGATATGTTCACCCACAATTTAACAGCTGGACATATAAAGGCCCCCGTTACCTTCAGTAGCTTAGGGCCTCAACAAACCTAAATCCGGCCCTGGTCATAGCTGTAGAGTTTCTGAGTAGGACCCGAGCACACGGGTTCAAATGAGACTCAGCCTTGGGGCACTCACTCTTTTCAGCCTAACCCATCTCAGAAGATTGTTGTGAAAATGAAATGGCCAAGGAGGCAGGGAGCGACTGTCTAAACCGCCTTAATCCCTGGGATGGAAAGGTAGGATAAATGTTCTAAATAAATATTTTTAAATGAATTTGATGGGGAATAGGAGATCTGTATGCCAAGCAATGCACACCCCACTGTTCTCTAGGTTACTCGTGTGCTGAGCATGGGGGACTTGCATACGGCAGGAGATAGTGCTGGATGAGCATTTGGGAGGTGCATGAACATCTCTCCTTTCCCCTAATGTTCTGTTGTGCTGCCTATGCATTGTGTGTGTGTGTGTGCGAGAGAGAGAGAGCGAGCGCACATGGTCTGCGCACAGTCTTTGCACCTGGGGTTTCCTCTGGTTTGGTTTGCCTTTTCTGTTTTATCTCCCCCTGCCAACCTACAGATGGCGAGACTGTTTTACTGCAATGCGATCAGCTTGTGCCCTTTCTCCAGGCTGAATGGTTTCAGCAAAAACAATGAAACTGGGGACAGTGGGTGAAAAGATAAACTGTGGAAGGAACATTTCACAGGTTGCTCCAAAGCCGGCAAATGTCCTCAGCTGATTTATTGTTTTTAAAGAGAGACAGGTTTTGTTTGGAGCAAATTTGAACTCAACTGCTTTTTTAAATGCTCCTCAATCTTTACCCAATTACGTTGAGGATGCAACAGCACACCAGTCAACTTTAAAGAGGAGTCACATGCTTGCTTTGTCATGAAAATACCTTGTAAATGGCTTCTTTATCCCTGTGTTCCATCAATGCTTATGGCTTCTTTTCTTCATGTGTCATTTTTAGTTCTTGCTGAGTTAATGAGGCTCACGGTTGAGTCTCCAAAGAGATCCCGCTTGACATGAAACGCGGCTTTTCTTCTGAAGATATGATGCTCTGATTTTGCCAGCAAAAGGTTTGTTTCTATGTATTCCAAGTTTCGCCACATAGCAACAGTTCTGCACCGGGTCTGTCCCTATGGCAACCAAATATCCCATAATTGTCCAGGCCTTCTGCCAAAAAAGAAAAGAAAAGAAGATTTTAATTTTAGTTTGACTATTCATTTCTGAGCCACTGGGTGATGGACCTAGCTGGCAGAAAGCTGGAAAATATTCATTTCTTCTTTTAGGCTTGTTTTGTTGCTCTTTGCAGGGAGATAAGACCACATATTTTATTTTATTTTAAAAAACCCCACAAATCTTCAGATTTCCTTTCATTGAAGAAAGCTTTCGTAATGCTCTGGCACCTGGATGGAAATCATTAAACTAGAAAGTTATGACATGGAAGACCTTTTTGTGATACATTATTTTCATTATATAGACCACTGATGGCTTTCTTTGATTCTTCTTTTTCTGGGTGTGTTTTGTCAAATCTGCCATGGTTCAAAGCCTCATATCATGCCGCTTTCAGGTTAGCACAGAAACACATGCTCAAGCTGCATTTACAGTTCTTTTTAGGGGACGGAGGGTTGAATCCCAAAGGTTCCCTTCCATATGCAGAAGTCACCTTCACATTGCCCAAGGCCCATTTTACACCTTGCAATAGAGAATCAAATTCAAATATGTTCATCTGCTTTCACAAAATCATGTGCAAGTGGAAACATGAGGACGGAAGGTCTGCCTTCCTCTACTTGAGTCCACCTGGACCTTACGATTTCTGTTGGGGGTCCTCACTCAAATCCACAACCATTGTGGCTTTCTCCATCGTGGTGCCATCATTGGGAATCTTTTCCCAGGGAAGCTTGCCAGATGCCAAATCTACTTGGTGTGTAAAGGTAAAGGGACCCCTGACCATTAGGTCCAGTCATGGCTGACTCTGGGGTTGCAGTGCTCATCTCGCTTTATTGGCCGAGGGCGCTGGCGTACAGCTTCCGGGTCATGTCGCCAGCATGACTAAGCCGCTTCTGGCGAACCAGAGCAGCACACGGAAAAACCGTTTACCTTCCCGCCGGAGCAGTACCTGTTTATCTACTTGCACTCGCATGCTTTCACACTGCTAGGTTGGCAGGAGCTGGGACTGAGCAACGGGAGCTCACCCCGTCGCGGGGATTCGAACCACCAACCTTCTGATCGGCAAGTCCTAGGCTCTGTGGTTTAACCCACAGCGCCACCCTTGTCCCAAAGTATTTGCCTGGTGTGAGCAAATACTTAATTTCCCCAAGCATATCAGCATGATCAACAGCTAGTTCTGATGGTTCCAGTAAGTGCATTGGATTCTCCTGTTAACTTTTATTATAGGGCTAGATTCTTTTAACTGTCTGCTGCTCTGGGATTCTCTAACCACTTTCTCAAGCCTTTGCAGAAATGCAACAGCAGCTATTTCCCTTCTGCTGGTGGTTCTCTGGATCTTTGGCATGAACTTAGAAGTTCAAAAGACAGAGAAAAAATTGATGAAATGCTAGATGTGTTCTCTGAATTGTAAGGAAACACCTGCAGGTTTCTTGGGTCCAGATTTGAGTCCCTAAAGTCACTTACTGAAGGCAATTAAATTGTCAGGCAGTGAAACCACACACTCTGTCTTGGGCTATTGCCTCTTTTGCAAAGGCTCACAAAGCACCCTACTTCAAGCCAGCAAGGATTTCTTTATTCTGTCAGTGAGCAGCCTAAGAATTCTAAGACACCTCCCAGCCAAAAATAAAAATAAAATATCTGTGCCATCTTGAAATTAGTGGTTAAAATCAGTGCAGTTTTGCAAGCTTTAGTCCTCCACTTTGATTCAAAATCTTTATTATTATTATTATTATTATTATTATTATTATTATTATTATTATTATTATTATTATTATAAAAAACCCCTATATGTTGCATTTCTCTTCCTGCCCCGATCACACTACAGACCCTTAAAGTTATGCGACTTACCACTTTATTGTATACATTGCCCTGGAATCTATTGGGTAAAGGGCGCAGAAGTTTTGAATAAGTAATCTAGTCGTGCTGGTATAAGCAGAAAGCTGAGAAAAAATTATTTCATTTTTGTTTCACTTTTAATTTGTATACCACCTTTCTATATAACGATCCACAAGGTGGTTTGCAAGCTGAAGAAACAACAAAACCGAGAGCAAAGATCGCACACCCAATAACAAGCTGATCCAGTACAAAAACTCATAATAGAAACATAACTTTAAAATCAACACCTCATATAAAATAAAGCAATAGTCAAAAATCCGTTAGAATATAATGGCCAACAGTAAAATTAAATATCAGCAAGTAATAATTAAACAGTTTACGCTTGACAGTTACAATAAAGAATTACTCAGCTATCATTGATTAAAAAAATAACGGCCAGCTGCAATGCATAAAATTCCACAAAACATACCAAACCATGTAAAAGTATCACATTGAGAGAAATATTTGAGACAAGTGCCCTCCCCCCCCCAAAAAATCTGGGCAGCCAGTTCCATTTCAAAGCCTGGGGTGAAACAGGAAGTTGCCACCCTCCCAAAAAACACACCTTGCTTGCTGCCCCATGGGATTCTACCACCTGAAATGGGCTGCTTCAGTCTATATACAGTGGTGCCCCACAAGACGAATGCCTCGCAAGACGAAAAACTCGCTAGACGAAAAAGTTTTCCGTTTCTGAGGTGCTTCACAAGATGAATTTCCCTATGGGCTTGCTTCGCAAGACGAAAATGTCTTGCGAGTTCTTGCGAGTTTTTTCCCTTCCTCCCTTTTTCTAAGCCGCTAAGCCGCTAAGCCGCTAATAGCTGCTAAGCCGCTAAGAGCCGCTAAGCCGCTAATAGCGCTAATCCGCTAAGCCGCTAATGGCCGTGCTTCACAAGACGAAAAAACTGCTAGACGAAGAGACTCGCGGAACGAATTTGATTCGTCTTGCGATGCACCACTGTATAACACAACAGTGAGAAGCAGCTCAGGACTGATTTGATTCCCTCCCCATTTCAACAACACAATCAGATATCTAGATGCTTTAAGCTGAACATCGGTGGGGAAAGGCTAGGAGAGATAGAAATTATTTACAGTAGGATTGGCATCTACAAGAACCCATGCACGGCCGCTGCTCAGAGCAAGGATGATAGGGAAGAAATTCAGTTTAGTTCACATTTAAAAGCAGCTTGAAAACTGTCCCCCCCCCCCAATGGTTTATAAAATGAATATGGGGCTAATGGGAGAACAAAGGAAATAAGCGTCAATGCTTTCCCAAAATTCCTCCCTCTACTGAGCCACCTGAGGATTTTAACGGAGAGAGTTCTGCTCTGATTTCAGAGGGTTCACCTGAGTCCAAAGAATTAGTGAAAATTCAGGCCGCTCAGATAGAAGGCTTCTGTAGTCATAGAAACAGAGTGTGACATAGGAAGTAAGCACTGCAGTTTGGCTGATGGAGGGAAATAGTAAAAGTACGTAGTGTCTGAAATGATAAAAGTACCTCGTATGAAACCTAGGAGCGACCTTATTTGATAATGATGACTGCTAATATTTGTTGTGCGATGCCTCAGAGTGCTTGCAATGTCACGTTTTGATTGCATTTCTTCCAGGCCAGGAATAAAATTTCCAGACCCATGTAGACATAAGTTTGATGAGCCTGCTTTAAATGCATTAAATTGCATCTCACCCAGCCATTCATTTCATTTGATAGAACGTGTCCCCCCCCCCCCCGACAACAGAAATCAAGAACATGTTGACCAAGGCTGAATTATCAAACAGTCTAACAAGGCCTGATTGGGACTCATGATTTTCATCATAGAGTTCTGAGCTGCAGTCAACTGATTCCGCCCACCCCCGTCAAAAATTTTCAGTTAATGGGGTTCTTCTGTCTGGTATGGACTAGGTTCCATTATTTTGATGAAAGAACAACCATTGTTATGAAAATGGAAATTATGTGTTGCTTTGATTTGAAGGAGATATCTAGATGATAGATGATAGATAGATATAGATAGATGATAGATAGATAGATAGGCACACACACACACACACACACACCTCCAAACAATTTTGAACTGGGGAAAAGTTTGAGAACTGATGAAAGAGGCTTGTCTTGCACCCCTTCTTCCAAACCAACAAAATGGTATTTCTCCTGATCACTTTAGGGTGGAGGGTCCATAGCTTTGGGGCAGTCACTGTGAGAGCCCAGCTCCTGCCTTTTGCTGTGAGAAGTTTAAATGCTTTCACAAGGAGTGAACAGAGCGCTTGCTGCTGGCCAGATGCCAGTTGAAGAAGAAGACGAAGAAGAAGGGGAGGAGGAGAAGTAGTTTGGATTTGATATCCTGTGGCTAACAATCTCCTTTCCCTTCCTCCCCCACAACAAACACTCTGTGAGGTGAGTGGGGCTGAGAGACTTCAGAGAAGTGTGACAGGCCCAAGGTCACCCAGCAGCTGCATGTGGAGGAGTGGGGACACGAACCCAGTTCACCAGATTATGAGTCCACCGCTCTTAACCACTACACCACACTGGCTCTAATATGAATGCGGTTCATATTAGAGATGCAACACTAGACCAGTTCAGAGTGTTCAAACAACAAAATAGAAGTGTATCTATTGGTAGGAAAAGAGAATGAGAATTGTAATCTTACAGGCAATTTAGAAAAGAAACAGAAAGATGAACGTAATTCTAGCTTCTCTTCTCTAGTTGGTTTTATTGAGCTTATGCTTGATGCTAGGCTAGGAACTGGCAAACGCACCTCTCTGTATGGCAGTTGATTGACAGCAATTTCTGCCTTGATGGGTGATTTCTCCCCACGCCTCCCCCCAAAGAAACAACCCTTTTCCCCCCAAAGGGATGTATTTGGAAGATAAAGTTTTACCTTGGGACTCTTGACCAAAAATTCCTAAGATCCAAAGCAAAGCGCCATGTTCTGATTTGAGACTAAACAAAGAACCAATGAGCTTTCTTGGTGCAGATGCTTCCAGGTGTTTCATCAATTACCAAAGGCAAGCAGGACAGAAAGGACTGACTGTTTGAAAGACAGATGTCTCCTTAACAATCCCTGTTTAGCTGGCCACCTATTCTGGAAGAAAGTCTATTGTGTTTGAAGAGAAAATAGGTGTTTATGAGACCAACACCTCTGTTGTTTCCAGATACATGATTACTTTGTAACCTTGGGGCCAATTTATAATTTATAAATACCTGAAGTATTGTAATGTAACCAGAGAAGGTTTCTCCATCACTCCTGGCAATTACTGTCATCCTGAAATGTGTTTTACATTTTATCTGTCAGCCTTGTTTATGCGGGTCTGTCATTTCTAATAACGCTGGTAGGAAACTATCAGTAAATGATGTTCCTTTTCCCTTGTTGTTTGCGGCAGATCATTTTACCTGCAATCCCAAGGTTGGCAATGCATTACTTTGCTAATTGTCTCTATTATTATATCCTATTAATAGCATGATTGGCATTTTGATGCTTATCCAAAGTGCTCTGAGTAAGTGCATTTAGTTCATAGCTGAGCAGAGAGGGCGCTGTGGGTGCCAGTCACAAAATGGCTTACTGGGGGCATAATACAAAACTGGACGGACTACAGTCATGAAGAAGCTCCCCCCATAATGATGTTTTCATACTAGGAAAGGCTTTAACAGTTGAATTTCTGCCTATCATACAACTGTTAAAGTCACAGGAACCCCCTTTCCCCTCAATGCTAGTCCTAGACAAAGAATAGGCCTCCCATTGAACACAAAGAAATTTAATTCTGAGTAGATGTGCATTTGTACTAGTTTTGGTCACTAGTGTAAAACATTTTGAATTAAGAAGACTTCAAGAATAACAATAATGTTGATGCATTTTATTCTTATGGACAGGATCTTAAAGTGAAACAGAAGAATGTGATTCTGAGGGTGTGGGGAGGAATGGTTTTATGCTTCTGAAAATAATTGTTTTAGTGTGTGTTCCCTTGGACAGATTTACTAGTCAAATCCTCTCTGCTGCCTTTCTACAACTTAGCTAATTGTGACTTTATTAAGAAATCAAAACACCTTTTATACTCCTGGACGACTTGATAATGTAGCCTGGGGACGTCTTCTCCCTGCCTTCAAATTTTTTGAATGCATCTTTCTTTGCCGCTTTTTAACAGGGAAAATAGCCTTTGTAAGAAAAGAATTAACAGCTTGTGGAAGTGTGTGCTCTCTCTCTCTGCAAATGCAAATCCATTTTCTTCTAGATTCTCACAGATGTTTTGTCAGACTTCTACAATAAATGATTAGTTTATGTGGGCTGGCAGGGGCTTGTGGGAGACCTTGTTAATATTCTGTCAGCAAACTAATGGGAAGCTCGGCTGCAATTTGTTTCAGATGGAATCACCTTTTCTGGTGTATCAGCTTTCACAGAAGTGAATAATTCCGTTCTCTACCCATGCGATGTTGTCGTTTGCTGCTGAAGCCATCCAAATGCTTATGGTTTATGTCTTCCGAATTCAGCTCTTCAGTCTCATTTCCTTTCATAGTTTATCCTCCTTTTCACTAAAAGGCAATTTCCAGTAATTTCCTGTGTATGCATGTGCGCAGATCCAGACATTTGTTTGGGTGGGGCATAGGAGGGGGGTGCGAAAGTAGCATCTTACAGCTTAATTCTTTGGCTTTCAAACTGCGTTCTGGAGAAAACTCAATGCAAAGAGCAGAAATGGTAGCCGAGCTTCTCTGAAAGACAGCTAACTTTCCATTACCTATCCTTGTCTACAGGTGAATGCCAAGTGGGTTCAAAGTTGCATGTTTAACTGACGCAGGCAGAGGAGTTTCGTGCCCAGGTATCATGAGTCCACTGCCCCACAGGACTTTGCCGTCCAAAACACCACTCGTGACAACATTATATGTTTCAAGGCGGGAGTCAAGGAAACGCCATACAACTTGGCAACACTTCCCAGTAGGTCTTGGCCCCATAGAGCAGTTACCTGGACTGAAGGTCCCTGCCTCCTACCCCTCCCAAGGCCCCCTCCTCTCCCGGATGTTTCTCAAGCAGTCTCAAACTGCATCTGCACACCACTGGTCTCTGTTCTGCCTTCAATATACTGTAGGTTTTGGGAGACCCAAGGGGATGGGAGCTGGTCACAGCTGGAGAAGAAGACTCCTATTAAGTAGTGGGTGGACATAGCAGACGACAGAGATTTCTCCAAGTAGTTCTTTATAAGTAAGCTGGAACTGAACTGAACTGAACAGCTCAGCCGGCCTGCTTTTATAGGCAGCCGGCTGTCAACATTGTAACAACAACCACCCAGAGTTTCCCGCCTAAAATAACTGACGTGGACCTGAGTGAAAACTATATACCCAATACCCCTGGTGGCCAGGGTGAGAACTTCAATACAGAAGAAGAAGAAAAAGAAGAAGAAGAAGAGGAGGAGGAGTTTGGATTTGATATCCCGCTTTATCACTACCTGAAGGAGTCTCAAAGCAGCTAACATTCTCCTTTCCCTTCCTCCCCCACAACAAACACTCTGTGAGGTGAGTGGGGCTGAGAGACTTCAGAGAAGTGTGACTAGCCCAAGGTCACCCAGCAGCTGCATATGGAGGAGCAGAGATGCGAACCCGGTGCACCAGATTACAAGTCTACCGCTTTTAACCACTACACCACACTGGCTCTCTATAACACAACAAAACACAACTCCTGGGATGCATCAGCAATCTCTTGACACCCTTCCTCTGCTTTAACCTCGGAATCTGACCTGCTCCCTGCCACAGGTTCCTCCTGAACCCTGTTGTCTCATCAGTGTCCAGCATCTCTTCCTAAGCTCCCCCCTCTGACCTCTCCTCTGTGTCCCACCACCAAGCCCTGGGCTCTGAGCCTCCTTCCTCTGGGATCTTCCTTGGGGGTTCCTCAGCTGGTGACTCCCACTACACCTCATTGTCCAGCCAATCCCTGACAATATGGTTCAAAGAATGCCACAACTTTCTTGATTTTCTATGTAAGTGGTTTGGCATAGAACCACTGGGTCAAAACTGATTATCAACCAGACTGTTGATATTGTCCCAGGGGACAGCAGCAGAACAAAACAGACCTGCTGCTCAGCTGCTCTAACAACACAAAAAGACTGTTATTAACTGACATAAACTGTACCAACTTACACAATTGCCTCTGGCACAAGGTGTAGGACCTTTTTTCTTAGACCGTTGTGTTTTGGATGCTCATATCTCACACCTTGCACTATAGGATAGACAGTGAGGCACATACTGTGATTGTGTCTCTGTAAGGCAACAATGGCATAGAGTCACACAAACTGGAAATCCCAAGAGCGGCAGTATTGTCCATGAGCAGGTGACATTACCAGGCCCAGTATAGTCCTGAGGATATTCTACTGCCCCCCACTGAACAAAATGTTCAAGGTGATCTTGAGATGAAGAATAAAGTCAGAGATATACTGAAGGAGAAAGTGTTGCAGCAATGTGTGACTTCAGTTATCCTCACATTGATTGAATCGGTGCATGATGATATCAAGGTAACATTTATTTATATTCTAAATGTCTGTGGTCATGCAACCATCCAGATTGCCTAGACAGTCTTAAGTTGTGCCCAGGATCTGGAATGCTGCTGAATTTGATATCAAGTTTAATTTATTCAGAAGTTTACAGCTGCCCAAAAGTCCAGCGCAGTCACATAAACACATTTCAATTTAAAACAAAGAGTGCCACTTCTCTTTCAAGCCTTTAGTCTGTGCATGAAAGCAACTTTTATGAATGGGGCCTCCAGAGAGCCTGGGTGACTGGGTAGGTATATCTCACTCATGAATCTGTCATCCTGAGCTTTCCTTAAATAGGAGGTGATGGATGTGAAACCCTATTAAGGGGGAAGTAGGAATTGGGTCAAAGCAATACCAACATTTAATTCAGAAAAGGTCTCCTTCATCCCTCAGATGTTTGTGGAACACTATTCTTTTGTGTGGGTGTGTTTGGAGATCTGCTTCTCCTTATATTATTCAGCCGTGTTTGTGATTGTTTCTGGACCAGCCTTTATCAAGCTTTCTGCTTATAATGAAATGCATTTTCAAGTGTGCGTCATCTTGAAATGAAATCCTTCCTTGATCGCTTTATGTACAGTGTTGATTATAGTACATATTTGTGCCAGAACCACTTATTATATTGCACTAAGTCCATTACTATTTTTAGCGGTTAAATCATAAAAATGCCATTAGTGTACTCAGATCCTGGAGAGTGCAAACTTTCTCACAAAGGGGCATGTACAGAATGATCAAATATGCATGAAGCAGAGCTATATGACATTCACAGAAAAATGAAATAAAAACACTAGTAGATGGGTATCAGAATTGAGGACAAGGTTCAGGATCCCAGACAGGGCTCTGGAATGCCAAGTATTGATGACATAAGGATGCCAAGAAATGGCAAAAAATAATTACTAGGAACTGCAAAAACTGTTCCCTGCACCTATCCTTTTTTGAGTTCTTTTAGACTACGAGGACAGAAACAATACAATATTCATATATGAAACTGAATTTTCACTTAGCAATCCAAACTCGAATCCAAGCCTTTGAAGATTTTGAAATCTTGAAAAAGTGTGCCGAGATAGGGTAGGCTGACATGCTCATATAAAGATCAACCTTATCAGGCAAGATCCTATTTTATGGACTTTTTTTGTACCTTCATAAGTTGCACTCATTATGAACCCTACAACCATTTCCTCATCTGACTTCATAGCATGTTTTCATTTTTTAATCAGCTTTGTTGGATAATAGGCATTTGAGGATGCTGTTCACTTGTGCCTCCATTTAAAAAAATGGATTAATTCTTTAAAAGAAAAGTTAACATCTTGCTTTATATTAACCGACAAGCAGCAGCTGCTTTCCAAAGAATAAAAAGGAAGAAGTATCAAGAGACCTTCCTTATAAAAAATGATGTTATTTCTTCTCTGGGCTGATATGAGTGATGTGTTACTAGCTCTGATTATGCCAATCATGCCTTCCTAAATGATGTATGTGTTTTGTTTTGTTTTGTTTTTAAGGGGGGGCTTATTTGGATGATGATAACAATAATAAATAAATGGAAAAATGAAGATACTTTCATGTGTGAGTTATTGCTATATAGTGCAATCAGCCTGCCCTCTGTCAGTCTAGGGTAAATATTACAACATCTTACACTCAATCTTTGCCTTTTGACAAGGACTTTTAGGAGCTGTACCTGCACTGAAGGCCTTAAACAGCAAATTCCTGCCAGTTATTAAAATACCATCTGCCGCAGCACAGGGGATAGTAATTACTTTGGATTCTTATTATCTAGTCAGAAACTATGGGGAAATGTCTGTATTCTTCATTCAAGGGGGAATAGTTTTAGAAGAGCCATGAACTTAATAGAGTTATGTAGCTCACCTTGTATTTTCCTACATAAACAGCATCATCTGTCATTAACTGGAGTGTCTTAATGTCTTGGAATCAACTTGAATAATGACAAGACACCAGTTATATTTAAATCACAATGAAAAGGAACCAGAAAAAGCACAGTAACTAGGGCATTTTGCAAGGAGTGTTAACTACAATAAAAAATGTACATGTCATACTAATGAGAAAAAAAGGAAAATAAATTTAAAAGTTAGCATTTATAATACTTGGTGTTTATACATCAGTTTTTGGGTGCTATCTAGAGCTATCAAATTCAGTGGGATCCTTCCCTTGCTAAACTTTAAAGGAATAAGGGTCTAAAAGGTAAAGCAGATTCGAACCACCAACCCTCTGATCAGGAAGCCCAAGAGGCTTAGTGGTTTAGATCACAGCGCCTCCCGCTCTAATCCTCACAACACAATATACCTGCCTCATATTGCAGAAGTGGGTAGAGGCCAAGTGGTGATTTGAGGAACGTCCACTTCCGATTTGATTCCATATAGAAGGTCTGTCATGACTAAGATGTATACATATCTAATCAGAAGTAAGTGCCATTGATGTACGTACTATATTATGGTATATTATGGTAAATGGGTATAGGACTGCAGCCTTAATGAGTGGCTTGCTTGTTTCAATGACTTCAATTATAAAACTGAATGGCCACCAAACTGTTGGGGTGTGTGTGTGTGTAAAAGTTTAAAGCAGGCATGGCCAAACCTGGCCCTCCAGAAGTTGTTGGACTACAATTCCCATCATCCCTGACCACTGGTCCTGTTAGCTAGGGATGATGGGAGTTGTAGTCCAACGACATCGGGGAGCCCAAGGTCTGTGACATGCTGGTCTAAACAATGTTACCAGCTGGGAAAGAATTGTTGAGAGTTTTTCGGATCTATTGTAGGAGACTTGTTGTGCTACCTCTGGGTTAAGGGTGGGAAGAGCTCTGAGTGCATTTTAGAGAGTTTGACCCAGAAGGAGACAACATCCTGATTCCACCTGGAGTTAGATACCCAAATGTCTCCATTTACTTGAAATCTTCTATGTGTGAATTCTGATGGCAGAAGTCTTAATTTCCAGTATAATGACAGTTCCCTGTTTGTTTGCTCCGGAGGAGAAAGGCACCTGATATTTTGGCTTCAAGAACGAAGGAGTTTAGATGCAACTTAGTATGTATAATAGGACAGTTTATTTGAACCCACAATTCATATTAATTATTACTTCCAGTGTTAGAGGAGAATACATAATCTAAGGTCCCATTAAGTTCTTCACTTTCCCTCTCAGTAGGCTCTCCATACCAACTAATTAACACAAAGGTCATTGTTCTCATTTCAGAATACCAGCAGATCATTAAAACAGCACATCTCTGATTATGTTGATAAATGGAGGCGCTGCTGTTGAGACAGAATTTTCAATTTCTTCACAAAGGCTGAAAACAATCCTCATAAATTTAACAAGAGGATAATTTATGGAACAATGTGTTCTCTTCAAAGTATGTTTATTCGCTCTCTCTAAAGGACAAAGAGGAAGTATTAAGATATAAACATATCTAAACAGACAGGCTGGCTCTGAGTCAACAACGATAGTTGAAAGCAGTGCTTCTCAAAGTGTGTTCAACAGGACAGGGTTTCCTCAGTGAGAAGAAAGGTAATGGCGGACCACTGAGCTTACTCAAGATCAATGAGCTGTTAAAAGGTAAGGTCTCAGCTACACAGGCCACATGACCAGGTTTGCACAGCACAGCAAACCAAACAATGGCTTACAGGGACTATGTGAACAGGCAGCCTTCTAGAAAGGGGCTAATATCTGCTTTGATCTTCATTGGTCCTTTTTACTCCTGCACTGTACAGGGCTAAGCCATGAGAGTAAAAGGGTGAGGGATGTTAATGATTGGTTGCACTACTACCAAATTAATGAGATGTTTAAGGATGATATGAAGACAAATGGATTTGGAAATACCAAATCAAAAGTTGGTAAAGATTTTGGTTATAATATAAAGTTAGAAGATTGGGGAAAATTATGGAAAGAAGGAATAAAATTTACAGAGTGTAATGCCTTAAGAGAAAATGTGATGAAAATGATGTATGGATAGTATATTACACCAGTGAAGTTAGTCAAACTCTATAAGGTAGATAATAAATGCTGGAAATGTAAGGAAAAAGAAGGTACCTTTTATCATATGTGGTGGGAATGTAAGAAAGTGAAATGCTTCTGGGATATGATATATAATGAAATTAAGAAAATGTTGAAATATACATATATTAAAAAACCGGAAGCTTTTTTTACTGGGAATTATAAGTACAGACATTAACAGACAAGGTACTAAGCTTTTCCTATATGCAACAACTGCAGCAAGAATTTTATTAGCACAGAAGTGGAAACAAGAGGAATTACTGACAAAGGAAGAATGGCAACTGAAGTTAATGGAGTATGCGGAACTGGCCAAAATGACGGGAAGAATCTGAGAACAGCGGGACCAGAAGTTCATCAAGGACTGGACTAAATTTGTAAATTATTTGAAAGACAATTGTAGTCAATCAAACACGTTGGTAGGATTGCAAGAAGCTTTGTCAGGAAAGGTATAAAAATCACTGCAGAGAAGAATAAGAAAATATGGTGCTTTGATGTTTTTGACTTGACAACAGTGGTTAAGTAGTGAAAATGCAAAAATTTGAAATGAAAGATGGAAAATCACAAGGAAGGTTTGAAGGAAGTCATGGCCCTAAAAAGCCAAAATGTATAATATAAGTGGAGAGATTGTAATGGAAAGCATTATTGTAAAATTAATAAAAATGATATAGCAAAAAGAAAGAAAGAAAAGGTGAGGGAGAGGAAATAGTTTGGTTTGCCGTGCCGTGTGAACCTGTGACAGTGAGATGGAACAGGCCTGGTTGCATACTCTCCAACATTTCTCCAATGAAAATAGGTAAAGGTAAAGGGACCCCTGGCCATTGTCCAGTTGCGGACGACTCTGGGGTTGCAGCACTCATCTCGCTTTACTGGCCGAGGGAGCTGGCGTACAGCTTCCGGGTCATGTGGCCAGCATGACTAAGCTACTTCTGGCGAACCAGAGCAGCGCATGGAAATGCTGTTTACCTTCCCGCCAGAGTGGTACCTATTTATCTACTTGCACTTTGACGTGCTTTTGAACTGCTAGGTTGGCAGGAGCTGGGACCAAGCAACGGGAGCTCACCCCGTCGCGGGGATTCGAACCGCCGGCCTTCTGATCAACAAGTCCTAGGCTCTGTGGTTTAACCCACAGCGCCACCTGCGTCCCTCCAATGAAAATAGGGATGTCCTATTTCTTCTCCATCATCATCATCATCATCATCAAAACAACAACAACATCATCATTTTATTATTTATAATAAGCCCTTTTGACTGAGTTGTCCCAGCCACTCTGGGTGGCTTTCAACATAATAAAGCATTAAAAAAGGAATCAGGATGAAAAAAAGACAAAGGGCAAATGGGACAGTTCGAGGGCATATTTTAAAATATAAGATACCAAAATCAATCTACAAGGAGGAGTGATGCCATGAACAACTGCTGAACACAAGGTGGGACTAGAAGGGGGAAAATAGGGTGGACTAATAAACTAATATGCAGCAACACTAGGTCTATCTAGAATGCCATGGAAGGTCAGGTTGGGATGTTAGAAAATATGTATGATGGTAAAGTAAGATGTGTAAATAGAAAAATGGAAAATGTATAAACAATATTTTTTATTTAAAAAACCCATAATAAAACATTAAACATTAAAAAAACCTTCCCTATATAGGGCTGCCTTCAGAAGCTTTTGAAAGGTTGTATAGTTATTTATCTCCTTGGTTCAGGGGTCGCATAGCTCTCTACCCACCAACATTTCTCTGACGAAAATATGGATGTCCTAAGGAAGAGCGGGACATTCCAGGATCAAATCAGAACAACTTCTGTAAATCCACGACTGTCCTTGGAAAACAGGGACACTTGGAGGGTCTGTGGTCAGCATTCTCTATGAATTGCATATGTGCCTATGACCTGGAATCCTTTGCAATGGGTAAATTAATAAAATTCAGTTTTTCTTGGTAAGTAAAATTGCATAGAAATCCACAAAAAAGCAATTGCCAAGTATCTTATATCTTATATCATAATATTATTTAGCATTACCTGACATTTTCTGAAGGTAAAATTAAAATTCTTTGGTTTTTGGAAAGCAGTTTATGAGCTTTTTCATAAAAAGTAACCAAGCTCAATGTTGTCCGATCACAAATATAATAGCAGATTTGAATTCATCACACCCAGAAATGTATTTTTAAGACCCTCACTTAAGAAATTTTCAAAAATTAAGTTTCACCCCCTAAAAACACATACCTGGGAACATTGGGGTGGGGGGTGGGATTTGATTCAGTTCCCATTTAAAGGCAAATTTATCAATTCCACACTTTCCAAAGCAATACAGTGGTGCCTCGCAAGACGAAATTAATTCGTTCCGCAAGTTTTTTCTTCTTGCGAGTTTTTCGTCTTGCGAAGCACGGTTTCCCATAGAAATGCATTGAAAATCAATCAATGCGTTCCTATGGAAACCACCTTCAGACCAGGTCCAGGGACAGTCTGTCCCCCGACCTCTTCTGAAGGCTGGGGGGGAACAAGGGCTTTTCTTCCCACCCCCAGCATTTTTAAAAACCCTGGGACAGCGGAGGACTTCTCCGCTGTCCCGGAGCGATTTTAAAATGCTGGTGGGCGGCAGCGAAGGCTTCCTGCTATCCCGGACGGCTTTTGAAGGCAGGCGGGGGGGAGCAAAGACTTTTGCCCCCCACCCGCCTTCAGAAGAGGTCCTGGACCTCTTCTGAAGGCCGGCGGGGGGCAAAAGTCTTTGCTCCCCCCCCGCCTGCCTTCCTGGGGGCTTTTAAATCGCCCCGGGACAGCGGAGGACTTCTCCGCTGTCCCGGGGCGATTTAAAAGCCCCCAGGAAGGCAGGCAAGGGGGACAAAGACTTTTGCCCCCTGCCCGCCTTCAGAAGAGGTCCAGGACCTCTTCTGAAGGCGGGCGGGGGGCAAAAGTCTTTGCTCCCCCCCACCTGCCTTCAAAAGCCGTCCGGGATAGCAGGAAGCGCTTCCCTGCTATCCCGGACTGCTTTTAAAATGCTGGCGGAGGGGAGCAAAGCCTTTCGGCCCCTGCTGGCCTTCCTGGACCTCTTCTGAAGGCCGGGGGGGGGAAGGCTTTGCTCCCCACTGCCAGCATTTAAAAGAGGTCCCCGGAGATTTCCCTATGGGCTTTCTTCTTGCGAAGCAAGCCCATAGGGAAATTTGTCTTGCGAAGCAACTCGCAAACGGAAAACCCTTTTGTCTTGCTGGTTTTCCGTCTTGCGAGGCATTCGTCTTGCGGGGCACCACTGTATAGGCAAACCAAAACTTAGCCATGATATGGCAGTCATCACCCATTGCTTTCCTTCCAATTCCTTCTCTATTTAAAATCCTCCACACATCCAACACATGAGACATACTATCCTCCGTAGACACTGGGCTTATGATGCAGAAACTTTGGAGGAGACATTTTTCACCATAGAGTTAACTTGTTTTCCTCTTTTCTGTTTGTATTTTTGTTCTGTCATGCCAGACAGAACAATAATCCCTGTTTCTCGGAATCTGGACTTTGATCATTGCCAATTGAATGTTTGTTTGTTTTTTCCTTCGTGGAAGAGAAACAGAAGATAATGCAGTATTTTTCCAGTTTTTCCCCCTGCAATATCATATGTATGGATTTTCTAATAGCGTAATAAACAAGGCTCATTTTCAGTAGTGTGAGGGAAGAAACTAAAGGAAATAGAAAAAAACAGGAGGTAGATGCTAACACTCTGAGCACTCTGCTACCGCAATTTTCCCTCTTCTAATGCACCTCATATTACCGCACACATTCATTTTAATCACCTGTATTTATAATAACCATGTCTTTAAAAATAGCTCTTTCTGAGGTAGAGGCCTTTATGCTCAGCTCAGGTAAAATCCTGTATGATTTAACTGGCTGGGGCTGATGGGAGATGTAGTCCAAAACCTCTGGAAGGTACCTCTGTGTTAGAATGTTATAGAAGACCATTATTATTTTGAGGAAGTTTAGGAAGCATGCAGTGATGCTCCTTTCACGTCTGGGCTTTTAAGTGGTTAATTCTCCTTTATTTCATAAAACGTTAGTTTCTCGCAGCTAGCTATATACTGAGGCGGCATTGTGTAGGAATCTTAATCTCTAAAATAGGCCTCTGCTAATCCCACGCTGGCACCTGGAATAGGAGAGTGCTGGCTAGTTTTATAAGTTATCTAGTCTGGCTGCCTGCCAAGTATGAAGCAGTCTTTGGTGGGAATGGATGTGTCATCCAAACACCAGATTTGACCTATGCAGCCCCAACAGCAGATAAGCCTTGCAACCACCTCTCCCAGAGAGAACTTCAGTGTAGGCTAGATCCAGAAGCTGCTAAACAATAGCCAAACTACAATGTCTGTCTTCAGGAGTCACGCCAACTGATGGCAACCAGAGGGGCATGTGATAATGGCAACAATTTGTAACTTTTTTTGATTGGGGGTATTTAATAAAATCTTTAGACTTCGCCCTTCATTATGCTTTGAATCCAAAAAGAACATCAGCTCCCAGATTGCCAAGGGCAGGAAGAAGAAGAAGAAGAAGAAGAAGAAGAAGAAGAAGAAGAAGAAGAAGAAGAAGAAGAGGAAGAAGAGTTTGGATTTGATATCCCACCTTTAACTCCCCTTAAGGCAGGCGTGTCCAAAGTCCAGTTCGGGGGCCTAATCCGGCCCACTGGTTGATTTAATCCGGCCCCTGTGGCAGTTTATTTCCTGGGTAAAATCCTAAAAGAAGCTTAACAACTTGAATCCTAAAAAACCTCAATCCTAAAAAAAGGTCAACAACTTTGGTTGGCCCCCACAGCCCTTCACTCTTTGAAAAAAAGTTTGGACACCACTGCAGGAGCCTCAAAGTGGCTAACATTCTCCTTTCCCTTCCTCCCCCACAACAAACACTCCGTGAGGTGAGTGAGGCTGAGAGATTTCAGAGAAGTGTGACTGGCCCAAGGTCACCCAGCAGCTGCATGTGGAGGAGCGGAGACGCGAACCCAGTTCACCAGATTACAAGTCTACAGCTCTTAACCACTACACCACACTGGCAGTGGGATTTGCCTGTACTTCATAGTGGCAACCGGCAACTAGCACAGGTCGGGCCAAGGACACAGCTGAACCACTATGGAGACTGGAAGAAGGCAGCTGAGAAAGGCAAGGAAAGCTATTGTGCCTAATGAGCAACAACAGGAATGAAGGAAGCGATAGAATAGGCCAGGCCAGTTTCCCATCATTCCCCTCACCTTCATTGCCCACCCAGTGGTGACCACCTAAATAGTGTGTGGTGTTTTCCCCGCTATCTAGAGACCCAGATACAGCTTTTAATGGGTAAAGGTAAAGGTAAAGGGACCTCTGACCATTGGGTCCAGTCGTGGCCAACTCTGGGGTTGCGGTGCTCATCTCGCTTTACTGGCTGAGGGAGCCCGCGTTTGTATACAGACAGCTTCCGGGGTCATGTGGCCAGCATGACTAAGCCACTTCTGGTGAACCAGAGCAGTGCATGGAAACGCCGTTTAGCTTCCTGCTGGAGCGGTACCTATTGATCTATTTGCACTTTGATGTGCTTTCAAACTGCTAGGTTGGCAGGAGCTCACCCCGTCACGGGGATTCGAACCGCCAACCTTCTGATCGGCAAGTCCTAGGCTCTGTGGTTTAACCCACAGTGCCACCTGCCTCCCTTACTGGGTGCTTTTTCGGGAGAAAGGGCAGCTCCATATGTATAGCCAGAGAATCACTGCCAGAGAAAGACTCTAATGGCTAGGTACACCTAGTTCCTAGTGAACTTGCAGGCATTTGAAACTGTTCTATATATGCCCCTTATGGGACAGATACGTGGCCCCCAACTTGCTGTATTTCTGTACTTTCTCCTTATATTACAAAACCCCACCCCACTGTGTTCACCCCCACCTTAGATTTAGTTCATAGCGGATTAAATTATATGCATTTCCTTCCCCGTTTTGTCTTTCATGTTAGGTATAGCCTATCCTTTGTCCTGATGGATAGCTTTCCAGCCTTCTTTTTTTAAAAAAAGAAGCTCTAAGCGAATGAGCTGCAATGCAGAAGAAATGACATTTGCAGAGAATGAGCTCCTAGATATCAAGAGACTCCCAATGGGCTACAGTTCATGCATCAAGGGTGGTACCTTTGGCTGAAAGAAGAAAAGTCCTGCTAGCAGTACACCCTGAAGACATGTTAATTTGGCTTGTTAGATTGTGGTTAAGTGATTAAGTTGGGAGCAAGGAAGTCCTTGGTTCCAGTATCACAATTCACAGTCAAGAAGTCACTGGATGGCCTTGAGGCCACCAGGACATGTTCCTGGTGCTTTCTGGGTCAAAGATCCTATTGCCATTATGAAGAAATGGGCAGACTGCAATTCTCCACCATTCTCACAAGTGACATGGGCACTAAGTTTCTGAGCAAGGTCAAATCACTTGATTCTTCTGTTTCTTTTGAGGCATACAAACCACTTGTTTCAAGCCTCCATACAGATGAACATGTGCATGGAAGACGTTTCATTTTGTTTTGTTTTTTATATATAATTTTTATTAAATTTTCTGTTTTACCATTTAAAGTGCTCATTTTTACATCCTTAAAATATCGATGACTTCCCTTCTTCTCTTTCCATGGTTCATTTTACATAAGACAAATCCCTGCATATTTTACAGAAACTACCGGTATACCATTCAGTATTCCATTATGACATCCATCAAAACTTATCTATGCTGTTGAATCTATCTTAACGCTGACAGCATTTTCAGCTGTACACAGTTATTTCCCACACATTCAATAAACATTTTTCTTCTTGTTCTCTTATTCTATATGTTAAGTCTGCAAGCTGTGCATATTCTGTCACCTTGAGCTACCATTCTTCTTTGGTTGGGAACTCACTCCTTTTCTAACAAAACACGGGGTGCAGTAGTAGCATACATGAATAACCCATTTTGACACCTGGGAATTTCAGTCTGAATTATCCCCGACAGAAAGGACTAAAAGCAGTTTCATTTTGAGAAGGGGGTATGCTGTGGAACTTTTGAGGTAGAATTATCAGAAGGCTCACAATAGATTATTCTAAGAAAGAGTCTCTTCTAGCAGAGGTACAAAGTCCCCCACTAGGCCCTCTTAAATTTTGGGCATGTCTTGATTGGTCAAGAAACCAGTCCACTGAGAATAATCTGTCTTCTCCCAATGTATGTACCATATTTTTCACCCTATAGGACACACCGGCCCATAGGACGCACCTAGATTGGGGGGGGGGGAGAAATAACGGGGAAAAAATTTATTCCCCCCCCAGGCGCGGGGCTGGGGTGAGGAAAGCCCGAGCTTCCGCCGACCTCAGCCCCCAGAACAGGCAGCTCTCGGAGCTTGCGTGGCTGGGGGAGGGGGAAGCCCGCCGCCAGCCCCCAAACCAAGTTGGGAGACAGAGGGATGGCGGCCTTCCACCTCCCCGCTGTCCCCCGAGCTTGTGGGGCTGGCGCTGGGGCTCTCCTGAAGCCTGGAGAGCGAGGGGGGTCAGTGCGCACCGACCCCTCTTGCTCTCCAGGCTTCAGCGAAAGCCTGTATTCACCCCATAGGACGCACACACATTTCCCCTTCATTTTTGGAGGGGGAAAAGTGCGTCCTATAGGGCGAAAAATATGGTACCCTTCAGTTGCCTGCTTTTAAGTGACTGTAAAAAACAAATCTCAGATGGAAAAGAAGAAATGCAAATACACCTTTGGTTAACTTTAGAGAGTTTTGAACCATTTTCCTTGATGCTGGGAGTCTTCGTGACAAAGTGTGAAATTGCCTGCTGCAAGGTATCTTACACACCTTTATTTTTATACAAGTTGTAACACGTTTGGTAAATGCCTGTCATAATATAAAATATGACAGCTTTTGCTATCCTACACACATTTGTATATGCCCTATTGCTGGAGTTTCAACTGGTTCAAGCCATCCTGAAGGTCACATTTCTTCGCATGAGCAAGTAGTGGAAAGGCACCTTTGTAATAATCAGTCCATTTGCAAATATATAGATTGTTTAGGATTCAGGAGCAAAAGCACACAGGCAGGCAATGTTAACTCAAAAGCCTTCAAAGCAGCATAGAATAAATAACATCTGACTATTTCTTCCAGATGGGAGGGGTGCGTAAAATTCTGTTCAGTGGCATTTTTATGAGAACTTTCTATAATGCAGTTGGGGGAGAGGAGAGACACAGTATCTCCTTCTTCCTCCTTCCTCTCCCAACTGTGTATTTATTTAGGTTTTATAGTCCAGACTAAGCAGGGGTCAGCAACCTTTTTCAGCCGTGGGCTGGTCCACCGTCCCTCAGACCATGTGGTGGGCTGGACTATGTTTTTTGGGGGAAATGTACGGATTCCTATGCCCCACAAATAGCCCAGAGATGCATTTTAAATAAAAGCACACATTCAACTCATGTAAAAACATGGTGATTCCCCGACTGTCTGTGGGCTGGATTGAGAAGGCGATTGGGCCTCATCCAGCTCCTGGGCCTTAGGTTGTCTACCCCTGCATTAGAGCTTGTGCCTGCATCAGTTTGGGGTTCGGATCCAGATAGGGTTGGCCCTGAATCAGCCCGGGTTGGATTGAGGCAAATCCAAAGCACCATATTGGGTCCCAGATCAGGGGGATGGGTACAGCCCTAGTTCTTATATTTGCAAAGGTGGAAATTTACTTCATGAGTTGGGCTGGGTAAAAAGTCAATAAAAGCCACATTGCGCAGCTTTACCTCATAGGGAAAAGTATTGTCCTAAAATGGATTTAGGCATTTTTCTTATGGACCAACCCACCTACCTTTACTTTTTATATGGCTGAGACATTTGGTTCAAATAAATCTTCTGAAACGTTCAGGTAGGGCAGAATGCTTGGGTTAACCGTAACAACATTTTATAAATACTACTTTGCTTCAGGGCTTTCCTCCTTGGAATTCTCCATTTGCCATATATTTGTATAGCATTAAACTGCAATATTTTGTTGCCGCGGCAATGCCAACCACTGTACTCTCACTTAGGGATAATAATATTTAATTATGTGAACTAACATTTCATTCTTTCATGGACATTTCCCAAAGTGTGCACTCCTTATGCACCTTCCAGACCTGGAAACAATTTTGTTTTCTTCTATAGAGTTTATTTTTGTGTTCTACCTATTCTGATGTGAATTGGGTTGTTGTTTTTAAACCTCTCTCTCTTTTACTGCCACACTGTCACTCTCAGTCACTGTTTCTGGAACGTACAGGGGCGCCGACTTATAAAAAATATTGGGGGGGCCCATACCGACTTATAAAAAATATTGGGGGAGCCCAAGACCTCCAAACCGCTGCTGCTGGGGGAACGAAAGGGGCGAGCCCCGGGCTGCCCCGACCTTAAGTGAACCTGTGAGGTTGGCTGCCGCCGTGGGCGGTGAATATTAATGATGTATCATTTTTGTGCTTCATGCTGTGGCCACAGACATGTGATCTGATGGTGAATTTGGGGTGACCCAATGCAAAAATCCTGAGAATCCCTGTGGATCCATGCTTTGTAACCACGTTTTTGCACCACTGCAGCCCCAGGCAACAGTGGGTGCGTGATTTTTGGGGGGCAGGCTGTAGCCATGGACATGCTATGTGATCTGATGGTGAATTTGGGGTGACCCAATGCAAAGATCCTGAGGATCCATGTGGATCCATGCTTTTAAACCACATTTTAAGTGGGGAGGGAAGGAAAAATACAGAGCGGACAAGGAGCACGAGAGGGGTGTGCAGAGAAGCAGCTGGCTAAGAAGGCAAAGGTTTTCCCTCACCTACCCACCCAAGCCAGCCAGCTGCTGAGTGCTTGCGCTCTCTCTCTCTCTCTCTCTCTCTCTCTCTCTCTCTCTCTCTCTCTCCCTCCCTCCCTCTCCCTCTCCCTCCCTCCCTCCTGGAGCACAGAGACGACACTCTGCTTGCCTGGAGGGGAGGGGCTTTCCCTGCTCTTTGTTCCGTTTGAGCAAACACAGCAAGGAAACAGAGAAGGGTGGGCAGTAAGACCCTGAAGCAGAATGCAGGAAAGCAGCCGCTTCCTCTTTTTGAGGGGAAAATACGGTAATAATTTTCTAAAATTATTGGGGGGGCAGAGCCCCCCCAAACGAATTTTTGAGGGGGCTCGGGCCCCCTCAGGCCCCATGGAGTCGGCGCCTATGGGAACGTATGATGTGTAGACTAACATAATAGTAACAGAATTTTTGGAGTGCGAAATCTAACTTTAGACTGATAGCCACCTACTTGAGCTCAGTAGATCTTAACAGAGCTTTCCCACTGCTTTACTCAGGACTTTAGATCACCTAGGGCAGAGCTTCTCAACCTGTGTATTCCAGCACCTTTGGGTGACCTGAATACTGGGGAGCCACAGCTTTCCTTCCTTCCTTCCTTCCTTCCTTCCTTCCTTCCTTCCTTCCTTCCTTCCTTCCTTCCTTCCATGATCCCACCTTCCCCTTTATTGCTCCATTCTCCCCTCGTCAATTTACAGTGCTCTTCTCTACTATGTGCTTACATAGAGACTCAACGGATTTGTTTCTCACTCAAGCCTTGAAGGAAGTCTGGTGGCCTATGAGTCTTCTCAGAAAAAGCACCCCGATTGCGTAACACACTTCCTCCATCCCCCTCCCCGGTGCCAAGAGAGTGGGGCCCTAAGCTATAGCTTGTTTATAAGCTAAACAAGCTATAGCTTAGGGCCCCACTCTCTTGGGCGGGCCCCAAAAAAATTAAAGGAAAAAACCCCCTGGATGTGCATTTTCAAAATATAAGATAAAAAACAAATAAAATTAAACCTACATACAGCAACAGTGTTTTGTGTTGTGTAGGCTCCTATGATGTAAGTAATGGGCAAATACAGCATATATTCAACACAAAAAACAGTGAAAATTTGTTGTTGACAAAGGACAGCTGGACATATAAATTAGCTTAGGGCCTCATCTAACCTAAATCCGGCCCTGCTCCTCCCTCCCCAAGCATAGGTGGAGAACGTTTTCTGCCCATTGAATGCCTTCCTTGCTGATCAATCTCCCAAGAGTCGTATGCCCAGTGATGGTTGGAGCTAGCGGCAAAAAGTCAGTGGAGCAAGAGATGTGAATGATCTTTGTAACTGCAACCAGGCAAAAGTCAGAGGTTTCCCTGTACAAAGCTCGCACACCTCTCCATCAAGCAAGAAAAAGGCCTGTTCATCAGTTCATCAACACATTCCAGCCTGTTCCAGAAGGCCCTAGGTTTGTAGAAACACAAATAGTCATTAGAGGGAGGGGGACCGAGGGGAGTAAAAAGGACACAACCCAAAACAGAGCAATAAGGACTGAAAAAGTTCAGTGTCTTGACTCGGGGAGGGGAGACTAGGAGGAGATTCTATCTGTCTGACATTAACCCAGAAGTAACTGCAAGGGTGGCTGAGTTTTTGTCAATTGGATCTCTTAGAGTGGTGAATGGCACTGTTTAGCGGGAAGAAATCCCAATGAAAATCCTTGTTACTATATATTTTACATGGCTGTTTATTTGTATATATTTTAAAATTTTATATATGGATGTTTTATGATGGCCTATACTTGCAATGCCTAATAAAGGTTTGGGGAAGGAAGGGAGGAAGGAAGGAAGGAAGGAAGGAAGGAAGGAAGGAAGGAAGGAAGGGGGAGAAGGGGAAATGAAACCGAATCTTCTGGCAGAGGGCATGACTGCCCGGAACACTGAACATGAGCACTGCGTGCTACATCCCATAATATGTGCATGCACTTACCATAAATTCCATACATGTGTAGATGGGATTCTTTGTTCTTTTCCTGCCCACTTTGAAGAACCCAGGAAATGGTTTGACGCTGTACGCCAGACAGCAGAATCCTTTTGTCACGGAGGAAATGTTATCTTTATTATTCTGGTCTGCCATTTCTTTTATGCTCTGCGATTCATCAGCCAGCTGTTATTTGTGCAGCATCCTTCAGCTCCTCAATAGGACCATGGCATTACAATCAGCCTTCATTATCTTCTCGGGCTCTTATATTAGAACCAAGCACAGAGGAAACACTTTGTAATTGCTCTAGGCATAGTTCCTACATGTTAGAGATGCCATCGATTGGATTAATGAATATCACTTGGTTGCGGGGGCGGGTGGGAAGGTTGAAGAGGAGGGAGAAATGAATCGTCAACAGTAACCGTGCCCTGCAGATGGGTTGCAATGCTAGTGGGGGGGAAATCCCATCAGCAATTAAGTTTGTTTCTTGTAGCAGCAGATGTGCCGAGACTCTCACTGAATATTGAGTACACTTGAAAGGAACTTGGAGAGGGGAAGAGTGGGAAAATAGATGAAGATTCCTTTCAAAGAAGGTCCTAGCAGGACAGGACGGCCGCCCTGGGAGTAGCTGGTTTTACGAGTACATATTGTAATAGTTGTTGAGCGACCATCTTGACATCAGGAGTGGAGGACAGGCGATTTCCTTGGTTAACAGACGGTGGATGGCTGGCCAGCTGGCCAAATGCAAGCAATGTAGTGGCACGCAGGGCTAAATTCATATAGCCCTGGGGTGGTCAATCTGTGAACCTCCAGCAAGGATGGGCAGCTCCCAATAATTTATTGGCTCTTGCATTAACAAGCAGTCTCTCTTGGAATCAACTTGTTGAGATTTGTGGCTTCCCTGTAAAAAGCAGTTCCCATGTTTGTGTGAGCCCAACAGAGGCAGCTTTGCGCAGGCTCTCCAGGCAGCTCTGTGACTTTGAAAGGAGCACTCTGGGCATGTCAACTGAAGCACCTTTGGCCCTGGAAGCAGTTGATTCTTAAGTTTCCTAAACCGATAGCAAAATAGGCACCAGGGAAAAGACAGTGGGAAGAGCTGCCCACAGAGGAACAACCTGCTGATTTGATACCTGATTTGATTTTGTGGTTTTATATGTGTTGGAAAAGGGACACGGGTGGCGCTGTGGGTTAAACCACAGAGCCTAGGAGTTGCAGATCTGAAGGTCGGCGGTTCAAATCCCCGCAACAGGGTGAGCTCTCGTTGCTCGGTCCCTGCTCCTGCCAACCTAGCAGTTCGAAAGCACGTCAAAGTGCAAGTACAGTGGTACCTCGGGTTACATACGCTTCAGGGTACATACGCTTCAGGTTACAGACTCCGGTAACCCAGAAATAGTGCTTCTGGTTAAGAACTTTGCTTCAGGATGAGAACAGAAATCGTGCTCTGGCAGCGTGGCGGCAGCAGGAGGCTCCATTAGCTAAAGTGGTGCTTCAGGTTAAGAACAGTTTCAGGTTAAGAACGGACCTCCAGAATGAATTAAGTACTTAACCCGAGGTACCACTGTAGATCAATAGGTACCACTCCGGCGGAAAGGTAAACGGCATTTCCGTGCACTGCTCTGGTTTGCCAGAAGCAGCTTACATGCTGGCCACATGACCCGGAAGCTGTCTGCGGACAAACACCGGCTCCCTCAGCCAATAAAGCGATATGAGTGCCGCAACCCCAGAGTTGGCCACGACTGGACCTAATGGTCAGGGGTCAGGGGTCCCTAATGGTCAGGGGTCCCAACGCAGCCAGATGGGCAGAGTATAAAAATACTATTATTATTATTATTATTATTATTATTATTATTATTATTATTATTATTACAGTGGGACTTTGTAAGTCGAATGGAATCCATTCTGTAAATTTCTGCAGCCAATAGGAAGCTGCAGAAGCTGTGCCAGACGTTCAGGTTCCAAAGAACATTCCCAAACCGGAAAACTAACTTCTGGGTTTGTGGCGTTCGGGAGCCTAAACTTTTGAGTCGCAAGGCGTTTGTCAACTAAGGTACGACTGTATTATTATTATTATTATTATTATTATTATTATTATTATTATTATTATTACCACCCTGATCATGCCCCTCTTTTCTTTTCTTTTTTAGCCCTCTGTCACTTTAACTCAAAGCAGGGTTTATTTGTGTTGCACTGACATGTTTTCTCTGCTTGAAAGATGTTTCAGATGATATTTAATAATTGACAGAGACCTTTAACACATGCACCGCAAACCATGGGTCATCATTAGTTGTTTAAAAAACCTCTCTGCATTATGTTTTTCATTAATGATGTGAATCCATGAGATTGCTATGGTGATGTTGGTGGAGCATCCAGCACGATCAGTTTTGGGTTGGTTAACTTCAAAAGGGCAAACTGTAAGTTCAGGAACTCCAAGTTTTGAAGCTGAATTGGGTTCAGCTTTCCATGTTCAACATTACAAAGCTGGGGACAAAATTCAACTGCACAAGCTTCATTTAATTGTGCGGGAAAGGGAACTTGCTCTCTTCTCAGACAGGCAAAGATGGGCAAGTACCTGCCTCATAGATTTTTCAATTAAGACAAACAAACCAGGAAACATATGGTGATAACATCATGCAGCAAAGCCTTTCCTCCTCCCAGGAGGGGAGAGGTTGTGATCGGGAGATGATTCCCGCGTCATGCAGGAGGCACTCCGCCCCCTGCTTCAACTCCAGGGCTGGTGCCACGCCCCTCCCCATTTGGGCACCCAATAGGGAAGCTCGACGGGGGGGTGGCTTGCTGCTCAAACGCAGCTGTGCCAGCGATCCCCACCATTGCACACACATTTTCTTCGAGTCACCCACCCTCCACTCCCTTTAGATTAGCTGTTCCTGAGACTTTGCTAGGGACCTCTGGTTGATCACCCTGTTTAACCAGGGGGCCTGGTAGGAGTTTTTTTTCCAATTGGCTAAATTGGCCCGGCCTCTTGGTTTTTTTCGCCTACCTCGTAGCAACCGTCACAACTTTTGTGGTATTTGGCGGTTAGGCATTGGAATGTGTTGTTGGTGTTTCGGGGGGCAAGGTGTGGCCATCGCCTTCCCCGACAATTTTGGGTATTCTGCTAAAGGAATCCGGCGGTCGTGGATCCTGTCCGATGCCCGTGTAGCGGGGGGCCATGGCACGACCCTCGGTGACATCAGGAAGAGAGCCTATAGTTGGATTAGCATCAACAGGCTTCCCCTACTGGTGCTTAACCCCTCCTCAGACTCACCCCTCTACGAGTGGGTGGAGTCCAATGTTCCGTGGTCCAATGCCTAAGCCAATACCTTCTCACATGCTATAATCAATAAAGTTGTGGCCTTTACCTTACCCATTAAGCTTACATTCTGTGTCCACATGTCTTTATTCCCCAAGCGGGGGTCGGGTCCTCGAATCACAAATGAAGAAGAAGAAGAGTTTGGATTTGATATCCCGCCTTTCACTCCCTTTAAGGAGTCTCAAAGCGGCTAACATTCTCCTTTCCCTTCCTCCCCCACAACAAACACTCTGTGAGGTGAGTGGGGCTGAGAGACTTCAGAGAAGTGTGACTGGCCCAAGGTCACCCAGCAGCTGCATGTGGAGGAGCGGAGACGCGAACCCGGTTCCCCAGATTACGAGACTACCACTCTTAACCACTACACCACACTGGCTCTTAACCACTACACCACAAATGGCATAAAATATAACAATTTAACACAATTGGGTGGGGGAACCCAATGATATTATTTTTGACAACGAACAAGACCAATAGGAGAATATAACAAGATGTAAACTGCAATGGTCTGTGACCAGTGGCCAGTTCATCAAAGTGACAACTGAACTGGTACCAAACTGTGAACTAGATCCTCAGTTGTGATCTATTCACACACTTTAGAATATATGCAGGAGGGCTGGCTTCAGACTTTCTGACAAATGCAAATAAATCAGAGGCGGAGTCTCACACATTCATTATTCGCGATATCAATGTATGTACAGAACAAAGGAGACTAGGAATTCGTTGGGCAGGAAACTTGTCTCAAGAAGCCACTAGCTCAGCCCCTCTTTTTGTGCACATGAAATAGACCTTTCTGAATCCTGGCTCACAGGCAACCAAGGCTCAGGCTGCTGCTTGAAGAGCACAGTCAGCTTGGCTTGTTCATTGTGTTGCATCATGACATGAAGTATTTCCCTGGCATCAGAGTGCATTAAAGAATTCCTATAACAAAGAGAACTAAGCTGGTCTTGAACTGATTGGGAGAAGCTACCCTGTGGGGGGCTTTTAATCACTGAGAGGCACATGCAGTGGCACTGCTCAACAGTTTAGTACATCAAGTTCAGAAAATTGCCATACGTGTTCAAAACAGCAATGCAATTTTTAGCCAGCCAGAATATAATTAGCTGAGTAATTGTCTCCTTTAAGGCTGAGACAACAGTCAGACAGAGTCATCCGTTTCAATAATTGGATTCAAGCGGGTAATTCTTCAACTCCATGAACTTTTTTTTCTTTTGGGTAGAAGAAATGCCCCCTGTGTATTCTCACCATCATTTAGCTTGTTCATTGTTGCAGCATTTGGAGATGTAGTTGTGAGCCTGATTAAGGCTGCAATCTGATACACACTTGCCAGGAAGTAGGTTTCCTTGAACTAAACAGGACTTACATCGAAGTAGAGTTGCATAGAATTATGTTGCAAGTTACTGTTCTGCTCTGCTGTGCTGTTTAGGTTCTGGAACAGAATAAATATATAAAATATACAGTGGTACCTCGGGTTACATACGCTTCAGGTTACATACGCTTCAGGTTACAGACTCCGCTAACCCAGAAATATTACCTCAGGTTAAGAACTTTGCTTCAGGATGAGAACAGAAATCATGCTCCGGCGGTGCGGCAGCAGCAGGAGGTCCCATTAGCTAAAGTGGTGCTTCAGGTTAAGAACAGTTTCAGGTTAAGAACGGACCTCTGGAATGAATTAAGTACTTAACCCAAGGTACCACTGTATGTCCATAAAAATATAAAAATATATTCTCTCTCTCTCTCTCTCTCTCTCTCTCTCTCTCTCTCTCTCTCTCTCTCTCTCTTTCTCTCTCTCTATCTCTTTCTCTCTAGCTATTCTTTATTCCCGGTTAACATTTAATAGGGGACAGAACTGTGGGGTTCTAATAACATGTATTTAGAAGTGGGAACAGATATTTCTAATGACAGAAAGATTCTGGGTAGGGAAATCAGATTCTCTGGACTTGGAAATCCAGTTTGCGGATCCTGGGGTGGTACGCAAAATATGATGGGGTCAGCATTTGGAGGATGTCTTAAGTGGGTGTCCTCTGAACCTAGGATGACCATGAGTCCTCCTTTATAGAGGACAGCACACTTGTTGTCTTGCTGAATACCAGTTTAAAGATAAATAACTATAAGGTAAGAAGAATTAGCACCTGGACAGCAGACTAAGGAGGCTCATAGCTCACCTGGTCACTGTATTCCCCCACTGTGGTAAGATGTATTGTATTTTTATTAAAATTATTGTAATTATTTCTAAATATACATTAGCACATGCATGTTTTATTCAAATCTGTGTCCCTCTTTTACCTTATTTTTGGTGACATATTTCCTCATCTTTTGTTCATGTGTAACAAAGGGTAGGTGGGATACACAAACCAATAACTCTCTCCTGTTGCCTTTCGGTGGAGTGTTCTGGGTACAAAGCGAGGATGGTGGATCTGCAGGGCTCATGGGCCTTCTGTTGGGTTTGGTTTCCTGGCAGATGCCCACTTAGCACCTGCTGAAATAGACCTTCATTCAACCTGACCTCACCTACAATTTCTTCAAGAAGCATTGAATCAAGGTAAAGTGTTATTGGATGAGATCAGTAGATATCTATCAGTGCTTTTTTATGAAGTGAGTGGTACAGCAGTGATTTTAAAAAATCCCACCTGTTTCACCTTCACCAGCACCGCCTCCTTCCAAGAAGGTGTTTTGGTATCCTCTCGTATTCTATTGTGGGTGGCACTGTGGTCTAAACCACTGAGCCTCTTGGGCTTGCCGATCAGAAGGTCAGTAGTTTGAATCCCGTGACGGGGATGAGCTCCTGTTGTCTGTCCTAGCTCCTGCCAACCTAACAGTTCGAAAGCACGCCAGTGCTAGTAGATAAATAGGTAGTGCTGTGGCAGGAAGGTAAACAGCGTTTCTGTGCGCTCTGGTTTCCATCACAGTGTCCCATAGCACCAGAAGCGGTTTAGTCATGACCCGGAAAGCTGTCTGTGGACAAACGCCGGCTCCTTCGGCCTGAAAGTGAGATGAGTGCTGCAACCCCATAGTCGCCTTTGACTGGACTTAACCATCCAGGGGTCCTTTACCTTTTTACCTATTGCATGTTTTTAAAATACATGTTGAGATTGGGCCTGTGACCTTTCGGTGAAGGGTAGGATAGAGATACAGAAAACGTACAAAATAAGAAAGGGCTTCTTATCAGAAGGCACCCACTGCAAGGCATCGGAAGGCAACTGGTCTGTCACCCACAGACTCACAATAAATCTTGGGCCGGCTCCACTATTCAGAGTTAACTTGCTGCCACAAGTTTCTGTTGTATGTAAGCCACCAGTGGGATGTTCAAATCAGTGACGCAGAACAAAATGCTTCTCCTTTTCTTTTCTTTTGCTGGTACTTTCAGTGCCACCGGGCTCTGCAATCAACCTCTGTGTGAGCCTTATCTATTTTACCCCCACTGTTACAGAGAAAAGGTCAAGTCCTTTTTCTTGGGTACTTTTACACTTGTCCTTTCAGTTTTGCAAGCCTGATCGCTTTGGCCTTTAATATTCCTATGCCTTTAGCCTTTTCCCTTTGCCTGTCTATCTGTCGAAATCTCTTGGTTTTGCGCATATATATATATATATATATGGATAGCAACTCAGCTGTTCTGAAAACCATACATTGTCTGCCAACAAGGCAGGCATAATGGCATAATTTCATCTGGAGTGGAATCTGTAAGGTATTGATATGGCTTTTGTTCAAGCAGGCAATAAGGTGGTTTTAAATGGAAATCCAGTTATATATTCTACATGGCAAAAGGTTAATTTATATCAACTTCATTCATAATCACATTCATCTGCCCACTACACCTTGATTGAAAAAGGCTTCATGGTTATTTTATCTCATTTGTGTATATGTTACTATGATGATTTAAATAACTGAATTGTAATGGTGCATCGGGTGGTATAATTGATGATTTTCAGTCACTATATTTGAGTTGGTAGAGTCACACCAACAGAAGCGGCGACACCCGAGGCCTGGAGAATGAACATTTCCCATAATTGTCCCCTTCCCTGCAAGCTTTCACAAGCTACTACTGCCTTTAAAAACGAAGCACATGTTTATTACGGATTAATTTTCTCTTATCGTCGATCACCTTAGTGGCCTGCTGTCATAGAAATAATCTAAATACATAATACAGCATTGCTAATACTTCTAATTGAGTCTTTTTGTACCATGATAAAGTCTGAAGGTACATGAGGTAACCCTCTTGTTGAAGTTAAGGAGGTCTGGATCTGATTAGTGTCTAGTTGAGTAACTTCCTGAGAACTATATGTACATTCTCCTGAGGAGATAGGCAGGATTGAAATGTAAATATGTACATAAATAAATTCCCCTTGGTTTAGTAATACTTGGTTTAGTAATACTGTCCAGTATATGTGATAAAATAGCTTACAGAAATACAGTGGCTACATTTTTCCTATCTGTCCGTGCTATTTATTGCTATAATTTTACACATTTACATCATATGCCATACTTTCCTAGTCCATTTCTCTATCACAGATTTCTTCGTTTTTCCATTTCTTTTTTCATTAGCACACTAGCAGTATCAAGCAAGCGACCCATTGTGCTTGCAATCTTGTGTACACTTATTTTTTTAAGTATTAATAGGCTGCTTTTCCAGCAGATGAGTTTAAAGGCAGCTTATAGCATTTTTTAAATAAATTTAAAAATCAGATGAAAACATCAAATAAAAACCAGGAACACAGAGAACAATATTTTTATCAAAATAAAATTTGCTTCAGTAAATTTAATTCAGTGGCGCTTAGGGGGAATCCTATGCCCAGATCCAACAGGATGAGCAGCTTAATATGCCGTGTATCTCTGGCTCAGCCAGCTTAAAGTCCCCAACCTCAGCTCAGTTGACATTGTGCCAGCATAACTTAATAATTCCTGCTCATTTGGGGATCAGCTAGCTGAGCCAAATTGGCAACCCAGCACAACACTATTTTAAGAGCTTGTTTCCCCTCCACCAGGCTCAGGCAGAGCTTGCTCCTGAAAGGCGTTTGGGTCTGATGTAACTTTACACTGACTTAACTTAGAGTAGTTAAAGTAGTTAGAGTAGTTAAAGCCATGGTTTTCCCAGTAGTGATGTATGGGAGTGAGAGCTGGACCATAAAGAAGGCCGATCGCCGAAGAATTGATGCTTTTGAATTATGGTGCTGGAGGAGCCTCTTGAGAGTCCCATGGACTGCAAGAAGAACAAACCTATCAATTCTTAAAGAAATCAGCCCTGAGTGCTTACTAGAAGGACAGATCCTGAAGCTGAGGCTCCAATACTTTGGCCACCTCATGAGAAGAGAAGACTCCCTGGAAAAGACCCTGATGCTGGGAAAGATGGAGGGCACAAGGATAGTGTTCTCGAAGCTACCAGCATGAGTTTGAAGAAACTGTGGGAGGCAGTGGAAGACAGGACTGCCTGGCGTTCTCTGGTTCAGGGGGTTGGACACGACTAAACGACTAAACAACAACAATTTAGAGTAGCTAGCTCTATGCCAGCTTCTAGCGCGTAGGATTGCTCCCCAACTTTCTAGGAAGCAGGGCAATGTCTCTCTGTGTTGTGTCTTTATCCTGTCACTCATGTAATTCAGCAGAATTATTTATTGCATCAAATGGTCATTTCATTATTAATTTGCATTCATCCTTTCTACGTTCCTCTATTCAGGAAGGGTTGCAAACTCAGAGAAAGGACAAAACAGACAATCTAAAGCACATTGTCATTTTATGACAACACAAAACAATTAACAAAATCTGAGAATCCATTCCACATATAGTGTTAACAAGAAAACATGCTTAGAAATCAGCAAACAGTAAAACAAAATTACCCCTGTCAATTGCAACAAATTAAATAATGGCAAACATCCAAGGAAATATCTGCAGCAATAGAGTACAGTGGTACCTTGGTTCTCAAACACTTTGGTTCCCAAACGCCAAAAACCCAGAAGTAACTGTTCCGGTTTTTGAATGTTTTTCAGAAGCCGAACGTCCGATGCAGCTGTTGGCTATTGTTTCTGGGATGCCTGCACCAATCAGAAGCTGCGCCTTTATTTTTGAACATTTTGGAAGTCAAACGGACTTCCGGAATGGATTAAGTTTGGTGCTTTTGTTTTTGCTATTTATTTTGCATATTTGTTTTTGAGGTTTTTTGGGTTCATTTGTTTTTGTGACTGTGTGGAACCCAGTTCAGCTACTGATTGATTGATTGATTGATTGACTGCAGAAATAGATTAAAGCCCCCATCCAAACAATGACTATCATCAGTGCAGGTAAGACAAAATTGTAATTTTAATTTTTATCATCTACAATACTGCCCTATTTATTTTATAGTACAGTACATTGATTATTGCTTTCATTTTATGGATCAATTGTCTTGTTAGATAGTAAAATTCATGTTAAATTGCTATTTTAGGGGTTGTTTTTAAATGTCTGGAATGGCTTAATCCGTTTTGCATTACTTTCTATGGAAAAGTGTGCCTTGGTTTTGGAACGCTTTGGTTTTGGAATGGACTTCCTGAATGGATTAAGTTTGAGAACCAAGGTGCCACTGTATACGTAATTCCAGAGACCTTGAGCAGCCAGTTCATGCCTATCCTGACTACACGGTCCCATGAGCCCCAGCCAGGGGTCTGACTACAAGTCCCTACAGTTGTCTGACTACAAGTCTCATGAGCCCCAGCTAGGATGCCCAATAGTTAGTGGGAAGTATGGCCCCACAACATACGTTGCGCACTATGTTGTCTACCCCTGAGGTAATTATTATTGCCATATGACAGATGACAGGCTGGGTTTGAGAGACAGGCACTTTCAAGAGTTAATCCCAACAGCTCATGACGTAGCTGAGATGTGAAATGAATTCGTTTCTGAGGACTATTTCTAGGGTAGCTGAGGTCCCAGCCCTCCATGGAAATAGAAACGGAAGGGTGTTATGTAAGCACCCACCCATGAAATTCCAGGCACAGTTCCCATGGTGGATTCTTATAAAAACATGTGGGAATAGTTCTGCTGAAGGAATTGCATAGCAACGAGCTGGCACCAGAATCTCCACAGGGCTCTGCGATCGCTGGCACACTGTTCCCTCCCTGGCACAAGGCCTCAGGAATCCCTCGTGGGGATTGTGGCAGAAATCACTCCGTGGTGGATAAACATGCTGCATATAATTCTTCAGGAAAAGTTAATAGAGCAATAGTCAGTAGTTAAAAACGCAACAGTGCATAATCTAGAGAACCAAGTTATCCTGACTGAAATAATCCAACAAAGAGGGAGGCTTGCGACTGAGTCCTGACTTACACCGTTTCTCCATGCTATTGTATTTATCAGGTCTATTTCTTGAGCCAGAGACACTGGTGGCACTGTGGGTTAAACCACAGAGCCTAAGACTTGCCAATCAGAAGGTCGGCCGTTCGAATCCCCGCGACGGGGTGAGCTCCCATTGCTCGGTCCCTGCTCCTGCCAACCTAGCAGTTCGAAAGCACGTCAAAGTGCAAGTAGATAAATAGGTACCGCTCCGGCGGGAAGGTAAACGGCGTTTCCATGCGCTGCTCTGGTTCACCAGAAGCAGCTTAGTCATGCTGGCCACATGACCCGGAAGCTGTACACCGGCTCCCTCAGCCAATAAAGCGAGATGAGCCCCACAACCCCAGAGTTGGCCACGACTGGACCTAATGGTCAGGGGTCCCTTTACCTTTACTTTATTTCTTGAGCCCAGTGGCTCACGATGACTGGTGGCTGAAGGTGTGAATCAACTCCACTAAAAAGCAGCATAGTTGAGGTGATGTGGTGAGATACTATTATTATTATTATTATTATTATTATTATTATTATTATTATTACCTGTCCTTTACCAGCAGGTCCCAGGGCGAGTTACAGCCTTTTGAAATTCAGACTTAAAAACAGTTTAATAACTTACAATAAAAAGCTGTATAGTGAGGAAGCCAAATGTGCCTCTGTGAGGAGGGAATTACACAACTTAGAACCATAGAGTTGGAAGGGACCCTGAGGATCATCTCGTCCAACCCCCTGCAACTCAGGGGTTGCCGGAGAATGGTAATCTCCTGAGGCACCGCTTCAAACATCGGATGGAGGTGGAACAACCTTTGTTGATCTTAACACCTGGAAGTGTCAGTAGGGAAGGAGGCAATCTTTCAGAAATTTGGGTCCTATGTCATTTAGGGTTTTATACACTATGAATTCCACTATGAAAGTTCTGCCGGCCCAGTTATATCTGGGATGGTCTGTTCATGCATGCAAGTTATCATGTTATATTACAGTTTGCTTCTAATGAAGATCATGCATGTTTTAACACTGGTGTAAACATTGTGGTAGTAGTGATGTATGGAAGTGAGAGCTGGACCATAAAGAAGGTCGATCGCCGAAGAATTGATGCTTTTGAATTATGGTGCTGGAGGAGACTCTTGAGAGTCCCATGGACTGCAAGAAGATCAAACCTCTCCATACTGAAGGAAATCAACCCTGAGTGCTCACTGGAAGGACAGATTGTGAAGCTGAGGCTCCAGTACTTTGGCCACCTCATGAGAAGAGAAGACTCCCTGGAAAAGACCCTGATGTTGGGAAAGATGGAGGGCAGAAGGAAAAGGGGACGACAGAGAACGAGATGGTTGGACAGTGTTCTTGAAGCTACGAACATGAGTTTGACCAAACTGCAGGATGCAGTGGAAGACAGGAGGGCCTGGCGTGCTCTGGTCCAGGGGGTCACGAAGAGTCGGACACAACTAAACGACTAAACAACAACAACAAACATTGTGGGTAGTGATAATCCAGCGAATTCACACAAATGCACTCAAACTGATATATTATAAACACATACCCCATGCATAGTCTCTAAATGGAGTCAGTCAGTCATCATTCATTCATTCAACTGCCCTTCATCTGAAGATCACAGAATTATTTACAGTCTAGGAGAAAGTGCTCAGGTGTACAATGCCTGTTAGGGCTTGCAGACTGCCTAGAGACTATTAATACAGAGCTTGCACATATTAACTGTGCACATGTGTGAAACATCTCTGAATAATCTGTATTTGCAGATTCTCATTGCTGATTGTACATGTCTGCGTCACATGCAGCATCTCCTGATGTTATTCAGTTTGTGCACATTCCACCTTCCTGCACATTCCCAAGGGAGGTTGGAAGTGTTCCTGTGGGGGTGAAATGCTTCTGGGAGATGATATATAATGAGTTGAAAAAAATGTTGAACTATACATTTATAAAGAAACCAGAAGCATTTTTATTGGGCATTGTGGGGAGTGACATAAATAGAAAGGAATGTAAGCTCTTTTTATATGCAATAACAGCAGCAAGAATATGATTGGCCCAAGAACGGAAGCAAGAAGAGTTAACGACAATTGAAGAATGGAGGAGGAAGTTGATGGACTATGCAGAATTAGATAATCTAACAGGAAGGATTCAAAACCGGCGAGACCAGAAATTCACAGAAGACTGGAGTAAATTTACGGACTATTTGAAAAGTAATTGTGAAGAACAGACGACGTTTGTAGGGTTGCAAGAAGTTTTGTGAGGAGTATTATTAGAAGTATTGGAAAAATGGACAAGGGGGAGGATGGTTTGTTAAGAGATGTAAAGGTAATATAAAGTTAAGAAATGCATAAGAAGTGGTTAAAATGGTGGATCATCAGAGGTGCTGATGGAAGTCCAAAAATATTGTTTAAGTGATAAGTTTTGTGGTACATTTTATAATTTATATGTTAAAATTAATTAAAAAAATATTATAAAAAAGGAAGTGTTCCTGTGGGAAGGAAGGAAGGAAGGAAGGAAGGAAGGAAGGAAGGAAGGAAGGAAGGAAGGAAGGAAGGAAGGAAGGAAGGAAGGGTATTATATGAACTTTGTTAACACAATGCAGCCCCTTAAACTATCTGAGGCATTGCCTGGTAACGATTTTAACTGGAAGAATCAATTCAAGGCTGGCTGTACAAATTGCCCTGCAGATTTGCTGTTCGTTGCAGCTGATGATTGGTGGGAGTTTTCTTCTTGTCTTCTAACTGATGCTCAAAAATGTGAGCAAGGTGCATGGAGTCTATAAAGCAAGCCTTCCGTGGCTGACGGATGTTGAAAACTGATGTTGGAATGGATGGGTGGGGGGAATCCCGGCGGGAGGTATCTTTTTTAAAAAAGAAACCTCCTAAAGTTACCTGCTTGTACATATCAAATGTAGCCTTTAGCTAATTCTGCAGAAAAGTAGCACTCGTTTGTTCCGGCTCCCTGACTGCAGTGGTGCCCTCTCTGAGTCAGAACTTGTTTCCCAGCGGTATAGAAGAATTCTCTACGCAGTAAGCACCTGAGATCTGAAAGTGCTGGAGGTGGAAATTCTGCAACAGCAATAAAAGAAAAGCCCAGCAGTTAACGCTCCCACTCATCACAGAATGCAAACCAATGCAGCAATCAGAATTCCCATGAGCAAAGCGAGATGAACATCTGCTCCCCTTGCTTTACAGCCTTCATTTTTAAATATAAAATCGCTCCCTTGAGACGGCTTGCAGCACTGCAGAGCTCAATAAATTACATTCCTCTGCGACATTCAAGCCAGTAGACAATGGGCAGCAGAGGCACATCCCATCACTTCCACTTGCTGTCACTCTGGGGTGTGTGTGTGTGTGCGCGCGCACACACACACACACACACACACACACACAGAAAGCGCTAAAATTAGCATCTACTATCTTATGTAAATACATACATGCCTATCAATAAATCACATTTGTATCCAGCTGGTTTTCTACTGTGGCTTCCAACAGTTCTGTGAGATAGCAACTGGATCAGTGTCTGCTGGTTTATTTAGTGGCTGACTGCAATATTATTATTATTATTATTATTATTATTATTATTATTATTATTATTACATACTACCCTTCCTCTGAAGATCACAGGGTGGTTTACAATTTAAAAAACACAAAAAATCACAACATAGTAACAAACAAAAGCTATACTATTTTGGTGCCAGGCAAAAGCATTCCTCTTCTCCCAGCTAAATTCTTGGGGGAAGAGGAATACTTTTGCCTGGCACCTAAATATAAGTAATGAAGGCACTACCAACACCATTATAAATGACTTGGATGAAAAAGTGGATGCTCATAAAATTTTGCAGATGATGCAAAAACAGGTGGGATACCATATTATCTTAACAGAATCAAGACCTCTTCTTTTTCTTCTTCCTAAAACAGTGCTATAAGCTATATACAGAAGAAGAAGAAGAAGAAGAAGAAGAAGAAGAAGAAGAAGAAGAAGAAGAAGAAGAAGAAGAAGAAGAAGAAGAAGAAGACACACTCCTGGTCACACTCTTGTCAAGCTCCCAAAAATAGAACTGGAGAGGTGTTCATTAATGGAAGAACTCATAAATGTTTTTTTTAAAGAAAGGCATAAATGCTTGTTGTGCTTGGCGATTGTAAGTCTAGGCTTGAGGAAATTCTTCAAGATGTGTGTGGTTCCCTCCCCAATGAAATATGACAAAATGTGCCCAAAATATTTTGGCTGACAACCACTATGACTAGTTCAGTTTCAAAAAATGAAATAAAAAATGAGGATATGGTCTGTGTGGAATGAGATGAATGTTCAATAGTCTGATGCAGTCTTTTAACAAAATAATTCCCAAACTGTGTGCCAGAGTCCTGCTAGCATTCATGAGAGAAATGCAGGAAATGATGAGAGAGTACCTTAAATGTCATCTATTCCTTATTCCCTATAATTCACCTTATGTGGGTGAGTGTGATAAGCTTGCCACCATTTCTGTCCTGGGCAGTATGACTGGTTCATTTACTCACTCTTGATGGAGAGGTACAAAATTATTCACAGAGGAGGCGTCCAGCTATGTCTCTGCATGAATCACTGATCGCCTCTCCCTATTTAGATATACACCCAGAACTGTGATTCATGCAGAAACACAGAAGGGGGTGTTCCCAAGGAGAGATGCTTCTTAGGCTTACACACTCTAAAAATAAATATTTTGGGAGAATGATTGAAGTATGCTTCCAATTTTCATGTGGACGCAAAACTTTATTTTCAGAGAAAAATGAGCCTCTGCTACCAGATGCTTGGCAAACAGTGTACCAACATTATCTGACAGATAAACTGAGACTGAAATCTTGAAGCCTTGTAAACATTCTTGTAGATGGTTTAAAAGCTCCTAAAATGGATTAGTGCTGTCCATCATCAAATAGATGTTTACATTTTCATACTCAGTGAAATAAATTTGGAGTCCCTCGAGTCAGAGTAAAAATTCTAAATAGATTCTCAGTGAATTATTTCCCCCACAAAACCCTCAAATATATCAAGTAAATACCAGTCTGAAGGCACCTATCATTCTCGGGATTGTTTCTTTCTGCTTTGTAATGAAAGCTCCCAAGGGAGAAATTATACTAACTTGGAGCTGTGCGATGACACTTTCTCTTCACAGCTACATTTCTCTTGTAACTTAAGCATGTTTCTCTCTCTCTCTCCTGGCAAGACATTAGGGATGGAGAATCTCTTTCACCCTGAATGGGCACATTCCCACATGGCAAGTCTTATGGGGTCACATGCCATGGCTGGAAGAGCCAGATAAAAGCAGCCTTGTCAAGAAATGGCGTACAACACATACCCCACCAAACACATACACTCACATGCATACAACACCCCAGACCATGTCCACATTAAGATACACACATAGCAATAAGGTGTGTGTGGGAAAACATTTCACCTTCTTTTTTTAAGCCTGAATGCTGGATTATGTGTGATTTTAATGGAAACAATATCCCTTTCTTACCTCTTGAATCTCCACAAAGGTCTTCTACCCACACAGCAATTAGCACAATGGAACAGCCTTTCTTTGGCGCCCATAGAGGGATGCTTTCTACCTTAATCGTTGTGTGTGTGTGAATTTCAGTGGGGTTGCAGTGCATGCGGAGGGGAAGATTAATTGCTGTGGGGTTTGTGAGCAGCAAGGAAGTCCCAAAGACAATACCCAGCCTTTGAATCCATGGTCTCCTCAGCTCTGTAGTCTGTAGTGATAACATTGCAATCAGTGTCTCCATCAGATAATGCAGAGCTAAAATTAAAATTTAGATGTACGGGATCCATCATGTATTTTCGTTTGGGTGCTAAACAAGGTCTGTTGTGTGTCATGGAACTGACGTAGCAACAAGTATCTTCCGTGCACTTGTAGCAAAGGTAAGCAATTAATAGGGGCAGAGCTGGTCAACCTGTCTGGAAGCCTTGCAGCTTTGTAACGTAATTGGCTTTCCAGAACAGTTCTTGGACACTTCTGAAATATGTACTCAGAGTGCATACAGTATCACCTAAATCTTACTTAGAGCCCATAGCCACTTCAAACAAGTCTGTAGCTGCTCTCTAGCTGCAAGTGGGATATCGATCTTCTTTGTAGCTCTTCTTTAAAAACAGACAAGTCACCAACTCAAACTCCTCCTGTTGGAGGACTACAGCTGAAACATAACTAGTTTATAGGTTCAAGGCATTTAGCCTTTACAATCATCCTTGTTGTGCCTTTGCAACCACTGCTCTGACAGCAGTTGCAGCAAAAAAGAAAGAAAAAAAAGAAAAAGGAGCTGTGCTATATGCATATCAGGAGAGACTTTGGGGCTACCAGATCCAATGTCCTTCCATTCTCCCAACACACTCCCAGAATAGGCAGAAGGAAGATGTCAGCCCTGGAGTCGCCCTCCCTTCCATCTGTTGTTTGACAAGCATATGACTAGCAGGTCTTTGTATTTGATGGTTCCACCAACATTGCCCGCACACATTGCTCTGTCTACAGATATAGGTATCGGGGTGGCTGGAGATGTTTCTGCAGCTAAAGCAAAACGTCCCACTGCCACCCTCACAATTCGTCCATCTAAAAGTCTGTTCCATCTCATATGAAGTAGTTTCAAATAGTACTTACAATTTTCCTCTCTCGCTCAGTCTCTAAGAATTTCCAGCCACTTGGAGTGGCTGTGAAGGAAAGTGTCTGCTACAGGGATTTGAAACATGTCCTAAAATGTATCTGGAAGTGGTAGTATGTTATGATGTGCTGCCCTTTCTACAGCCATTGCATGGCAAAGGAAGATGGCTGCCGTCATACACCAAAGAGAGTAGCCACATTTTCCTCATATGTTGTCACTTGAAGGCTACTGGGGTCATTGTATGGGGAACGCATGGCTGCTTCCATCAATATATGGAGACAACCATAGTTTTTCTTGTACAATTCATGTGGGAGGAACAGCATGTCTTCATGTGCCACTACTTCCAGGGACATTCAGACGCATTTTCAGCTTACACTCTATGCATCATAATAATGATGATAATAATAATAACAACAATAACAATAACAATAATAATAGAAGAAGAAAAGAAGAAGAAGAAATGGTTTTTAAAGGGGAAGAATGAAGGCAGCCTTCAGACTACCTCCCTCCATTTTGACAAGAGTTAAGGATGGATGAATTCAAAGGGTGGATGAATGTGTCAATCTCAGAACTTTACTTTTTTCCAATCTCAAGTCCAGTTTGCCACATTTACATATCTGCGTTCCTCTTTTTTTAAAGTTCTCATGAAAATTCATCAGCACTGTAATGTGCACTTCTCCCTCACGGTACAATTCTGCCAGCTGTGCACATGTCTCCTGATATACATGCATCTTCATGCATGCTTTCCTACAAGACCTGCATTTCTACACACTTATTTTGGTCAGGAAAGTGCAGCACAAAATTTGCAGAATTGTGTGCATTTCAAAGCATACCTGGATTTGGGTTCACAAACTGTTTCAGGAAGCGTGAATTAGCGAGGGTTGAAGTAACATGCCTAACAGGAGTACAGTTTCTGGAAGGTACCATATTCTGATCTGCACTTTATTCCAGGAGCTGCAGATTGGGCAAGTTTACGATGGGATGTGTTGCTGCACAGATTTCTCAAGCATCTATCATACCAACTCACCTCAGAAGTTATTAAAATGACACATTCTTCAAGGAGCTATTTGAACCTTGTTGCCTGCTGTAGAGGGAGTGGAAGACAGGAGTGCCTGGCGTGCTCTGGTCCATGGGGTCAGGAAGAGTCGGACATGACGAAAGGACTAAACAACAACAACAAAGCCTGCTGTATGATTCTATAGCATTTCCATTATCATCTGAGGTAGCTGATTAGCTCATTCCTAGTCACACACAGGCAAAATACCAAGGCACAGTATCAACTGAGATTATTGTCAAGGGCCACAGAGATAGAGAAGCCTCTTTCTCATAACCTAACTTGAACTATATGTTCCTTGGTGTTGTGGCAACTATATTTTCCCACGGAGGGTTTATATATATCCATATCTCAAAACAATAATGTCTGGTTCTGTGCCAGTTGGTCATTCAGGCTTTGCACCAGTTCATCTATTTCTGCTTTAAGCACCGATAATTGCTTTTCAAACATTCCGCTAAGAATAACCTGACCACAATCTAATTTCCAGATGCGACTTTGATTGTGTTTTGCCTCATTGCTGCTTGGCAATGATTAAAACCCATTTCAAAAACAGTGACCTAATTGGATTCCATTGTTGTCCTCCCACCCTGCCCCCTCATTTCCAACAAAGAATCCTCGGCGTCTCCTCCTGATATGAACCAGAAACCTTGGATTTTCGAGTTTGTTGGTTTTAGAACAGAGCCTGTGGGAGTTTGAAGTTAAAATGGTATGGAGAGTCCATTGCTTCACCTTGGTTAGATTGGGGAAAAGAAACAGCTGACAGGTGCCTCTTCTAAGGCAAGGTGACATTGTGGGTTTGGGCTGCCATTAAGGACTGTAGACTGGGAGACATATGGATCCGACCCATTAGCGTGGAGTCCACTGAGATGTTCTCCTGCCCAAGCTCCATTGAAATAAACCTGTGCAAGAACATGCTAACATATGCATAGATCCTATTCATTTCAATGAGGCTGCAACAGAAGAGCCTCTGCTTAGAGCTGAGCCAAAGCTTATCACACAGCATATAGTTGAACTATGGAATTTACTTCCACAAGTAGTAGTAATCACTACTAACTTGGATGACTTTAAAACAGGATTGGGCAAATGCATGGAGGATCCATGGCTGTCAGGCTTCGGGGAAACGGCTTCCTCCCTCCCTTTGGTCATGGATAAGCAGAACAAAGCAAAAATAGTTTCTTACCAGTTAAAGAGATGTTTAATGTTCACAGCGAAAGAACAAAGACTCAATTCTTAGGGGAATTAAGGTTTCCACCTACTTCCCCTCCAGCCACCCCCATCACTTCCTCGCCTGGCAACCTGATCTCGCAACCATTTGGCCTTCTGTGTAGCTACCTTATCTGCTCTCCTTGACCTTGGACTGATTGGTTGGACACTTTCCAATGAAAGGGAGTCTGTTAATTCTCTCTCTCCTTGTTCATCTTCTCCTAGCTGTTCCCCACTCAGTTCTGCCCAGCTGTTGTCTTCCGAACTATGTCCCTCTGTAAACCACTGCTCCAAATCTGTACTGCTCCACTGCTCCTGGGCAGCTTCAAGATCCTGGTCCAGGAGCAGGGGGAGGGGGAAGCCCCCACCATTCCTGAACAGAGTAGCTCCTGATCACCCTACTCTCTGATAATGGCTATGTTCTAATTCCAATGCTGGAAGCAGAATGTTTTTGGTTTCCTGTTGCTGGAAATCACAAGTGAGGAGGTTGGTGTTGTGTTCAGGTCAGGTTTCTGGGCTTCCCAGATGAGAAGAGGAAGATGGATTAAATGGGCCTTTAGTCTGGTCCAGCTGGGCTCTTCATATGTTCATATCAGAATACAATTTCACCTGAGATTTGGTTTCTCTTTTTAAAAAACATTTTAAACCTGCTTCTCAGCCTAAAAAAAAGCTCCCAGAGCAGCTTATATACAATCATTTGGAACAACACACTCCCTGCCTGAAAGTTTACCATCTAAAATACAGTACACAAAAGGAAAAGGGGATGGGGAGAAGAAAAAAGCAAAGTCAGACGCCAGTTCTTAAAGTTAAATTGTAGTTATTGCAATGACCAGCTGGGCACAGTTCAGGGGAAGGAGGTCTCCCACAGAGCTGGCCTTTCAGCAGAGTTGATGGAATGAGATTCAATCAATCCCTACCTGTTTCAGTTCCCATCTCCTGAAAGGCGTAGGCCACTCTGCTGAATTTTCGCCAAATGTTCTCCACCATTGTGTGTGTATGTGTGCCATTATTCCTCCCATCTGCTTCACCAGAGAACGATGTAGAGGGGTGACACCCAGGACTAGGCTGGAGGGGTGGGTGGAGGAAAAAACCCACTGTCAATGCTGATGGTGAGTCCCACCTCTGAGCATTAGCTGGGGAATTTATTCTCCTCTTGAAGAAATCTGGAGAAATAATTCCCCCAATTTCTCTGTTCAAAAATAGAGTAGAGAATTTGGAGAGACCTTTAACACCCATGTCTAATTCTTGTAGATTGTTCCTCCGAATACAGAGGTGTTTCCACCTCAAGGTGTTTCCAGACAGAGGCCTCATAGTGCAAAGTCGTCAGTCAGATATTGCAAGCAGGTTGTCAGCAACAGGTTGTCAGCAACAGTGCTATTGTTTTAAGATGACTTTTACGTGGAAAGGGCTCCTGTGGAAATCTGGATTAAGGGGGTGGGGACGTAGGATGGCATTTTGATGCCAATGATGTCAGGTGGATGCAGTGAAAAGTTTGCAGGTATGAAGATGGCATTTGGAATGCACACTGGATGCAAAATCCCAGCAGTTCACTCCCTGGATTCCCTGACTTAAGCAGCACATGCAATGTAAATAATAATATACAAGTAAGAAGCACAGGTGGGGGGACACAGGTGGCACTGTGGGTTAAAGCCTCAGCGCCTAGGACTTGCCAATCGAAAGGTCGGCGGTTCGAATCCCTGCTGCGGGGTGCGCTCCCGCTGCTCAGTCCCAGCGCCTGCCAACCTAGCAGTTCGAAAGCACATCAAAGTGCAAGTAGATAAATAGGGACCGCTTACCAGCGGGAAGGTAAACGGCGTTTCTGTGTGCAGCTCTGGCTCGCCAGAGCAGCGATGTCACGCTGGCCATGTGACCCGGAAGTGTCTCCGGACAGCGCTGGCCCCTGGCCTCTTAAGTGAGATGGGCGCACAACCCCAGAGTCTGTCAAGACTGGTCCGTACGGGCAGGGGTACCTTTACCTTTACCTTAAGAAGCAGCTCTGGACTTTGTTAGCAACGTAAAATAATTTTTTTAACAACTAAATAAAATCCTTGACAACTGATCTGTTAGATTTCTCATGATGAATGCTATGTGACGATAGTCAAACATTTGCCATTTATATGACATGACCTTGGTAGGACCTCTGAATTTCCTTATTAGGATCAGAAGCCAGAACCTTGATACCAAACGCTTTGAAACCAGCAAGTCACGCAATCACGTTGGCATGGGGGAGAGTGTTAATGCGAATATAATGAAAGGCACGCTTATTTTAATAAAAAGGAAAGTATCCCTGTCAGCTTTGGTTAATCAAGGCTTGGTCTATCTGTTGAGATGGTTATTGTGTCATTAAGCTTTAAGCAGTTGCCTTGCAGCGGAAACCAAGATAGCTTTCACAAACCCACAGGCTTTCATGAAGAGTGTGGAGTTTGCAAACTTATGCAGTGTGCCCATAACTGACTTGGTATTTTGTTGTTGTGTTTATTTTCATACATGCAAGGCTTTTGCATGGAACTCAGCTGTCTCCTGGTTTGTTTCATTAAGTAGCGTCTTTTTAAAAATGTCTTTTGCACCCTTTTAAGACGGTTGCCTATTTTTTTGGCTGGTAAAGCAATCTGTACTGCAGAACTTATCTTTCCTTCTTTCCTTCTTTTCCTGTGTCAGCTTTCTTCCCCATTTCCCCTCCTTGCTTTCAACCTTACTGCCTTCTCCATAGCTTTTTCTGTCTGTTTTTTAATATGGAAACATTGGTCACATGCTATTGAAAACACTGTGGCAAGTTTGCAGACCCTCCAAGTGTTCCTATTTCCCGGGGATGTCCCTGATTTAGAGAAACCGTCCCAGTTTCTGATTTGATCCAAGAATGTCCCACTTTTCCTTAGGATGTCCTTATTTTCATTGGAGAAATGCTGGAGGGTTTGGAGTTATCTGGCCCATGAGCTGTTGGAAGGCCATCCTGTATAGGGAAGAGTTTTTTAATGTTTTATTATGTTTTCATGTTTGTTGGAAGCTGCCCAGAGTGGCCTGGGCAACCCAGAGAGATGTGTGGGGTATAAGTAGTAAAATTATCATTATGGAACGAGACGTCCCTATTTACATCGGAGAAATGTCGGAGGGTATGAGTTTGCAGACCTTGTAGTTATGGAGAAATACTTTTCAAAAAACAGCCCCAGAAACTGCAAATGACTACAGCATGATTTTGAATGTTCAGGGTTAGTGATGCAGGATTATTTTTGTTGAATGAAACCTAAAATATTGGTGTCAGCAAGCTGTTAAGGAGGTGACACTTTGGGTGATGTAGAGACACTTTGCAAGATTAAAGGCAAGAAGACACCAGGCTGCAGGAAGCTAAACTACTACACCATACTAGCAGTATCCCGTCTTACTGGTATAAATAAAAAGGTTTGTGGGGACCCAGTTTTATCTTCCTTTAGTAACTAATTTGTGCCAGCTTTCGCTAGATGAGTGAAAAGAACGGAGTCGTGTAATTTCCCAATTATAGGAAGGGAGAAGCAAAAGGGGGAACATGGCATTGGCCAGTGGTGACCTTGAACTCAAATTAGTAGAAATGGAAGATTTGCAAATGATGCATGAGTAGAAGGAGCAGAGAATGAAGTTTCAACTGCTCATTGAGCACTTGACCTTATGCTGCTGATGTCTGGGTATAATGGGGCTTGAGATGAGCAGTGACCAAATGAACAGGACCATCCTATGGCGTTTGATTCAAATTTTGAAAGGGTAGTTGTGCTCATCTATGTGAGCGGAAAGCAGCAGGGCCCTGTGGCACATTAATGATGAGCAGGCGTATTCTGGCAAGGGAGCCAACATAATCTGATACATGAAGGTGATGGTGATGAATACTATACACATAGGTCAGGGAGAAGAGCAAGAAGAACATGTCATGCAAGGGGAATTCAAAAGAGAGAGGAATCTATCCTGGGAACAGAGTTACCATGCATGAATCAGTTAATCACTCACTCACTCAACCAACCAACCAACCAACCAACCAACTGATAGCAAGATTCAGTTACCTCTTCTCTGAGTTGGTTGGCAAATGGGAGGTTTTGGGAGGCTATTTAGAGACAAATGAAACATGACAACATGCACGCAATTACTAATAATAAAAAAATCCTTCCAGTAGCACCTTAGAGACCAACTAAGTTAGTTATTGGTATGAGCTTTCGTGTGCATGCACACTTCTTCAGATACACTAAGTGTGCATGCACACGAAAGCTCATACCAATAACTAACTTAGTTGGTCTCTAAGGTGCTACTGGAAGGATTTTTTTTTTTTAATTTTGTTTCGACTATGGCAGACCAACACGGCTACCTACCTGTAACTACAACAATTACTAATGACATTGATGGTTTGGGGCTTTAACATTTTGCCCCCCACTGTGGTCCCAATTTGTACCAGATCTTCATGCCTGCTATTTGTTCTGCAACTAAATTGTCCATTGGTACAAATGAGAGCTTTCCTTCCAGTGTAAATGAAGAAATAAATCATTTTTTAATAAATGGATTTATACCCCACTATTCCTCGCAAGGGACGCGGGTGGTGCTGTGGTTTAAACAACAGAGCCTAGGACTTGCCGATTGGAAGGTCGGTGGTTTGATTCCCCGCAACTGGGTGAGCTACTGTTGCTCGGTCCCTGCTCTTGCCAACCTAGCAGTTCGAAAGCACAAAGTGCAAGTAGATAAATAGGTACCGCTCCAGCAGGAAGGTAAACGGCGTTTCCGTGCACTGCTCTGGTTCGCCAGAAGCGGCTTAGTCATGCTGGCCACATGACCTAGAAGCTGTACACCGGCTCCCTCGGCCAATAAAGCAAGATGAGCGCCGCATCCCCAGAGTCGTCCGCGATGGACCTAATGGTCAGGGGTCCCTTTATGTTTTATTCCTCGCAAATGAGCACAGGGCAGTAAACATATCCATGGCAATATTGTTAAAGACAGTCACCTTCTCTCAGCTAATAGTAGCAGATGCAAAGGTCCCAATCTGGACCCTTTTGGGATGGGAGCAAAAGTTCACTGCCTCCTCTCTTTCCCATCAAGGTCCTGATCTTGATCAGCCCCTGCAGCATTGGGATTGGGCTGTGTGGTAAGTCATACAATTAGTAATTGTGCTAATAGCCAGTTGTTCTAAACATTTAATTTGGCTCTTACTGGATTCAGGTCCCAGTTTTTGCCTGAATGGAATCCTTTTAAGAGAACATGGGCACCAAATATTTCTTACCTGGCAGGTAGCTCTCAGTGGGTTCCATCTGTGTGGCATTTTGTCTCTGATTTCTTTTTAGTGCAGAGAATGGGCAACACAAGTCAGATAAATAAAGAACAGGGCTTTTTCACCTTTGACGGTTGTTTACAAGAGGGAATTTCAGCTGTTTTATCTTACACGACCTACTACACTTTCTGAAATTCCCTCTTCTACACAACTGCTAAAGGTGCAGGGGCCCAATCCTCTTTTTCCATCTGATCTCCTTTGAGTGACCTCTGGGTTGCAATGAAATAAATGCAGGCTACATGGGATCAGGGCCACGTGGGTTACAACAACAGGTGATTTCCTTTCGACGGAAACTTTGCTCCCAGCAACCTTTGAATTTCAATGACATCCATTCAAATCCAAGTTTGTGTCAGAGAAAGTGAAGACTGAGAACTGGCACATGTGAAACACACATTTCATTTCATCCCCAGTGAATTAGTAAATTGAAGTATGAATTATTCAATGCCAATAAAAACAACAAAAACACTAAAGGCCTGTTGAAATCCCTTGCTCTTTTCCAAAACTGCAGCTACAAATACAAACTATTTGTCAGAGAAAATGAAAGGTTCCGATCAATTTCATCCGTTTTATTTGTGTGGTGAAGTCTGACTCATACATGCTCTAGAGCGTCCTGTGGCTTGGGGAATATTCACCCAGCCGAGCCATATTTTTCACATATTTTAAAAATGTCATATGTCAGCTTAGGCACCTCTGGGGAAAGGTGATGCAGACATTTTATAAATGAAGAAACCAAGTGGGACCCTCAACAAGTCCTACAGCATGGACTGCTCCTTGTTACAATTCCTGCTGTGATTTCTCCCTTGTTTTATACTTCTTCAGGCTCAGAGGCTTTTCTCCAAGTCCGTCTGATTATCCCCTCCCTTTTCATAGAATTGTAAAATGGTAGAGGCAGAAGGGGTCACAAGGCTCACCTAGTCCAACCCCCTGCAATGCAGGAATCTTTTGCCCAAAATGTGTCTCAAACCCACAACTCTGAGATTAAGGGGTCTCATGCTCTACCAACTGTAGATGGTGCTGTTACCAGGATCTGTGGTGAAATGCATTTGCTATTAGTATATAGTAGCTTTCCCCAACTGGATGTATAGAGGCCACTTGGTCAGAAAAAGAGGCTCTATAGGATACCATTGCAAAGGTATCTGTGAATGAGGACAAAGATACCCCCATAGTTAAAAGAACACTGATTTGTGATGCTTACATCTGCTGCTCTTACGTGGAGGCCCACTTGTCTTCCACCCAGATGAATAATGAGGTCTTCACCTAGTTAGATCCAGCATCTTTCTCCTAACTGGGCTTTTAAAAACAACACCGAAACATCACTGCATATAAACTGGTCCTTGGGATCCACCTTTACTGACAGATCCCAAGAGTCTATCTGACAGCAAATACATGCCAGCTGTATTATTACTGCAACTCCAGAAACTATGGATATCAGTGGAGTCATGTCACTCCCCAGGGCTTTTTACCATAGATTTTGGAACACACCCTCCCCCCCCCCCCCCGTGTGTGTGTGTTTTGGAGGGGACAGAAAATAATATGAATTATTTTCATATTTCTTTGCAACCCTGCCTACTCACAATCTGGAAACTAAATGATCCACAAGGGAAATAAATAAAAAATTGTCCAGTAGCATGTTAAAGTAAAGGTAAATGTACCCCTGCCCATACGGGCCAGTCGTGTCCGACTCTATGGTTGTGCACCCATCTCACTTAAGAGGCCGGGGGCCAGCGCTGTCCGCAGACACTTCCGGGTCACGTGACCAGTAGCACCTTAGAGACCAACTAAGTTTGTTCTGGGTATAAGCTTTGGTGTGCATGCACACTTCTTCAGATACACTGAACACAAGGGGTTTTCAGACCAGACTAAGAAGAGGGTGTCTTTTTTCATCCATAAGAACATAGGCCCTGGGGCTGAGTGAAAATGGCTTCCCACAGTCCTTCACCCTATTAACGATTGGTGAAATTGGAGGAGGAGCATTTCACTGAATATTCATTTGGGAAGGGAGAGAGAAATCTCCAGTCAGCTGAATGGAGGCAAAAGGAGAAGTTGTGTGTGTTTGAAGTTGGTGCCTCAAATGGTTTCACAGATTCTCATCGATGAACAATCTCCATGTTTAGATTCATGGACTATACTGAAGACCATAACCACACCCACCAAACCATGTTTTATAGATAAGACTAAAGGAGGCAGTTTAGATGGAAAACAAAAGACCCTTGGGGGCATCAGCCAATTCAGCAAACATCACCTTTTCTGGTTTTGCAGGTGTGTGTAGGTGGTTGGCAATGCAAAATTGGCTTAGTCGCCTTCCAGTCTGACCAGTAAAGGTGAATGCTTTCAATTGGCCTCTTGCTGACATTCTAATCAAAATAAATTGAAACAGATGTACTATTTTCCTCCCTGGGCAATGGGGCCACTTTCCCCCTGTGCTATGCCAGGAAGAAAATAACAAGATCACAAGATTCACATTGCAGGAAATCCAGGCAAGCTCCGTCATTATGGACTGGGATGCCTGCTCAGCTGGCAAACAAGCGAAGTGATAAAAGACTGCACCCCTCCTCCTCATTTTTTATGAGCTCTATCTAGTACACACAATAGGGCATGAAGCCATTAAGCCCTGCCAGAGTCTTTTGAACCTCCAAAACATCTAGGTTATTTGTGCCTTTGTAAAGGACCTGCTTCAAGGAAGAGTGAGGCATAGCAACATAAATAAAGTCTCCCCATACTCAATGTCTAAGCAGTTCTCTGTTGGGAAGAAGGAGTAAAGAAAAGAGCAGCAAACAATGCTCATTGAGGAGCACTCTTTGCCAGTGGATTCTGGGATGGTTTTGATCTGTAAAGCCTTATGACTCAGTACTGCAATAGCTCAAGGACCACCTCTCTCCATGTGAATCTACCAGGACCCTGAAGTCATCAGCTGAGGCCCTTTTTCATGTGCCTCCTCCATGAGACGTCCACAGGAGCAACATGAAAATGGACCTTTTCTGTAGTGGCTCTCTGTTTGTGGAATGCTCTCCCCAGTGAGGCTTGCCTGGTGCCTTCATTACATATTTTTAGGCACCCAGTGAAAACGCTCCTCTTCAACCAGGCTTTTGGCTGACTAACATCCTATATCCTTTTAAATGTGCTTGTGGGAGGGAGCAGGAGAGGGTTTTTGTTTTTATTATTTTATGCTGCGAACTGCTCTGAGATCTACAGATGAAGGGAGGTATACAATTTTATTAACCAAATTAAGAAATATAATAATTCAGGCTGATGCTACAGGGCCTGGTGGTGAAATGGATAACCTTCTGAGTCATGGTGGTGTGGCAGCATTCCTGGAGGCTATACCGTCAAACTGGATAAGGGATCAATGGCTAGAGATGAGTCAATGTGTTGTTTTTGATTTACCTCAGTTCCTCCTTTTTCCAATCTTCAGTTCTCCACAATCAGTTTGCGATTTGCCATGAAATTTCATCATAATTCTAGTGTAAATTTCTCCTAATGTCCACATTTGTGTGGATTTTTGAACAGCAGTCTTCCATTATGTAATGCATTTTTGTATTTCTTTTGCTAATAATTGCATTCTTATACACACTTGAACCCAGTGCTTTTTTCTGGGGGGATGCAGGGGGACACATACCCCTAAACATTTTGTGAATCTAATGGGAGAAGAAACTAAAATTGTTTTAAAATTTAGTTTATTCTCTGGCACGGTGAATCGTCAATTCCGTTGCTACCCTGATGGCTGCCTCATTTCCTGTCATGGTGTTTCCTGAGTCTCAGATGGAAGCGAGCGTTTAATGTGTGAAGTAGGAATTGGAATCTAGCAGGGTGATTGGTCAGTTTAACCCCATTACATCCATTTCCGTACACATTGTTTGGCTGGAGAACTGCATTGCAAAATTCAGAGAAGTGTGAATTTCAAGATGGTTGTGTTGCAGTTCATGTATTGTTTTGGGAAATATGAATGAGGCAGCTTCACCTTTAAATGTGAACCGAATAGAGTTCCTCCACCCTTTCCTGTGCATGGTCTAGATGGGAAATAAACTAATACTGTCCGTCTAGACATTTGCATGGATGCAAATAATATGTACATTTTTAAATGTAAACAGTAGCAGCTGAGTGGATGTCTAAGCAGCCTCAGAACCAGGAGGGAGGAATAGTAGATGGAGAGATGGAGTTGAATTTCTCTCCCAGCTTCAATCCCAAGAAAAATGGCCTCTTTGAAGCTGAAAGCTTATCTTGAAATACAAACAGCAGGTTTGGAGAGGTGAATTTGTTGGAAACAAAGAAGAAACTTAAGAAATAAGTAGCAAGGAAGATATTAATACTGCATAAAATGTTAACTTTTTATTTTGTTTAAAAGACTCGGAGGAGGGAAGAAGCAAGCAGATATGGAATGCAGATTTTCTTGACCTTGGAGACATATCATAGCTAAGTAAGACTACTTAATATAATTAGAACAGAATTCAGGGATGAAAGGATCTTGGTATAAGTTTTTCTCATGCAAAAGGTGATTGGTGTTGCTTGGAGGTTTGCTGGTGTGTGGGTGGCGGGGGCTGCTGGTGGAATTGCTTCTGCAAGCCATTAAAATGAGATAGCAGGAGAAGAGGAACCATCTGCAATTAGAGGCAGATTAATGAATATCTTAATGCATTAGGCCACTAAAAAGGTTTTGAGGAGACATTTGCAGATGAGATGTGACAAGATACCTTCCCTCCTTGGTTCCCTTTTCACCATTCCCATCCACAGCTATAATTGAGACTGTCTACCATCATCGTATTGAATATGCCTTTTACAACCATTATTTGGGGTTTTTTTTAAATTAAAAGTTGGCAACCTACATTTTATTGGGAAAGAGATCAAAGATAAAATTGCCAATATCACAATGCCTTTATAGGAATGTATGCTGTGACTTGGAATGCAAGTTGTTGTATCTCAGAAAGGTTCTGGAGAAGCTTCAGAAAAGAGGAACCAAAATGGTCAAGGGGCTGGAGCAAGGGAAAGTTTGAGAAGAAACTTCAGGGGGGTGGGAGATAAGTAAGTGGGAACATGATTGAGGGCTATAAAGTTATGCATGGTGAGGAGAAAATGGATAGGAAGATGTTTCTAATGCTCTTATGATTCCAGAAACCAGAGTCCTTCAATGAAACTGGTTTGCATGAGATTCAAGACCAGCAAAAGTAAGTACTTATTTACGGAGCAGAACTTAACACAATTAATTTCCACAAGATATGATGATGGCCAATAGGTTACATGCCTTGGTGGATGGGTGTGAATTCATGGAAGACAAGGCTATCAACTGCTACTAGTCGTGGTGGCTACATATTACCTCTAGGTTCAGAGCCAGGAATGAAAATAGGAGAAGCCTCATGCCCTGTTTGTGAGTTTCCCAGAAGGTATCAACCTCCAAGCTTCCATACTTAAGGAATCCTATTCCACATCAACACATCTCTTTAAGTGCACCAGAATGTCTGTCACAAAATCTTTGTGCATTCCAGAGGCTCCTGAGGCCTCCTTATTGTGATTATTCCCTCAATTCATTACTCATTTGCTATGGAAAGAGTCCAAGTGATTTGCAAAACTTTAAAACCATAAAGCGTGACAACATTTTGACAAGAAATGCCAATAAAGCTAGCTATGGTCCAATGTTAAATAGGAATGCCACAGTGAACACTTTTGATAACGAAAGTAAAACTACAAAGGCATGGCCTAGAACAGTGTTTCCCAACATTGGGTCTCCAGCTGTTTTTGGACTACAAATCCCATCATCCCTAGCTGGCAAGACCAGTGGTGAGGGATGATGGGAACTGTAGTCCAAAAACAGCTGGAGACCCAAGGTTGGGAAACACTGGCCTAGAACACACCGTTGACTTAGAAGAGGACTGGACAGGCTTTTCGGACACTGGTGTCTTATTTGAACAGGGAGCAGAATCTAGAACAGACCCAATATGACACCTCAGTGGAGAAGACAGGTAATTACTGATCACCTCATTAAGAAACCCTTGGTAAGTTTTATCAAGTGTTTCTCAATACACATAAAAGTTTGAGAGCTGCTTCTGTAATGAGTAACAGAACAAACCACATGCATAACAATGGATATATCTAATGGAGCTAACTTTAGTCCATCAAAGCTTTATCTGTTAGCCTGCTGTAAAAAAAAGTGGTCCTAGCTAAAGGAAGCTGGCATAATTTATGCAGGTGCAACTTATGCTCATTCCCAACTCTGTTGAGCCTCTAGGAGGAGCTACTGCCAGCTGAGCCAACAGGTAAGTGTAGGCCCAAATTTTGAGGATGGGATCCTAGGTCAAATGACCAAGCTGAACAGGATTTGGAATAGGTGTAAGTCTCTCATTGCACTTCTCACCTCTGCCCTTCCCTTGGAATGCCCCTTTATGGGGGGATTTATGCTTGCGTGAGTTAGGTAAAGGTAAAGGGACCCCTGACCATTAGGTCCAGTCGTGACCGACTCTGGGGTTGCGGTGCTCATCTCGCTTTATTGGCCAAGGGAGCCGGCATACAGTTTCCGGGTCATGACTAAGCTGCTTCTGAGTAGCGCATGGAAATGCCGTTTACCTTCCCTATTAATCTACATGCACTTTGACGTGCTTTTGAACTGCTAAGTTGGCAGGAGCAGGGACCGAGCAACGGGAGCTCACCCCGTTGCGGGGATTCGAACCGCCGACCTTCTTATCAGCAAGTCCTAGGCTCTGTGGTTACACCATCTTAAATTATGCTGGCTGAATCCTGGCTGGAATCGGGTGATGGATTTGGCTGAGTCCCAAGTGAGCCAGAAAAGCCCAAGGTCCTCCAGAGCCAATCTGTCTCATTCCAGCAGATCTTGGGTTTGGGTTATGCTGCAACATACCCACCCCTCTGGAAATGAGAACAAAAGCTGAACTTCCTTGCACAGTTTCTATTTTCTCAGACTTTTATATCTGGCTTGTAGCAATCTTCTTTTTCCACTTCAGCTAACTCTCCTTATAATCATGGAACTTTATAGCTTAGCGCTCTAAACTTTTTCAACCTGCCATATCAGAGCCTCCCAAAGCTTCCTATTTCCTCTGGCCATCCATCTTTTGTATTTGTCCTCTCAAACTGAGCCTCTTTTCTTGTAGTCCATGGCAAGATTCCATCTCACCCCCTTGCTTCACCCATCGTGCTGCTTTAGCTGTTTTCAGAGCATCCCCCTCTCTCTTCTCCCTCCCTCCAAACAATGGCTTCTCTCTTATGTTCTCATGCCCCTTCTCTATCTACATGCTTTGTATTCATTAAAAAAAGGTTTAATATTCTGTATTTGTGACTCTGTTTCAGTGCATCAATTTTCATTAGCTCAGTCTCTAATCCATCTTGTCTGCTGCTTTGTTCCTGCTCTTCTTCTTCTTCTTCTTCTTCTTCTTCTTCTTCTTCTTCTTCTTCTTCTTCTTCTTCTTCTTCTTCTTCATCACTTCTTCCTCTATTCTAGTACAGGCAATGGAGAGCTCAGATCAGGACAAGAAAGGGCATTAGGAAGACGCACCCCAGGAGAGATGACCAGGATAGAGAGGTAGTTAACTTCCTCCTGTGACTGGCAGAACATCTCCCAAGCATCAGGTTTGAAGGGTGAGCCCTATCACTAGAAGAAGAAGAAGTGTTTGGATTTGATATCCCGCTTTATCACTACCCGAAGGAGTCTCAAAGCGGCTAACATAACATTCTCCTTTTTCCTTCCTCCCCCACAACAAACACTCTGTGAGGTGAGAGACTTCAAAGAATTGTGACTAGCCCAAGGTCACCCAGCAGCTGCATGTGGAGGAGCGGGGACGCAAACCCGGTTCACCAGATTACGAGTCCACCGCTCTTAACCACTACACCATGCTGGCTCAGTAGGCAGAGTGAGATAGCTGCTTCAGATGGGGTTCATGTGAGGCATGTATCTTGAGCTACCTGCCCCCTGCCAGACATCCCCTCTGCTGGAGGACAGAGCTGTGTATGTCATGGAGCTAGCCCAGCACCCCCTAAATTAGCATGATGGGGGATATGGTAATGTTTATGGCAGATACATTTCTTGATCCAGACCAAGGTTCCAGAATGCTCTGGGCTAAGTTTAGACCAGTTTTCCCCAGGACTTACCATAGGCAGACTGTGGGAAAGAGTCTGCAATGCAACGGGAAGCTAAGAGGGGTATAAAACAAACCCCTTCATCTGCGTTGCTCTATACCATGTATACGGTACTTCATCCTTGTCCCAGGTACTGAATCTGTCCCCAAGTGGCCCTAGGCAAGGGAAGGATAAATTTATCAATTTTTTGTTCTCTCATTTCCCCCATCATGAATTCAGTTCTTCACATTTCTGCATTAACTTGCAAATTCAAAACGATCCACATGAAAATTAATCTGCATTTTAGTGTGAATTTCTCCTACGAAACAGATTGTTTTGTCAGCAGCTTTGACAAATGTACACATTTTTGGAAACATCTTCCCTAACATATAAAAGAACAAGCAAAACAATGCATTTTTGTATATCAATTTCACTAATACACTCATTTGTTATGCAAATGTTATTATATGCTCTTTTTTGGGCTGGAGAATTGCATTACAAAATTTGGGGAACTGCAAATTTGGCTGTGTTTTGGTTTGCGTAGTGTTTCAGTAGGTGTGCATTAGAAAGGTTTGCCTTTAGATGTGGATTGCATTAAATTTCTCCCCCATTCCTACCCTGTAGATAATGAAAGTGTATTAAAATGATTTTGCTCACAATTTCACTAACAAGTTGTAGTCTACATGTCTTCTTTCCCACCTGAAATGCACTTTTAGGAAGCACAACCCACGTCACTGCAAGTTTCATCCTATTGCAGAGGACCTCATAACAGTGGACAATGTTACATAGCCAGATAAGTTGATTTGTTATAACCCCCCAGACCAGTGTCTGCAGCATATAGATCCCCCCCAAAAAATTACATAAGTGGACCCATATCTATATATCCCCTACAGACTACACACTAGGGTATTTTGTGGACCTTAGGTAAAGGGTAAAGGGACCCCTGACCATTAGGTCCAGTCGTGGCCGACTCTGGGGTTGCGCTGCTCATCTCGCTTTATTGGCCGAGGGAGCCGGCGTACAGCTTCCGGGTCATGTGGCCAACATGACTAAGCCACTTCTGGCGAACCAGAGCAGCGCACGGAAACGCCGTTTACCTTCCCGCCGGAGCGGTACCTATTTATCTACTTGCACTTTGACGTGCTTTCGAACTGCTGGTTGGCCAGGAGCTGGGACCAAGCAATGGGAGCTCACCCTGTCGCGGGGATTCTAACCGCCAACCTTCTGATTGGCAAGTCCTAGGCTCTGTGGCTTAACCCACAGCGCTACCTGTGTCCCAATTTGCCCAAATTGTTACTAGAGCAGTAAAAGCAGGCTTTAGGCTTGGGTCTCAGACTACATAGTCTGAGAAACAGGAAGACAGCAGGCCTTGTGAAATATAAGAAGGCTATCTGAAAGATTTCAGGCTCTCCAGACTCCAGGCTATTTTTAAAAGCAACAATTTTAGGGGTGGGTGAAATGATGTCTGTCTGGGAATGCAGAGGATTCTGTCAGCTCAAGACTGATAGGATATCAGAGACAACATGATCACTGATGTTCAGCAGGGCAGCAGTGCTATGCCCTGGAACGGAAAGGTGAACAGTACACATTGTGGGCAGGAGCAAAATATCTCATTGAGCGCAAATTTACAAAATTGCTCAGATGCAAGCAATGAAGTCCAGAGAGGGCTGGGCAATGTCAGAGATCATTAAAAGGGGAAATGTAAACAAGCATCTGCATACATATCCTCAGGAAAAGAAAGTGATGCTTAGGACTGGAGAAGAGAAAGTGGGGAGGCATTATTCAAAAAGAAAATACACTGCTATTCCTGGGGTTGTAGAATGGGTGGTATCACTTTGGTTTGCAAGTGGAAGATTGCAATTTTTTTAAAAAAAAATCCCTATGTGAAAACATAAGCAAAAACCCTCTTCTTCATCCCGCATTCTGTTTCAGTGTATCTGAAAAAAGCTTATACAGTACCCAGAACAAACTTAGTTGGCCTCTAAAGTGCTACTGGACAATTATTATTATTATTATTATTATTATTATTATTATTATTATTATTATTATTATTATTTTGAACCCTGCATTTGATAACTTGCAAAGTAGGGAGACAGCAGGCAAACCCCCTTTTAACCTGATACAGTAGTTTTAAACTTGAAGGCAGATCTAAATGTTAGAATACAGTGGTACCTCAGGTTACATATGCTTCAGGTTACATGCACTTCAGACTCCGCTAACGCAGAAATAGTACCTCAAGTTAAGAACTTTGCTTCAGGATGAGAACAGAAATCGTGCTCCGGCGGCGCAGCGGCAGCTGGAGGCCCCATTAGCTAAAGTGGTGCTTCAGGTTAAGAACAGTTTCAGGTTAAGAATGGACCTCCGGAACGAATTAAGTACTTAACCTGAGGTACCACTGTATCTAGAACTGGTACCCTCCTTCCTTCTGCAAACATTTGAAAAAGTGTGCCTGATAACTCTTCACTTTTCTGCTTGTGTTGATGTGGTTTAATTTGGCATCCACCAAGCATAGAAAAACTGCCCCTGACCTTGGCTTAGTGTAGGCAACTGTTTGTTATGCTGCACTCAAAATGCATGCACTGCAAATTATAGTTTGCCTGAAAGTCTTCCTGGAACATTTGTTCTCAGTATCTTTTTGTGGCTTAGCCACTGCAGCTATAAAACAGTCTCCTTGCTTGACTAGGATGATTGTGTGAAAATATCAAGTAGATTATATGTGTTTTGTGGAACTCTGAGGTGCTTTAATAACTTAAGTTTGTTCATCTACAAGCAGTTTGTTGTGTGGGACATTCACACCATGAATTATAATTAGATGTAGATCGCTGGGAGGAGGGGGAGTTTGGCTTGTATCTGCAAAGGGAAGTGCTTCAGTTGGCCTCTGAGATGCTCAGAATAGGAGATGCAGCTCAAGACAAAAACTAATGATAAGCAATTTGCATATTTTGCAGCCTGCACCTATTCTTTGCTTCTGCCTGCAATCTGCCCTGCTACCTTTTGCAAGCACAAGGTAAGCTCTCCCTCCTCCAAGTGATTTACATGTCCCGGGTAGAATTCATTGTGTGAATATATATTACAAGACTTTAGCGAAGAATGCAATTGCTTCAGGCCAGGCTGTGTTTAGCCAGGTGGTTCAAGCCTGTAATTTGCTCCCTGTAGAAATGAGCTTCCGTGTGCTCTTCCAAAGAGGTGGCTTCTTGGGGTGGACGATGTTGCAACCACTCACAGAATATTTAGCTCTGTGATCTTCCATTCATATGTACTGAGAGTTCCAGGCAGCTTTGCACAGACATTTAACATGCCCTGCAGTCCTATCCTAGGTTTGCCTGCTCCAAAGTTAACTGGAAAATACTCTCAAATAACTCTGCATAAGAATGAGGTCTAAGCTGCTTATTTCTACTAGATGTGTAGTGTTTGCAGGAACATGCATCAGGTATTCGCAAAGATACAACAAGGGCAAGAGAAGGGTGAACCAAAAGAGTACCGTGCAATGAATTAACTTAACAGATAGTCTGGTAGCCGCAATATACAAAATACTACTCCAAAATCCCACAACCCTCCTAGATGTAATAAAAAAAACAATGGGGGGACAACAACAACAACAGCAACAGCAGCAGCAGCAACAATTTATTACTTCTACCCTGCCCATACGGCTGGGTTTCCAACAGGAGATTTAAAGTACATTAAAACACCAGTCATTTAAAAAAACTTCCCTAAACAGGGCTCCCTTCAGATGTCTTCTAAATGTCAGATAGTTGTTTATTCCTTTGACATCTGGTGGGAGGGTGTTCCACAGGGCAGGAGCCACTACTGAGAAGGCCCTCTGCCTGGTTCCCTGTAACTTTGCTTCTCGTAGTGAGGGAACCGCCAGAAGGCCATAGGCGCTGGACCTCAGAATGACATAGGCTATGAGATTGACACCACCCAATGGACCAGAATGTGGTCTAAACCTCCCTTTAAATCCATATTAGTGAAAAGAACTCACTCTGAAACTCACTTACAGGTGGTACCTAAGACCACAGAAACTAACGCTAATACCTCCACAGGCACATACCTCCACATATGGTGGGAATGTCCTAAAATTCAACTCTTCTGGACATCAATGATACAAGAAATATGCAAAATAACTAAGCAAGTATTAGAAGTCACCCCAGAAGTGGCCCCTACTAAACATCTTCCAAGACAATAATGCCCACTCACATCACAAAGAGCTCCTAACTCACCTGCTCTCAGCAGCCAGAAGCATCATAGCCAGACACTGGAGAGACCTGTCAGGAGTAAGCTGATACCAAGGGAATTAAATAGTATGGGAAACAGCCTTATTAGAAAACTAACCAACAAACTGAAACTGACATGGGGACAAATAGAAGAAGATGCCTTCACCCCAATATGGTTACCCTTTATCACATACACATCCCAACCAGACAACAAGAACCCACCAACAGCATATGAATCAGTCTGGCTAATCTGATCCAAACACACACACACTCCCCACTATCACACAAAAACAAATTTCACTACAGCCAATCAAAGACAACCAACCACACCCTAGGCCACCCCCAACCTCTCTCACCACCAAAGAAATACAAGCGTATAGTAAAGAGAACCCACACAAGTGACACTGACACGAAACCCCACACATACACTAAATAGAATAGAAGCATTGCCACCCAACCCCCTTCCCCCTCCACCACTTTCCCCCTTTTCTTCCTAATGTAACACCAATGTCTCACAACAAATGAAACTGATCTGCAGAAAACGCAACTTGAAAAAAGAAACATTGCACATACTTTTGTGAACTCAGAAATCTTTAATAAAAATATATTTTTAAAAACTTAACAGATGGTCCTTTAAAATTAATGAAGACAGGTAGAACTACACATTTGGTAGCCATGACTTGTCTGGGAAACATAATCATAAGATAAGGCAGTCCACATTCCATGTCTGCTTTTCTTCTGCAAGTTTGCTCCCTAATCCTTTTCTCCCAGACAGGGTTCCTAGATCTGTGTCTATGAGAAAAACATGGGTCTGAGATGCCAGTCAGAATTGATGAGGGAAGAGCTGGGCAGCTGACACTGCTTGTGCTTCTTTTGCAAATGCCCACCATCATTTTCCTTGCAGGGCTTGCAGATGCACGACGACCTCCAAACATGTATTCCTGACCGAGATACTTGTCTAGGCATAGAATGAAAATTACATTCAGCCTGGAGATGCTGTTCATTCCTACCAAGGTACCACATTGCCAAAAAGCAACGGTTTTTAGCAATCCATGAAACGTAAGGAAGTGGCATGAGTAGATTAAATGTGCATTCAGGGTTGACTTCATAACACTAATTAAATCGAGAAATTCCATCACCATATAGACCATCCCGATTTTCATTCTGCTTTCAGCAAGTATGAGATTTATTCTTCTCTGAAGGAAAGCAGGTGGCAAGACACTGGTTATATAGGTCTACCTTTTTGTTGTTTCACATACTGCTCCTTTTCCTGTGTCTCTTTCTCAACCCGGCATAGGCCCTTTTCTGGGGACCGATGCTGTCAGGGGAAGGAATCATGTCATGATTTGGCCAACGTTTTTGGCTCTTCCTGACAGACGTTCCTGGAATGGTGCCAGTCCAGACCACAAAATAAGCAGCTCTCATACTGTTCTGGCAATGTCCAAATTGGACTTTATTTGAGACTTTCCTGAGATCTGTAATGATACACGCTTGCTCAGGGAGGAATTAGGAGTATACATTTTTGTTGCTGGCAAAGGGCTCGTGTGTAATGTTTATAAATGAAACTGTGTTTTGCATTATTAGACATCTGGAATAGCTTTGTTAGAAAGCCATTTAACCAACGATTCTGAAGAAACCCATGTTCAAGAAGCTTCACAGTGTGTTGTGTATTTGTGGGCAGAAAGATTGTCTTGATCTCCCTCCAGGATGATAATCAAAACAATCGGTGGAGCCTTTCCATTTCCCAGCCTCTGGAAATTCTTCCATATGTAATGCATGGAATTATAGGGTTGTGTTGCTGAAAATTATCCTGCTGGGAACCTTTCCCACTTCCCACAACCATTGTATTCTTTCGATGCTTGGTTTTTAAGTCTTTTCATTTGTTTTATGCTTTTTTATGAGTGGTTTTGAATTTGTAATTGGATATGAGAACTCCCTCAGAGATGCTTTAAGCCCTCTCAATATGACTCTTTCTAGTTAAATCAAAGTCTTATACCTTCCTCTACCAACCCGGTGCCCTCCAGATATTTTGTTTTTTTAAATGTTTTTTTTAAAAAAGATTTTTATTAGAGTTTCAACAGATTTTATCATAACAAACAAAACAAAACAACACAATAACAGACAATAAACAATATAGCACATAAAAATCAAACCAAAATATATAAGTTCAATTCTTAATTTCATATACCTTACTTTCCCGACTTCCTCACACCTCCCTTTTCTGTATTCCAATTTCCAAATTAGTTTCAGCAAACTCTTCCATTATTTTGACTCATTTTAATGTTACTTAATTTCTTTTAAATTAACCATTACCGCTACTAACCACTTATCTTCTAATCCCCCATCCTTGATTAATTTTGCTATGTTTCTTTACTTGTTACTTATACATCTTTGCACGTTCCTTTCAGCTTTGTCACTAATGCCGCACTATCTCTATATCCTGAATCGTTTTAACATTCAAATAGTTTACAATGTTTTTGCAGATAATCTTTAAATTTCATCCAATCTTCTGCTGTTTGTTCTTCTCCCAAGTCTCGGATTCTGCCAGTCATTTCTGCCAGTTCCATGTAGTCTATCAGTTGCATCTGCCATTCTTCCAAGGTGGGCAAATCTTGTGTCTTCCAGTACTTTGCGATGAGTATTCTTGCTGCTGTTGTTGCATACATATTTTGGACTACATCTTGTGTCTCTCGAATTTAAGGGGAGGGATGTGTGACCCACCCCACTCAAGACACACACAACCATACATGGCAGCAAGTAAATCTGAGGAGACAAGGAAACGCCAGTACAATAGTATGTTGTATATTTATTTGCTATAACCAAGAGAGATGGACAAGAGACTGAAGAGATGGACATTAGCAGGGCTGGAAACTTCCCCTTCATTACATATAACTTGAGGCTTAGAGATTTTGGGCAGGGGGAGTGGGTAGGGGCCTCTGGGTCAGAACCAGCCAGCATTGGAGTGGGGCATTAAAAGAAGGGGAACCAGGAGCGAGGGAGAGACAGAGAAAACAGGAAAAGTGGGGGAATAAAGGGGGTGGGAGGGGAGGAGAAGGAGGGATGAGAGTGGGGGGTACAGACAGAAGACCCACCAGCAACTGGACCCCAGAGACTGACCTGCAGCTGCTGTAAATCAAAGCGCTTCCATTATCAAAGCATAGAGACAGAGGAAGACAGAGAGAACGGAGCTGGACAGCAAAGCTGAACAAGCCTACAGTGGGCATAAACCCCGACAGGAGTGCCAGCAGCAGCTCAAGGCTCTTGGAATGGCCAACCCAGTAGATGGCAAAGGGACAGACATTCAGAGAACTATATATAATGTGTGTGCTCTTTTCTTGAAGAAAAGGTGCCAGAACTATGCCCCGGTGCAACCGGCACAAAAAAAGCACTCCTTAGATATTTCAGATAATAATGGGGAAAGTATAAAGGGAGACGATGCAGTCCTTAATGGCATCCCAACCTTGCATTTGTCTTCCTCTGAGTATATTTTCCCTCAAGCTTTAATTTGTTTGTTTGTTTGTTTTAATTCAAGTTCTTTCTTGGTATAGCCCGCCCATTTCTGAATGCTGAGTAGAGGCATTAACAACTTCAATAAGGTGGAATAGTATAATCAGATTGAATAACACTCCCGGTATGCCCCACAGAGGACCTTAAGGTCCATAAATAGCAACACCCTAGAGGTCCCGGGCCCTAAGGAAGTTAGATTAGCCTCAACCAGAGCCAGGGCCTTCTCAACACTGGCTCCAGCCTGGTGAAACACTCTTTCTCATGAGATTAGGGCCCTGCAGGATATGATTTCTTTCCGCAGGGTCTGTAAGACAAGAGTTGTTCCGCCTGGCCTTTGGCTTGAAATCAATTTGATTCCCTCCCCCTCTTTCTTTTTTCCTTTCTCCTCCTGTGATGAGGCTGCATTTTAATGTTTTAATGTATTTTAATCTTGTTTTTAAGTTGTATTTCAATCAACTTGTTTTTATTATTGGTTGTTAGCTGCCCTGAGCCCGGTCTTGGCTGGGGAGAGCGGGGTATAAATAAAAATTATTATTTTTATTATTATTAAAACTGTGGAAGTGTCTGAAGGTATTATAATATTTACAAATACATGTTCTTACCCTGATTGAGCATACACACACACAAAATGATACACATATATGCATATACTTATACATACACACAGTTATGCATGCACACACGCACACACACACGTGAAAAACTACCAATAGATCAATTATCTTCCCTACCTGCAATAATTTCTCATTCACTTCAGTTGATTATCCCAATCTACAAATGTAAACACCAAACTTCCCTGTTTAAGTGGCAGCTCATGAATTGGTGTTTGAATCAGAGCAATCGCTTGCAATTCTTTTTATTTAAACAATCAAAATATATCTGAGGATTCTCCCCCCCCCCTTTATTTAGCCATTTAGAAACAGCTTAAGGTCAAAGGTATAACTGGAAGTTCTAAGATCTGGTTAAACCACAAAGGATTATGTTGTCTTTGAACACAGCAGATGAAACTCATGGGTCAGAAAGTCACAAGAGCGGTTTTTTTAAGGCCTTTTCATCTTCAGCAACTAAACACGTGATTGGCTGTGGTCATCCAGAGTTCTTAAAATTTAGTCATCCAATGAAGGTGATTGACAGCTGATTTGATTTAGGACAGACAAAAAAAGCACTTCTTCACACAATGCGCAGCTGATCTCTGGGTTCCATTAGCACAAGACGTGGTGACGGACACTAGCTTAGATGGCTAGTGGACAAATTCATGGATGGTCCAGAATGCGGGATGAGATGGGACTTTGGTGTGATTCAACAGGGCTCTTCTGGTGTCATTATGCTGACCTGCCAAGATATAACAAAAGTGCTGTACTAGGTGGCAACTATCTTGAATTAGACTCTGGCATGCACTATTCTCATTTATGATACCTACACATTTGCTTTCATGTGGATCTGAGTATAAGAAGGGTGCATCACCCAGTCACTTGGCCTGAGATTCATCAATATTGGTCTTTAGTTCAGAGTCATTTATTAATAACAAGCATTAATTTGACTCCTTGGTCTAAAAATTTCCTTTTTCTGGCTCGAGAAGTAATTGCAGATGGTACAATGATATTTTTAATTTGAAGTGAGCGTGAGGTGCATGTGTGTGATTTGGGTCTATCATATTTCATTTCCCCATTTAATAATATTAAATATACAAGGAAATTGATGGCAAGTGCAGTCAAATCCCGAGCACCAGCTGCATGCTGGTAGCACAAATTAATTTTATGTCCTCCTTCTAGAAGAAATAATTGCTCCTGACCTTTTTTGTTGCAGCCTTTTGTGAGATCTCACAAGGAATCGAGTGAAATCTCATGTTGGGCTTGAAATTATACCCTGGTACTCTGGGAGTGACAGGAACAGTTGAATTTTAAGCTCCCTTAAATGATGGTGTTAACCTGTCAAAGGAACCATCAGGCGGTTGCTCTTCATTGTCTGTAAGATTGATCCCAGCAGTCAAGAAAATTCAAAGCCAAGCCGAGTGATAGTATCAGCAGAGCCCTTTCCCCTCCAAATTAGAAGCATACATCAGTGGAAGTCAATTTCATATTACCAGGTATGGAGAACTGTGTTAATACTCTACAATTTCCTGTGATTCTTCAAGAAAACCTGGGTTGCAAGCCACTTCTGCCAGGAGAGTTGTATTAAAATCAAAGAGGTGCACTTGAGAAAGAACTTGAACTTTCTAGCTAAAGGCAGAGACATGTTTGTTTTTCTTTCATGATCCTCTTATATATCTATTTCCTGATTTACTATTTCCTGACTCAGTTATTCTAATATATTTCTTAGTATCCTTCCCTTTTCTTACACAGCTCCTCTACCATCCAAATAGTGAGCACACCTGGAAAACCTACTTTAAAAAATCCTAAACAAAATCTGAGTATCAACACAAACCTATTGCTAGGTACAGCTCTTACTCTGAGGTAGGTGTGCATATTATTGTAATCCTCTGCACACTTATATGGTACTAAGACCCAATAGGGCTTACTTCTGAGTAGACATGTCTAGTATTGTCCTGTAAATTGCTTATTTTCACATTTTCTGGAGGGAAAACAGTTTTGTTTTCATCTGAGTTCATCTCTCTCTCTCTCTCTCTCTCTCTCTCTCTCTCTCTCTCTCTCTCCTGCAATCTGAATTTGGGAATTGGAACCAAGTTTTGTGTTCAACATGTTTGGGTTCCACAATGTCTTGACAAGTATGATAATTAAAAATAGATACAAGGCACTTTTGTCCTACTGGAATTGGTAAGGATCTGTCTTGGACTGTGGGTCAATCCTAGCTTTGAGGTTGAAATTCCTAGGTCTATCTCCGTCTTGAAGCACATAGTGGGGCTACGAGCAATATTCCTCAGCCTAACCTATTGCATAGGTTGGATGTTGGAACACATACATTTGCAGCATTTAAAACACTTGACAATCATGATAATAGCAGCTCTGGTTCATCCTTGCAAATGTGGGGTACTGATTGCAGAGAAAACTAGAATGTGGTTGCAAATGGGCACATTTCCAGACAGAGACATAGTACATGGGGGATGTTGTTCTTCAGAATGTGTTGCAGCAGACTGAAAAATGTGGTCATAAAACACCATAGATTAAGAACCATGTAATCAGTTGAAAGAAGAACAAGTAGTAAGCTTGTCCTGACAGCTCTAATACTATCAGTCTGCACACTTCAGAAGCAATAAAGAATGAAAGATGCTGCAGTAAAAGGAGGAATCAAATGGAAAGGAAGCCCTGAGGTCTTAAGAGCTGAAGGGGATGCAGTGAAGTTCTTGAACTGAATGATTTTTATCCAAGTGTTGAAGAGATGATGGACCAGGACACTTGTTTTGTTTTGTTTTGTTTTGGAGCAGAGAACTCCACAGGGCAAGGCAGCAACAATAGCTGCTGGTCAGAAACTTGTTCTGATCAATTTTGGAAGTGAACTGAGTCCTTTTTGAGCCACCTCCTTCAGTCCAGCTTTCCTGAGTTCTTTCCCCTTGTGAAAGACACAGGGAACCCAGGTGTGTGGTTCAGAATATTAGAGGTATATTTTGGCCAAAGGCCACCTCAAAAGCAAAATTCACCAGAATTTATGGCAGAAAAATCACACCTGGATTAGACGGATGCAGTCTACCACACCGTCTGAATGCTATTTATGTGAGTGAAACATCTCTCTTGTTCATTGTTCTTGTTCATTCATGGGACGATTGACTAGATTCTAGTCACTAAAAGATTTGATTTTTCTTGAGAGTTACAAACAAGAGGTGTGTTGTTGAAATGGTGGGTTGCTCTTCCCGAATTACAAATTGATTATACGCTTGACCCATCTAATGTTGTTGATTGTGGACTTAAATGAATCCCTTGAATCTTGATTTTACAGATCATGGAATCATAGAACCATAATATTGTATGGTTGAAAGGACCCCAAGAGTCATTTAGTCCAATCTCCTGCAGTGCAGGATCACAACTGAAGAATCATTGGAAGATGGCCATCCAACTCTGTTTAAAAGCTGTCAATGAGGGAGAGTCCACCACCTTCTGAGGTAGTCAGTTCCACCATGGACTTATAAACCGCTAAAGTTATTGAAGATAGGTATAAACAAGTATTCATTTAGCAAAACCTATATACCACTTGGGAGAGCGCAAAATATGGTTTGAAGTTCAACATCAAAAAACCTAAGAAATGCCACTGGTCCCATCACCTCCTGGCAAACAGAAGGGGAAGAAATGGAGGCAGTGAGAGATTTTACTTTCTTGGGTTCCATGATCACTGCAGATAGTGACAGCAGTCATGAAATTAAAAGATGCCTGCTTCTTGGGAGAAAAGTAATGACAAACCTAGACAGCATCTTAAAAAGCAGAGACATCACCTTGCTGACAAAGGTCTGTATAGTTAAAGCTATGGTTTTCCGAGTACAGTAGTGATGTATGGAAGTGAGAGCTGGACAATAAAGAAGGCTGATCGCCGAAGAATGGATGCTTTTGAATTCTGGTGCTGGGGGAGACTCTTGAGAGTCCCATGGACTGCAAGAAGATCAAACCTATCCATTCTGAAGGAAATCAGCCCTGAGTGCTCACTGGAAGGACAGATTGTGATTTTGCAATATCTGAAGGACAGATTGTGATTGTGAAATACTTTGGCCTTCTCATGAGAAGAGAAGACTCCCTGGAAAAGACCCTGATGTTGGGGAAGATGGAGGGCACAAGGAGAAGGGGATGACAGAGGACGAGATGGCTGGACAGTGTTCTTGAAGCTACCAGCATGAGTTTGACCAAACTGCGGGATGCAGTGGAAGACAGAAATGCCTGGTGTGCTCTGGTCCATGGAGTCACGAAGAGTCGGACACGACTAAACAACTAAACAACAACAATATACCACTTGATGGAAAATGTCTTATCACACTAAATATCTATTTTGATTGGGTCTATAAAAATCCCTGAACCCAGCCGTGATATTTGCTTCCTCGTGACATTATCCCACACAGCTGCTGTATTTAAGAGTACAGCAGTCATCTAGGTAGAGCCAATTGCAAAGATCTTTTATACCCAAGAGTTACTTGGTTACTTCTAGTGATGTGGGGAAAGCTCATTTAATCGCCCCATGCATGCTCTTTCTGTAGCCACATGGGATAGCACCATGAAGAATGGTTCTGATACTATTAGGCTGGTTTGACTTGGGGCAATTTCAATTTTATTTCTTAAAGAAGAGCCTCCTGACAAATATTCTTTCTCAATTCTCTCCTAGGCAATACTCAGCAAAATATCTTCCCCAGTTATGCAGTCTGTGAATTCTGAATACAGCCATGGGTCCAGTTTTAATATTGTTTAACTATTTTGACATTTTTGCAGGAAATCGTGGTCTTGGCCCATTGCTTCTTTCATCTTCCAGCATGAACCAGCTATAGAATTTCATTCAACATTAAGTGATACAAAAATTTCTCAGAAGATAATTTTCTGACAGAGTTTTCTGCTTCTTATTTGAATTAAGACTCAACCTCTGGGTAATTTCTGTCCTGTCAGAACATTTAATGAAATCCTACCATCTCACTTTGTCACCCACAAATAGTGTGACGAAATTGGGAGGCCATATTCACTGAGACCTAACATTTGTTCTTGTGATGGCCTTCATCTGAAGAATAAACTTGAGCTAGAATATATTAAAAATATATTGTACAGATCCATTCTTTTACCCTGGTCAGTACAAATTTTAGTCTATTATATATGCTACAAACAATAAATCTATAGGTCTTTATGGAGGCACAAGTCCATGTTAGTTAGAGTAGACCTATTGAAATAAATGAATTGTTCATAGATTTTAAAGGGTGGGTATCACCCTTTGTTGTTTGCTGTATTCTAAATCTTCTACTATATATTGTGGAAAGTGGTCTGTCGGTCTGTTTTCTTTGTATATGGACTCCTCTTAAATTATTGTAATCAAGTTTTGCATGATGGTTCCTGACATCAAGGAGCAGCCCCCCCCCCCACATTTAGATACAACTGGGCGTCATTTTGAATCATTTTGAACGTTTCAAAACTGCTTAGAATTCCGACGTAATGTCAGGAACTTTCTGCTAGTGTTATATACTTTGAATTCCTGTGTCTACTCAAGAAAATATAATGAATATATGTTCTGGGCTGTGAGTGTAACGATGGAGAGAGCCCTTTTAAACTGGCATTTAGGTATAACACTTTCAAGTATTTTTATTTCACTCTCAGTAGATATGAATTTCCCTGTGCTTTGTCATAATGACAGTTAATGCTGTCTAGGGGAAACATGGTGGTAATTGACTAGATTTCCTTTCAGAGAAAGCATGCTATTTTTTCTGGAAGGTATTATTTCGGCATGAGGGTTATCAGGCCCCCTTCCATCTGCTACATGACATAGGGCAGCTTGAGGTTTGTCTTTGGCCTGCTTTTTTAAGGGAAGCAACCTGATTCAAACTTTCTGGACTAAGATACTTATCCTTAGGTTTTTGAACTTCTCTGAGTTTTGTAATTTCGCTCTCCCAGTTCAAAAGAATTCCAAAACATCTATAAAACTGCATTTCATCTTAAAATGTGTACAAAAAGGTATATTTTTGTGGAAAGCTACATTTAAAAATCAGATTTTAAATGTAGTTTCCCACAAAAATATACCTTTTAAATAAACTACATTTAAAAATGTGAATTTTCATGCACTTTATTCTATCTACACATATGAAGAAAATGCACAAATGTCATTATGCTGCCGTTTTAGGGTGCCATATTTCAAAAAGTTACAATCCAGACACAACAGTTCTTGAGGGGGCTTTTTCAGCAAAATCACTATTTTGAGCTATTTTTTAGGAAAATCACCAAAAACGACACTGCTGACATGCGTTGCCATGTGTCCGAATTTTCCCAGACATTTTTAATGGTTTCCACCCTGAGTGCTCACTGGAAGGACAGATCCTGAAGCTGAGACTCCAATATTTTGGCCACCTCATGAGAAGAGAAGACTCCCTGGAAAAGACCCTGATGTTGGGAAAGATGGAGGGCACAAGGAGAAGGGGACGGCAGAGGACGAGATGGTTGGACAGTGTTCGCGAAGCTACCACCATGAGTTGGACCAAACTGCGGGAGGCAGTGGAAGACAGGAGTGCCTGGCGTGCTCTGGTCCAGGGGGTCACGAAGACTCGGACATGACTAAACGACTAAACAACAACAACAGCACCCAGACACTGCTTCTGGCTTCAGTATTGCAGCTATGTCTGGACTTATCGCAAACCTACGCAGTTTGCCTGGCCACAGACAGATGCTGCTGCAAACTGCAGTGTGATAAAAAGCAGAACAGGCTGCTGCAGCCCCCCCCCCCCGGCAACTGCTCTACTCTGCCCCAGGATGTAGCTTCTGAAGCCTTTAGGTACCACGACAGGACACCTTCCTCCTCCCCAACCAGCTTGGGTATGTGATGCTTTGGCTCCCACCAATTAGTTTTTATCTGTGGTTGCAAGAACCAATGATCCCTATCTTTAAGTGTGAATGGAATGCTTGTTTAACCTGGAGGTAGGCTGTCTGAAGGGATGTGGGTGGCACTGTGGGTTAAACCACAGAGCCTAGGACTTGCCGATCAGAAGGTTGGTGGTTCGAATCCCCATGACGGGGTGAGCTCCTGTTGCTCTGTCCCTGCTCCTGCCCACCTAGCAGTTTGAAAGCACGTCAAAGTGCAAGTAGATAAATAGGTCTTCCGGCAGGAAGGTAAACGGCGTTTCCGTGCACTGCTCTGGTTTGCCAGAAGAGGCTTAGTCATGCTGGCCACATGACCCAGAAGCTGTATGCCGGCTCCCTCAGCCAATAAAGTGAGATGAGTGCTGCAACCCCAGAGTCAGTCACGCCTGGACCTAATGGTCAAGGGTCCCTTTACCTTTACGCGGTCTGAATTGTGCATTGTTTTGTAATGCTTTGTTGGGTCTCTGGACCATAATAAAGATTGATTGATTGATTGATTGATTGATTAGAATCAGGCCGGCAGGAGGAGGAGCGCTGGAAGGTGGCTAGAACTGGCAATTAGCCAGGCTGGTAATCTGCTGCCACTGCACAATGAATCCTGAGCTCAAGGAGCAGTGTTTTGTCCATGTTTGGATACCAGCTGGGTGCCATTTTGAATCAAGGCGGTGGAATGAACTGCCCCAATTTTAACCACTGATTTCAAAATTGCACTGATTTGGGGGTTTCTTAGAATTCCTCAGCAACTCTGGGTAGGAGGCTGTTAGTTGTTATATTAATGACAATTTATTTGGGGTGGGATGTATGGAGTGAGCACACTGGATCTCTTATCTTGTACAGTGGTACCTCTAGTTACTTAATTCATTCCAGAGGTCTGTTCTTAACCTGAAACTGTTCTTAACCTGAGTCGTGCTTTCGCTAATGGGGCCTCTTGCTGCCGCTTGCACCGCCGGCACACGATTTCTGTTCTCATCCTGAGGCAAAGTTCTTGAGGTAACTCTTCCAGGTTAGCGGAGTTTATAACATGAAGCATTTGTAACCTGAGGCATTTGTAACTCGAGGTACCCCTGTATTTGGCCGAGGAGGAAGCACCAGTGGTGAGGAGGTGATGGTATCATTGCCAGTCCTGGCTGAGTAGGGAACTGAGGTGGAAGATGATTCCCTGCCATTGCTGAAAAACATCCAGCAATGGATGTAGGGTTGCCATATTCTGGGTTACAAAAACCCAGACACATTTGGGGCACACACCCCACCACCCCACATCTCCGTGCTCCACCCCTTTCTGCCACCAATCTTCCTCACTCGCCCCTCACTCCCTTTCCCATCCCATCTAACCTACCTTTCTCCAGTTGTCCTCCTCTGTCCGGGAACATCGGGAGAATCAGAATAGAGCAACACTCTGGGTGCCATGAGGTGGGTGCTGCCTTCTGAAAGTTGTGGAGCTTTTTTAAAAGGAGTCTGCCACAGTGGCGGAGCAAGCCTCTTGGGCACCCAGAGCAGTGCAAATGCTGTGCACCCAGTGGGCAATGCAAACTGCCCGGGGGGGGCAGAGCGAGCTGCCCAGGGGGGCAATCAGTGGAATGATCAGTGCCCATTGGGGGTGATCGGGGCAGTGATCAGCACCCATTGGGGGCAGCATGGCGATCCACCCAGGAGGGTAGAAGAAGAAGAAGAGTTTGGATTTGATATTCCGCCTTTCACTCCCCTTCAGGAGTCTCAAAGCGGCTAACATTCTCCTTTCCCTTCCTCCCCCACAACAAACACTCTGTGAGGTGAGTGGGGCTGAGAGACTTCAGAGAAGTGTGACTGGCCCAAGGTCACCCAGCAGCTGCATGTGGAGGAGCGGAGACGTGAACCCGGTTCCCCAGATTACGAGACTACTGCTCTTAACCACTACACCACACTGGCTCTCACAGCATGGCAACCCTTCCAGGGAGGTGATTGGTGTGGTGATTGGTGCCCAGGGGGGCGGGGCGGCAATCCACCCGGGGGGGATTTTGTCACCCCCCCTCAAGGATGACTCCTGGGGTGGGACACTCCACCACTCCCCTTCCTACTGTTGGGATACTGCCAGGGAGATGGAAACATCGGGCAGGCCCCCAGTTAGTTGTCTCCGGACGATCACTGGTCTCCTGTGGAACAGCATCAGTCAATTAGCGACATGAGCCTCAGAGACATTCCAAGACCCGTGCACACCCTTTCAGCAGAGTCTCCATAACGAAAGATGCAGACAGGAGAGCATATTTACAGCTTTATTCAATGTAGTTCAGAACAAAGTAAAAACATGACTGCTTGCCTCCTTGTCCAGGAAAACAGGCAGAAACAAAAGCAATCTACAAGCGGAAGTTCCCAGCGAGAGCTGGAAGTAAACAGGCATGTGACACACAACAGCCTGTTCCCTTTTAAGGTGGAACAGAACTATATCCTAATACCTACGCCCCTGGTCTGCCATACTTCTGGGTTTTCTGGACATTTGAGCGATTTCTGGTAATTCTACCCAGACACTATTTCAGTCGGACTAATCCCAGATATGTCCAGGAAAACCTAGACATATGGCAGCCCTAAATGGATGTAAAGAGTGGACTAGACTCCATGGACACAATTGAATTACTTTGTGTTGCCTGGATCATCTCCCAATTCTTCCTGCACTCAGCTGCCCCTTTCTGGAGCAAGTTGGAAATATAACGAAAAGGCAAGAATAAAATGCTAACAAGTTTTTGGCAGAACTCAGTATGTCCTAAGGAGTTATAGTCAGACGTTTATGACAGCTGTTATGGCAGACCTTAACTATAAATATATTAGTGCCAGGAGGCAGGCTTTCATCATAACAATAAATAAAGAATGCAACTCCAATTACAACTGTATTTTATCTAGCCTTTTTAAAAAAAAGAAAGGACAGCATTGTTCAGTTCATCCTGTTTTTTTGTCCTAATGAAGGAAGGCCAGCTGTGGTATCTCATGCATTTACATTCATACATTAAGAATTTTAGGGTGTCAGAAAGACAGCTCAAATTTTCCTTTTGACAGATTCTTTTCCCCCTCCTTCCTCGTTGCAGTACACTGCTGAATGACAACCCATGGGACAACTAGTTAACCTACTTTTTACGCTCTGCTTAAACATTTTCTTGTAACTTATTTGGAAGGAAATATGTTCTTAAAAATGAATGTGCCTGAAATTCATTTCATTTCATCTTATTGTTGCCCTCAGCCAAACGTTCTAACAGGCTATCGCTTAAAAACAGCACAGCTTAAATCAGACTTGTGACCTGCTAAAGCTTGCAATTTTTCAGTGTTCAAATCACAGAAAAGGCATCTGCAATCTTCCATCAGTCCCCACCTCAAACATTTCAGTATTCATACTGTAGGCTGCTCACACAGGTCCAGTATTAACAGCAAGAAACCCCAGCTTCCAGGGGAAACCCACAGCTGACAATTGCCCTGAGATCCCTTTTCGTTTGCCCACACTGTGCTCCAGAACTGAATAGCTTCTAGCCACCATCTCGGATTATCTCGCTATGCTCCAGAACAAGGGCCTCTATCCTTTGGGGCTCAGTGGCACATTGGAATTTTGAGAAAAACCCATGGATTCCAACCACCACATGGCTGCTGTGTAGGCATTGAACAAAATGGCTGCCACAACAATAGTAAAAAACCAACAAAAACCAGGACCACAAAATGAGGCAGGCATGCCCACTCATCAATGGGGGTGGGTAGGCACCTACATCAACCACCCCCTTTCTGTTGTTGTTTAGTCGTTTAGTCGTGTCCGACTCTTCGTGACCCCATGGACCAGAGCACGCCAGGCACTTCTGTCTTTCACTGCCTCCTGCAGTTTGGTCAAACTCATGCTGGTAGCTTCAAGAACACTATCCAACCATCTTGTCCTCTGTCGTCCCCTTCTCCTTGTGCCCTCCATCTTTCCCAACATCTGGGTCTTGGAGCCAAAGTATTGGAGCCTCAGCTTCAGAATCTGTCCTTCCAGTGAGCACTCGGGGCTGATTTCCTTAAGAATGGATAGGTTTGATCTTCTTGCAGTCCATGGGACTCTCAAGAGTCTCCTCCAGTACCATAATTCAAAAACATCATTTCTTCGGCGATCAGCCTTCTTGATTGTCCAGCTCTCACTTCCATACATCACTACTGGGGAAACCATAGCTTTAACTATACGGATCTTTGTCGGCAAGGTGATGTCTCTGCTTTTTAAGATGCTGTCTAGGGGACATGTTTAATGAAGGAGAAGTCAGGCCAGTGCAAAGAAGAGCAAAACAAACTGTCTCTCACAGATTCTAGATTTCTGAGAGGATATATATACTGAGACCTTACTTGGGCACCTTAGGAAGTACTGGCGAGCACTATGCTGCCCACAGGTGCCATATTTGTTACCTCTGTTGCAGATGTTCTTAGGCACTGTGGGGGAATGGAAATGGCCACTGCCAAGAAAAAAACATCTTTTTCAGGTACCAGGCATTGCCATGACAAGGGACAAACACTCTGGGCTCTGAAGATCCCTCAGTCTGCAACAATCCCACTGACTTCAATGAGAATAAGACCATGGTGTTAGACATAATTTTTTGGAAGTTCTATGGAAATTAGTTGGATTTATGTTATGTACTAAGCTTGGATCCTAGAGCAATAGGCAGGTAGGATCCTAGAATGCAACAACTGATTGGCCTGCAGGAGAAGACCAATCAGGCTCCAGGAGGGAAGCAGAATCAGCCAATCAGACGGGACTCATTGTGTGAATAATGTATATAAAAGCCTGAGGTTTGGGAGGAAATTCCTTCACCGTTGTACAAGCTGCAATAAAGAGCATGAAATCACCACAGGACTCCAAGTGTATTTCAATTTACTTTTGAAATTAAGATATGAGGAAATGTCTTGTCCCTGCTAGTCAGCTGTGGCCCTAGAGAATTATTGGGTCCACTTATTCTACCACCCGGATGGCTTCACCCGCGGGAAATTATGCCAAATACTGGGGCATGATGACAGCCCCCTGTGCTTTAATGATCTACACCAGCTTCCCTTCAGAATACATGTGATTGTGGTTGCTTAGAAACAGTTCCCTGATTTTAAGTCTAATCTGTGTGCATCCCCCATCCTCTCACCAGACAGGGTTCTCATCTCTACCTCTGTGGACTAACTGTCTGAGAATGTGGTTAGTTGCAGAATGTCAATAATACCAATTCCCTCCTTGGCATCCACAGTCGGGGTGCCAACTTGAATAAAATATTGTGGGGGCCCAGATAGGCTCTACCCTACATAATCAATCATATGACACAGTGTACACACACCATTTGAATGGGAATCCCCATCAACTTTGTGGGGGCTCGCCCCTCTCAATATTTTAATGTGGGGACTGAAGACCCCAAGGCCCCTAGGAGTTGGCGCCTATGTCTACAGTGGAGAAGAGGCTGTCCTCATTTTGAGAAACTTTGTGGGCCTCTGCCACACTTTTTGTATGCTCCCGTGGTAAAACCAGAAGTCACAAGCTGAAGCTAAGCAGGCCAGAGTCTGGCCAGTGCCTGGATGAGAGACAGCCTAGGAGCCATATGTATTCTGCCTTGGGTTCCACAATGGATGGGATATAAAATGTAATAATAATAATAGTAATAAATTTTATTTGTATCCTGCCCTCCTTGGCCAAGGCTGGGCTCAGAGCAGCTAACATCATAAAAACAACACAATATGCATAAAAACAGACATCAATTAATTAAAATGCATCTTAAAATTAATTCAGACAAGTTAAAATCTGGGCAGGTAGCAATTATCAGGTTGAAATTGAGAGCTGTTAATACTTTAAAAAAAAGAAAAGAAGAAAAAGAGAGTTGTTAATACTTGCCAGGACCAACTGTTTCCACTGATCATACAAGGACCTGTGAGTGGGTTGGAGGCCTCCTTCAGGCTTGTTTTATACAAAGGAAAGTAAGTCAAACTACATCCTGCCCAAAGGCCTGGCAGAATAGCTCCATCTTGCAGGCCCTGCGGAAAGATGTCAAATCCCGCAGGGCCCTGGTCTCTTGTGGGAGAGCATTCCACCAGGCTGGGGCCACAGCCGAAAAGGCCCTGGCTCTAGTCAAGGCCAGTCTAACTTCCCTGGGGCCCAGGATCTTCAAGGTGTTGTTAGCAGACCGTAATGTCCTCCGTGGGGCATAGAAGAGGCGTACCTTAGGTACGAGGGTCCTAGGCCGTATAGGGCTTTAAATGTTCTTTGTTCCCTGCCCTTCTAGGAGACATGCTTCTCTACTTTCACCCATCAGCAAACTGTGAGTTAACATGCCTGGAGTGTTGTCACTAGGGCTAGACTGAAATCTCTCCCTCTCAGTTTATCAAATATATTCTTCCCTGGACCTGAAATCTGCTGCTTTCTTGGGCATTGGGGATTTCTCCAAAAAATTCAGGAGTTGGGGGTTGCCACTTATCTTACTGGGTCATGGCAGGAAATGCAGCCAGATTATTTTGCACCTTGCTTGGGGACTGGGCAATGGAGGGAAAAGAAGCATGGCATGGGGTGTCGAATCTTGAATACGAATCATGTTTTCTCTCTTTTGAGAAGCAGCTAAAAGCCTTTCTGAAAAGCAGCCTTCACTCCCTCTGTGTGTCTTTCTTGGCTGTTCCATTCCCCAAGTTTCTGCTATTTCTGTTCCCTTTTCTTCAGGGGGTGGGTGTATTTACAAGCCATATACTTCTTCATACTCCTGGGTAATGCAGACCTGTCTCATTTGCTTGTAGGTGGTCCCATTTTGCCTCCAGAACAATCAGCGTTCAATCTGCCCACTTGGCTGTTAGAGGAATGATGCTGTCGGAATATTCTGACAGCACGGTACCCTGAAATTTTCATGACGACAAAAATATATTTTTAAAAATCCATCAATCTTTGTCAAAACAGAGTGCTCTGCGTTGCTTGGGAAATCAATAGAGTGATCCCTGGAGAAAAAATAAAATTCAAATCCTTGTGAAGGAAATAAGAATGACGGAAGGACTTAATTGTAAAGATCAGCAAGGGGGAGGGGGACGGGTATTATTGTAATCACTCAACACTTTTTACTTTTTTTAACTTTCTGCAATTAGTATATTAGCTGTTTAAGATTAAGTAGAGTTGATTAAGGAACAGAGGGGCCATGGGGTGAAAATTTAAAATGCAGAAACCTGTGATTTACACAGCATGAAAGACGTGAGTTTTCTTTTGCAAGTAGGTACGTCTAATCCATTTTCTTGTAGTAGCATAGGTCTGGTTCAATACACCAGGATGAACTGAAGGCAGTGGTTCTGTGGCAGCTGCCACTGACATTATATGTATGGCCATTAAAGCATATAGACCGCAAAATTCAAGTTGCTATCATTTTCCTATAGATCACTAGGAGGTTTGGGCTAGTCTGTTTAATGAGCTGCCTGCTTCCACGTGTTCCTGTACACCCTTTGAGATTCAGCCCCATGTCTCTTTTCCATCTGGTAAAGGTAAAAGGTAAAGGACTCCTGGACTGTTAAGTCCAGTCAACGACGACTATGGGGTGTGGCGTTCATCTCACTTTCAGGCCGAGGGAGTCAGTGCTTGTCCACAGACAGCTTTCCAGGTCATGTGGCCAGCAGGACTAAACCGCTTCTGGCGCAACAGGACACCATGATTGAAACCAGAGTGCATAGAAATGCTGTTTACTTTCCCACCATAGTGGTACCTATTTATCTACTTGCACTGGTGTGCTTTTGAACTGCTAGGTTGGCATGAGCTGGGACAGAGCAACAGGAGCTCACCCCGCTGTGGGGATTTGAACTGCCGATCTTCTGATTGGCAAGCCCAAGAAGCTCCGTGGTTTAGACCACAGCGGCACCGACGTCCCTAGTAGGTATGCAGGGTTGGCCTTTCTGAGTTGTGGTGTCCAGATATTGGCACTCCCCTGGGAAGCCTGCCTAGCCTCAGCCCCCTTATCAGTTGAGAGAGTGGTGAAGACTGTTCTGTTTGGGGATGCCTTCACATTAATAGTTATTGCAAAGGTAGGGGACCTCCAGTCCATTAGACCTTGGGCCCTGTGACCTCTCCTAAGCACTCCTGCACCAACAACCTTTAGGTTTTCAAGGGGTGGCAGGTGAGCAGGGAAGGATGAAATCTACCCTTCTCCTGTACTGGATCACACCCTCAAAAATCTCCATCCCCATAGGACAATTGGCTACCATGTTTCCATAGTAACAAGGAGATATCTTCCTGCTCCCGCTGAAAACTAATTGTCCCAAGGCAGGGAGACGAGTAGTGAGTAGAGATTGTAACTGGAGACGGAAGGAAGGAAGGAAGGAAGGAAGGAAGGAAGGAAGGAAGGAAGGAAGGAAGGAAGGAAGGAAGGAAGGGTGGGTGTTAGTGCCCATAGGAAGACTACTAGCAGTATCTGGGTGCAAAATACCAGCAACTGGTGTTCTGAAGCATATTGCTTTGAATATGGAAGCAGAACAGAACCATACTGGCTAGTAGCCATCAAAAGTCTTATCCTTCATGAATTTGTCTAATTCTCTTTTAAGTCCAAGTTGGCTATCCCAGCCTCCTGTGGGAGAGAATTCAATAGTTTATACACTGTGAAGAATATTTGAGAATCTTCTAAAATTCAGCTTTGTTTGGATGTCCACAATTCTAGCATTATTAGAGGGGCGCATTTCTCTATCCCCTGTCTCCATGCCATGCATAATTTTTATAAACCTCTCGTTACTCGTCTTTCCTCTAAACTAAAAAGTCCCAAATGTTCTAACTCCCATAGTGGAATTAGTCCACCTCCTTGATAGTTTTGGTTGACTTTTTCTGAACCTTTTCCATACTACAAAAATCCGTTTTTTGTATACCTGGTTTTGATTCACTTTCATTTGAGTTATGTGGAAGAAACTGATGTGTCATTTGTAATGTATTTTATTAAGTTAAAGGATGCACTATTCCTGGACTTAACTTGTCCCATGTTGGGACTGGGGAGAAATTCATTTCAGTCTGCATTTAAACCTGCCTAGTTCTGAACAATATGAGAACAAAATAGGGCCATAACTTGACAATTGTACTTCCTGAATTTTGCAATGTATATACTGGGGTGAAGTGTCTGTAAAATACATATATCAGTGAAAATAATATACCAAAAAATGGTTTATATTAGGTGAAATTGATTTGAAAAAAATGTGTGTATTATATATGTGTTTCCTGGGGATAGTCCCAGGATTTACCAATCAGTCTCCTGACAAAATCCTGTCATTCTGACTGAAGTTGAAAAGTGCCCCGAAATTCATTGAAAAAAATCTATTAACCTTAGTGTATTAGGGAGAATTGCAAACAAACATTAGGGGAAATTCACACTAAATTAATGTTGAGTTTTCATGGCAAATCAGAAACTGATTGTGGGGAACTGAATTTAAGATTAGAAAAATTAGAAACTGAGAGAAACAAAAAGAGTCACTCGTCTGTCAGTGATTCCCACTCAGTTTTAGCCCCAATCCCTCTTTTTGGAAATCAAGCTTTTTATGCCATGGAACTATATGAAAAAAAATATGATTTGCCAGTGCACCTGGTGTCTCTAAACTCCTACTGATGACACACAAAGTGGTCTGAATATTTGTACAAAGTAATCAGTACAGAGCAGAACAGCCATAAAACGTAGCATAATAAAATGTTAATTTTCTCCCTCGTTGCTTTGGGAACTTTGGCAAGAAGCTCTAATCATATGTGCATTTATCTTCTTTGTTAGAGAAGATCTGCTTGCACATTTTTTCCGTAAAGATATGCATTTTATATTATTTAGAAAGTGAAATTAATCCCTCTCCCTTTCTACTAACTTCATCCACCTTGGAGTTGTGTGCCTTAAGGGGGTTTGTAACAGAAGCGTCAAATTTTTCTGAGGGAAAATAGCTTGTATGAATTGCTGAACCATGTACCTCGTGAGATGAAAGAACGCTCATCAATATATTTTCAAAAGTAGAAAATAACATGAAAATAAATATGTTTGAGAGACACTGCTTGCTGAAGTATCTTCATTTCTTACCTTGCTATGTTCCCATGCCATTTTGCCCTTCTTATTACCAGTGGCATTATACTAATCCAATTATCACTCAACTGCAAACACCGGTCTTATGGCCAGAGAGAAATACTCCATGTTTGAGGCTAATTAGACCACAATTCCCAGGCAAAAAAAAAAGTGTATTTCTTCTAGGGTTAGGATGATCTGTTTTAGTGCTACTTCATAAATAAGCATCTGTCAGAAACCTAAACTACTCGGCTGTGTCCGCCTTTGTGGGGCTCCTATCTAGAGATGGGAAGGCTGTTTGGGGAAAAACGGGGAAAAAACTGATTCCCCCCCAATTTTTCTGTTTTCCCCCCAGGCCTTCCCGTCTCTACTCCTACCATGAGAACAGGACTCTCCCAAGTGTTGCTGTACTCCAATTCCCATCAGCTGCAGCTAATGGTCACGGATGATGGAAGTTGTGGTCCAACAACAATGGATGACCAGAGATTTCCCTCCCCTCTCTATTAGAATGGTTAGAAAACCCCTGCCTTTTAAAAACATCAGATCCACCTAGCTTCTTTGTTTATTGATTGTACACCTTGTGGTGTCTTTTACACAATCTGTGAACTGAGTAAAATCGGTGTATATTTCCTTCTCTTTTGTTAGGCAGAGTCCTCCATCTTCCTTTAAGTTTGCGAGCATATTGCGTTTCCAAGCATTCAGATAGCAACATTTTGCACAGTATGAAGTGTCACATTTGAGCAGCTAAAGGTAGCCTGTTTGCAACAGTTCAAAATGCCTTGGACACACCAAGGTCCACATTCTTGGCTTCAGTGGCATGGAAGATTTTTCAGCATAAGACACATTAAATTTTGTATCGCCTCAGAGAATCAGGGAGATGGTGTGGAGTTTCCTGCTTTTGACGTTCTGGCATGAATTGTGGCATCTCCTGTGTTCTTCATGAAGATGGCTTCAGAATGGATGGTGCCAAACAAGCATGAATAGATTCGTATTTGGTGTTAAGTTCTAAGTGACAAGGTAGCTGCTCATTTGCCCTGTTTGCTGGAGAACACAAACTATTTAGCCCTTCGCCTTTCTACACACGGTAATTGGACATTTGTGGACAATCTGAATGGAGGAGGAGGAGAAATGAAGGCAAAACTCCTGTCATGGCATTGAGGCTGCTTATTTTGTTTCCTCCTCTCCCTTGAGACAGAGAAAGTCTTTCTACTGTCTTAGACTTGCAGCGCTGTTGCAAAGGTCTTATCATTCCCATCCCCGCTAAACAATTTCTGTATGGTATATAGAAAGAGGAAAAAAACCACCAACTAGAACGTGTCCTGTCAAAATGCTCCTTCTAGTCAAGTAAACAATTCTTTTGCCAAACTGGCCAGCAGCAAAGAGAATAAGGTTATAAACAAATGCATTTGTGATTCTGGGAATGGACAGGAAAGGGAGGGAGGAAAAGGAAGAAAAAGGAAGGAATCTAAATGTAGAAATGTTCAATATTTTAGAAATGCCAAACTCATCATAACTGAGAAAGGTCTCCATACACTTAGTAATTGTCAGCATTTTCTGTTAGCCTCTGGCACTTCCAATGAACCAGCTTATACTAATAGCTTTCTTCCCTGGAAAATGATCGAAATTGGTCACTAAGAGATGTTCCTCCACAGTCTCAGGAGTATTTACCATGTTACCTCCGAGTGGGGGAATATACTGCAGCATGATTCATTCTCACACTAGGAAGGTACTGACAGAGGTCCTGGGATGTATGGAAAGAGACCATGCTGTGAACTGATTGGGCTCTGGAGGGTGGAGCTGGAAAGCTTCATTTATCTATGCATTGAATTTAGTTCCAGCCTTCTTCCCAGTCTCCAAACATGGCTGCCTACATTGATAATCTCTTCTAGATATGTCAATCCATCACATTAAATGCTGGAAATATGATTAACAATGAGTGCGTGAATTATTCATATATGTATTATTCATTCTGCTTTCCCTAGAATAGCACATTACCTCTTTGTGGTAAGTCTGTTTGAGAAAGTGTGCTGAATCAACTTCTGGGCATTTCTGGATTAGGAATCTCCCCCCCAAAAAAGTTCATTGCCTCAGGGAAAAAAACAATAGTCTTCCAAATAAGCATGGGAAGAAACAGGAATAGAATTTCCCACTGGGTGAAAGAAACGTAATGTATATGGTTCATTGGCTGTGTGTGTGTGTGTTTTGGATAGCAGCCTTCCAGATCCTCAAGGTTTTTTATTAGAATGGAAACATATGTGTTCTACAAATATAACATGCAGAATATCCAGATAACTTCCCCCTAAAAAAATTTCTAAACCACAATTCATACAATCCTCTCAGTACTAGTTTTCCTGACAACATACTGCTTGAGGCCTATCCACACCACATACTCAAACAGATGAAAATAATTCCCTCTCCTCAGAGAGCTTTGGCAATTGCCATTCTTTAATTGAATCTAGAATTATCTAAGATAATTCTGAGCACTTTCACCCAATTGCTTTCCCTAGGAAACTTTTGAGGAAGCCATGATGGTTGAATTTATATGCAACCGATATAAATTTGGGGTGTAGATTTGCTGCAGATTCCCAGATAATTTTACCAAGGATTCCATCACCTATCCAGCTACTCTTTTTGCCTTTCAAACTTTCCTGAGGTGGGAGGCTGCAGCTTTCTATTTCCCTGCACCCAACTGAGAAGGAAGAGCTTTGAAGATGCTGTTTGTCTATCTGTCAGCCAGAGGACCAGAGCTTTCAAATGCACTTGGTAGCCTTCTGGCTGAGAAGAGTGATGAAGGTATGGACCCACTAGTTGTCATCTGAAGGTGCCTCACCCTTATGCTATATAAATGCTGTGGTTTTGTTGCTGCTGTTCTCAATGCCTGATCCTGTCCACACCTACAGTCTGAAGATTCAATGTGAGCAATCATGGCTAGAGCCATGTTTGCTTTCTGGCACTGAGGTGGGACCAAGAAGCCAGTTCAACCAAATGTAATCTCTATTCTTACATGCTGAATTCCTGTGAAAACTAATGACAATAAAATAGGCAGACTCCACCCCCACTATTTGACCTCTAGTGGTAACTTGGGCATGACTGAATTTTGCTGCTCTCGACTCCTTGCCATTCCCTTGGGCCACAAACAACATTTATGACGGAGTAAACAGTTCCCTTCCTTTTGATCAAATGCCATTGTAATCAGTTGTAATGCAAGAGGGAATCATGGATGTAAATTGTGCCAGTGAAGTGAATACTGAATAATTGGATCAGCAAAATAGGCTCCAATGACTGGATTAATCCATGGCTGTGACTCACAGTTTATTCTTCAAGTGCTGACAGATTTGCAGGCCAATCCATAATCCTTTTAAGACAGCACATTTGGATTTAAGCTTGTTGCCACCCTGATTCTGCATTCATTATTTTGAACTTAGTCCCATTGATTCCAGAGAAATGTATTTCTACATCATTGATCAAATCCAGCAGTAGAGGCAGAGCTTTGCTCATTTAAGGACTTTAGATTGTGCCAAATTTATTTAGGCATATCGGTGAGGCTAACAGTCTGCTCCGCAGCCCAATAACCTAAAGTGTTTGCATTTTAGCCAATTCACACCATGGTCCAAATTTTTGTCTTGGCAAATATGGCTACATAAAATTGTGCCTAATGACTCTACATAGATAACACTGGTCAACAACAAATTTGTTGTCTGCATTTTTTCAGTTGATGTAGGACGAACCTGATGCGCTGAATCCAAAAATCACATTGGTTTTGCTCAATCAGGTCAAGTTTTTGAGCTATGGCCACATGTCGTTTTTTTACGTTTTTGTTCACATGTACGCTTGTGTGGAGCATTTTAGAAGAAGTTGGTGGGGGTAAAATGCCACGTCGAATAATTGTTTTGATTGGAAATGATTATTTTAATGACAAGAAGTATTCAGGTCCAATAGTTTTGGGTGATTATGTCAAAAAGGGATCGGTTTGAAGTCATAAAACCTCAAAATCTTCCATAAATTGGTGCGACAAAGCATAAAGTTATTTTGGTATTAAACTTGGTGACCAGGATAAAGCTTGGGCGCCACACATGGTGTGCAAGGCATGCACCGAGACTCTACGTGGGTGGACCAATGGCAAGAGGAGTCTGAACTTTGGAATCCCCATGGCTTGGAGGGAGCTGACAAACCATGTCACTGACTGCTACTTCTGCGCTATTGATGTGACTGGGATCAACAGAAAGTACCGGAGCAGCCTCAAGTAGAAATCTAGACAACATTCAAAAAGTAAAAAATGGTTGCCCAGTATAATAATAGTTGGTACATCCTATTGAGATTCTGGTGATTTGGTTTTGTCTGATAGGGTGCTAATGTGAGGTAGAAAATACAGTGTCCCAGGGGAGCTCTCTTAAGTATTTAAGTGAATGAATTAGACTGCAGATCTCTGGGAATACAGAAAAGCACATGAATCGGACCATTAATGTTAGGGGGAAACTCTTGGAAGAAACTTTGAAGGGAATATTTTAAAAATCTAGCAGCCTATATTTCCACGCTTTTTGCCTTGCTTTGCTGCATGTTTTGTAATTTCAAATCTCTGCTGGGGCTTTCTCACCAAAGAGTACTTGCTCCAGACCTGCAACTAGGCATCCAATGAATTCTCTTTTTGTCCTTTAACCAAAAGACCACCACAACCCAGGAGCAGTGGGCACCCACAAGCTCTTCCTTTCAACCTTTTGCCACCATTGTTCGTGGTGCTGCAATGCAACAGCACCATGCATGCAGAGCTATGCATATTGCATGCACAAGGCCTGTTTGAGTGTATCGGCTGCCTTGGTTGGCTGCAAGTACTTGAGCTTAACTAATTTATCGCTCGCTTTGAGAACGCAACCCGCAATAACCCTCCTGAAACAACTGCCAGCGGGAACATTTGACCAGCCTCCGAAAATATTTGAAATAGTTCAAAGCCACATTAATAATACACGTTGCCATTTCTTCTTTTGCTGCATAAAGGCAGGCGCTGCTGGTGTATAACTGCTCTGGGCTGTAGAGCAATTATGAGCCATCTGATCAGCAGAATAGACAGAACCTGGCAGAGACGGGAAGCGGTCTCAAAGCTGGCAAGGAAAGAATCAAACGAGAATAGTATGAGAGCAAAGAAGGATCAAGAGTAAGCTTCTTAAGAATATGAAGAGACCAGGGGCAACTCAAGACTTGAAAGAGTTGAAATATGCTAAGCAAGTAAGAGGAAGGAATGGCAATCTAAAAAGCAAGTGACAATCTGGACAAAAGCTGGAGTGCCGAAAAACGTTGACAGCATGCCTTATGACCCAGCTGGAAAGGCTGTTCTGCTGAGGATTAGGTGCTGGAGAATTCTGACTGACAGAGGGCATCATTTTTTCACATTTTTCACCAAAGTGTCCAGTTTGACTTCAACCCCGGAGGCACACTCCATTGTCTCTTGAGACAGAAGGATGCCAACAAGTTGGTGTCTGTTTTTAACTTTGTTGTATGGTTTCTAATGTACACGTCACGTATTTTTGCTGTAAACTGCTTTGATATTAATCTTTTTATGATATAAAAAGGTAAAGGGACCCCAGACCATTAGGTCCAGTCGCGAACGACTCTGCTTTATTGCTCATCTCATCTTATTGGCCGAGGGAGCCGGCATACAGCTTCCAGGTCATGTGGCCAGCATGACTAAGCCGCTTCTGGTGAACCAGAGCTGCGCACGAAAACGCCATTTACCTTCCCGCCGGAGTGGTACCTATTTATCTACTTGCACTTTCACAGGCTTTCGAACTGCTAGGTTGGCAGGAGCAGGGACCCAGCAACGGGAGCTCACCCCGTCATGGGGATTTGAACCGCCAACCTGATCAGCAAGTCCTAGGCTCTGTGGTTTAACCCACAGCGCCACCCACATCCCTCTTTTTATGATATAGCAGTCCATAAATATTTTTATAAATATAAATAAATAAATGACACATTGTGCTGCAATTACCAGTGAATATTTTTGCAGGTTATCTACAAACTCAAAAATTTAAATGTCCTGAATTTGTAAGCATGACACATACAGATCAATCTTGCAGTGGAACAGCTTTATTTCAGCAGAGGTTTCTCTTTAAAGAAAGTCTACTCTACATATAGATTAAATTGGGCTCTGTGGGAAAATTAATAGCATTCTGAATTAATTGCAACTCAAAAGTGCAAGAATAACTCTGGTAAGCAAACAGATGAATTGAGGGAGGGCTTAATTAGAAGCATTTTACTGCTCATAGGGAAATATAAATTTCAGAACGCCAACCCGTGGGCTCACACTCATTGTATCTATTATTCATTTCCTAGCGTCTCCTGTATTCTGCGGGGATCAGAATCTTGGTGGTTTCAGAGTAGAACCATCAACTGGAAGCCTGTAAACAGAATCTGGCCTGTGGGAGGCTCCTGCAGAGTGCAAAAGACATCAGATGATAGTGTCATGGTCTGGGGAAAGGGTGGAGATGTCGTTGAACTCCATCTCTCACCAGCATCAACAACCCTGAGCAATGGTCAGGGATGATGGGAGTTGTAGTCCAATAAAATCTGGAGAAGGCCACCGATTCTCTACCCATGGTCTAGAAGGAATCCTGCCCACCTTTTTCCTGTCAATTTTCTGGGGAGAGAGAAGCACATTCACTCATGTGCAGAAGTGATTTGGAAATTCCAGATAGCTCAGCGATATTGGCTGTATACACACCATGCATCGAAAAGAATATTTAAAGCTCATAATTTACCCCAAAGAGTTCTGGGAATTGTTGTTTACCCCTCACAGAGGTTCAGTTCCCAGGATCCTTTGCTACATTTCCCAGGGTTCTTTGGGGGAAGCCACGTGCTTTAAATGTATGGTGTGGATGAATATCTAACACCATGGGTACAACTGAGTAAAAAAAGAGGGGGTGGAATACAATTTATACACATCCTAAATCCTGGGGCTTAAAAGACCGAAGACTGCTGATGAAGCCCAACAATTAGCCTTACCAACGACACCCCCAAGCAATCTTTATTTCATTCTCTTCTGTGTTGTTTCCCTTCCATGAAAAGAATTCATGATGTTCCCAGTTAATTAATTTATTATCATAAATTAATAATAAATAAGTAATAACACCCACTCTAACAGACACAGACTTTTAAATATTTGAAAAGTTCCTTAGTTATTTCCCTCAGCAAAATACCATGACATTAATTTTCATCAGTGACTGAGAGGGATAAAAACATATTTTTTTTCAATGCTGCAAGACCAGACAATAATTATATATTTACAAGATAAAATGAATAACTTCCAGGACTTTAGCAAAATTACTGTGCATGCACGTGGGTTTGGGCAATACCAGACCTTGCTCAAAGAAATAAGAGTATTGCCTCATCTGATTTTCATTATTCTCTGACTGATAATAAACTTTATAAATTCTCCTCCTTTCGCCATAGGAATTGCTTCTGTTATGAAATTATAATCCAAATGAGCACTGGATTAATGAATGATGGCTCATTGCGTTATATCATGGGCACATAGTGTCAGGATTGGCACTTACTTTTTGGCTGCAGACTGGCATGTGTATTTGCTGTTTCCAAAATGTCTTTTGCTAGTAGACGCCTGTGCCCATCTGTTAAAATGGCACCATTCCCATCCATGAGTCCATATGGCTATTGTCTTACAGTAGTGATAGGCTTATTCAGTTTATATGACAATGAAGGTGGTAGTCCTATTTCTTTAAAAAATCCTTCTTGCCTAAAAAGATGAATGCCAATATACAGTTGCAAAAGTTTGCAAGAATAAAAATCTGGATTATTTCAGAGGCTATCTCCTCAAGGATACGTAACATGGGCTAGAATTGCAGAAAGCGGATGCAAAGAAGCCATGCGACATATCAAATGTTTATCAGATCTAGGCTGAGAGTATCCAGCCCCACACTGCTTTAAAAATAGATTTTTGAAAAGAATAATTTTAGAAGCATAATCATATTGTTCTTACAGCTAGAGACAGAGTTCCATGGTAAATATATACACAGAGACAGAGAGCACTCACCTAGAAGGAGAGTTTAATTGAGCCATCATGAAAGGTTCGTCCAAACGCCTCCAAATAACCTGAAGAATATTCTGGGGCTTTGGCATGCTGAGTTTTGTCTCTGAGCAGAATTCCCCTATGAACCTGGCAATAGTAATTAAGAACTAACCATTTTTGTCTCTGAAAATTGTTTCTGTGTAATATGCATTGTATGGTAGGTTAGGCTACAATTCCCTACGCACTTACATGGTGATATATGATATTGTGTTATACTGAGTTATTTGTTACTCTAGTAACTAAAGATCATTTCATCTCATAAATAGCACTCTTTTGCTCAGTAAGTATACCACACCTTTGTTCTAGAAAGCTCTGAATACTTGTTACAGCCATCACCACCAAATAAATGGGGACTTAGTTCCAATCAAGCCTCATAGTCTAATTCCAAGTGTGGTTACTTAAAAGTAAGTCTCATGAGCACAATGTTATGTCCTCCCTAGTGTGCTTATGACTGTAGGCACAGACTTGGTAAAGGTAAAGGGACCCCTGACCATTAGGTCCAGTCGTGACCGACTCCGGGGTTGTCGCGCTCATCTTGCTTTATCGGCCAAGGGAGCTGGCGTACAGCTTCCGGGTCATGTGGAAGCATGTCTAAGCCACTTCTGGTGAACCAGAGCAGTGCACGGAAATGCCGTTTACCTTCCTGCTGGAGTAGTACTTATTTATCTACTTGCACTCTGACGTGCTTTTGAACTGCTAGGTGGGCAGGAGCTGGGACTGAGCAACGGGAGCTCACCCCGTCGCAGGGATTCGAACCGCTGACCTTCTGATCAGCAACTCCTAGGCTCTGTGGTTTAACCCACAGTGCCACCCATGTCCCAGCCACAGACTTAGTCTTCAAGTAAATGATTCTGCTTAGAATTATTTCATGTGTGCAGAGAAAGCCAAACAGGAAGCACTCTCTTGTCTCTAAGAATCGGGTCAATATGATCAAAGAGCTTTTTGCAGTGCTCCTAGGTTGTAGAAATGCTCTGTTGAATTGCATGCAAACCAATACGTTTTAATTGTTACAGCACCCCAATTAGTGTGCATGGGTGTTTGGGAAACATTAATTTTAAAATGGAAAAGCTGGCTTAAATCGATGATTTAAATTGATTTTCTATTCTTGGTGATGTCCATCAATCCTCACTGCTTGAGAAGAAAACTTTTGTGCTGATATTGAGTTACAAGAAAGCCTATGCTAGTGGTGTTAGATCAGTGTGGGCTCATTCACACATACAAGTCACCTCTTTAGTAATGAATGCATGTGTGAGACCTGGCCCTTTGACGTTCTAGGAGTTCTCCAAGCCTGACCTGGCCAACTGGTTTCCATTTAGAATACAGATAATCTCTTATGTTGTCAGCCTAGAAGCTGTCTACTGAATGTTGCCAGAGTACTGCTAATTTTCCTGGCAATACATGTCTCCCCACTCTTCCACCCACCAGCAGCTGTAGCCAACATGATGGTGAACAGCTCTATGTCATAGAGGTATTACTCATATGCTGAAAGTCGCCTGTGTAGATTCTTGAATAAAATTTGGGTCCCAAAATGCATGTTAAACAAACACTTGCCACATGGTAAAATAGGTCAAGGCAGCCAACCATCTAGAATGTTGTTGGTTCATACAGTAAAACTATATTCACTCAAGCAGTCAGCTCTGGAATAAGAAAATCCTTAATAGTACCAGGAAATCCAGTCTCCACCTATGGCACACCATGCTCCATCCTATCTCTCCAGAGGCACCATGTTCTAAAAAAAACGTTGATGGGACCCCATGTGATGTCATGACGACATCCTACAATATCCTAAGACATCCTGATGTTGTTCTGTGGCCGGCTCTGTGTTCACCCTAAATAATAGGGGGGCTGGTCCCTGTGTAAAAACATTGAGGGGGCCAAAAGTACTTCGGCCCCTAGGAATCAGTGCCTATGTATCTCTCTGAACATCCTGAACCTCCCATTTTGTCCCAGCTCTACAACTGACCTTCCAGATGACTCTGCTCTTAAATTTCCAGATTCCGACACGTTCCACCCCTGACCTGCAAGATTCTGCCCACCTTAGATCTCCCTCTGATGCTTCACAGGGATTTGTAGCTGTCGAATCGAAGCTTGCCAACTTGGTGTGAGCGGTCTTGAAAAGAATCTGTAAGGTGGCTGCCTTTTCTGCTGATACGCATTCTGTGTGTTTCACTACATGGCAGGCAGGATTTAAGCAAGCACAGCTTTCATCAGTTCTGCGCCTCTCCAGTGGCCTACAGGGACTCTGCTCCACTACTGGAGAGTCCTGGACACCCCAGTTAAGGAAGGAAAATGCTGCTGAAGAAGCAGGAGTAGACTTAGAATCCAAGATGGGATCCACTGATAGATCTCTGTTTGATTTGCAGCTCATACAGTGGTACCTCGGGTAAAGTATTTAATTCGTTCTGGAGGTCCGTTCTTAACCTGAAACTGTTCTTAACCTGAAGCACCACTTTAGCTAATGGGGCCTCCTGCCGCCGGAGCACGATTTCTGTTCTCATCCTGAAGCAAAGTTCTTAACCTGAAGCACTATTTCTGGGTTAGCCGAGTGTGTAACCTGAAGCGTATGTAACCTGAGGTACCACTGTACTCAGTTGTTTAGCAGCAGCAACAATAGCTTTATTTCACAATCTAAGGCCAATGAAATGAGGAAAAACTTGGGGTAACCAGGAATGGACTTTTATGTGATCTCAGTTCAGTTCCAGTACTGAAAACAAACCCTTAGGCCCATAATGTGCTCAGAGGCACCCAGTTCTTTCATTCTAACTGCGTATCTTTTGCACCTTGCTCTGGTAGATCTTGGTGTTCTACTAAATAAAACATAGTAAATCTGAGAAAACTGAAGTTGGTCTGCTCTTAGATTGGGGCCCAGCTTGTTCTTGATTTATGATAAAGATGCCCAGCTGTGACACTGAAAGGCCTTCAATGTAATGCTGACAACAACAAAGGAAACTGCATCTCCCAGGTGATCAAAGGCCTGTTAAATGTAGCCAGTGATACACTTACTTAATAGACAAAATCACTAGAGGTGCCATTTGAGATATTAGTAGTGAAGTGAAGAAATGCCCACTCTTGGTTAGATCCAAGGTTATTGTTGTTGCTAAAAAATAAATAAAAACAGTGTGTCAGTGTGTTGTAAATATTTTATTTTTTAGAATTCACCATAATTGTAATTGTGCTGTCAACACAGAACAACCAAAAAGCAAAGGAAGGTGTGTCCCTGGCTGGCTGCCCTCTTACATAGGTCCATTAAGGGATTTAAGTTCTCATGTGGCCTGGAGAACACAGGTGTGAGATCCACTGTTCCATTTGCTTAGATATTGTCCCTTGTGTCCACTCATTAAGCCCCCACACAGATGATGGTAACATAGGAAGTTTATTTAAACAAGGTTATGCACAACTCACTGGAAGGCTTCTAAGCCCACTTCTGGAGTAGAGTTTCTCCTGGGCCAATGGAACAGAGGAAATAAGAACTCTGAAGGCTGGGATGTATTTTAAAGGTAAAGAACCCCTGACCATTAGGTCCAGTCGTGACCGACTCTGGGGTTGCACGTTCATCTCACTCTATAGGCCGAGGGAGCCAGTGTTTGTCCGCAGACAGCTTCCGGGTCATGTGGCCAGCATGACGAAGCCGCTTCTGGCGGACCAGAGCAGCGCACAGAAACACTGTTTACCTTTTAAACACTACAAAGGGGGAGGGGAAAGTTAAACAAAACAATACAATAAAATACAAAAACAAAGACACTACATAACACTAACACTAAGACATTAAACTAACAAAACAAAACAAAAACAATTTAAGACATATCAAACAATTTCAATATCTTATCTTTCATTCACTTGTTTCAATGACCTCCTCACACCTCCCTTTTTGTATTCCACTTCAGTTAACTGTTTCAGCAATTCCTTTCCATCTTCCTCTGTTTTCTGTCCTGTAATTATCTTAACATATTCTAACCTTATTTTTTCCCTTTAATGCATTAATAATCTATTTGTACTTAGTTCCTTATAACATTTCTACTAAAGCCATATAACTTCATTCCAACATTTTTCTAACATTCATTGATTTTACAGTATTTCTGTAAATAGTCTTTCAACTTTTTCCAGTCTTCTTCCACCGACTCTTCTCCCTGGTCTCGGATTCTGCCAGTCATTTCCACCAGTTCCATATAGTCCATCAACTTCATCTGCCATTCTTCCCAGGTGGGTAAATCTTGTGTCTGCTGGCGAACCAGAGCAGCGCATGGAAACGCCGTTTACCTTCCCGCCGGAGCGGTACCTATTTATCTACTTGCACTTTGATGTGCTTTCGAACTGCTAGGTTGGCAGGAGCAGGGACCGAGCAATGGGAGCTCACCCCGTCGTGGGGATTCGAACCGCCGACCTTCTGATCGGCAAGTCCTAGGCTCTGTGGTTTAACCCACAGCTTTTACGGCATGGTTAATTTGCAACTCTTGCCCTGAACGCACACCAATCTACATAAAAGCAGCTTTGGTTCATATTCTGCTTGACATCATCTTACAAGGAGAAGGTGGAGCCCGCTGAATATTTTCCTGACATTATAACATTTTAAGTTATAATGCTGTTCTTTAAAGTTTGTTTCCTTTCCTGTCCCTTGTGAGACCTTCGGGGATAAGGCAAGTTAAGTGCCTGAAAGAAATAATAAAACGAGAGCCAGTGATGGATATCTTTTGTCCAGGCTCCTTCCCCCCCTTAATAGAGGCCTTTTATTTGCCTTGAGGGGCTACAATGGCCATAAATTTCCGATTGCCCGCAGAAAGCGCACAGAGTTCTCATTAAGCAATTTCTATGGGAGCACCCTATAAATTATTCTCCTCCAATACAATAGAGAAAGGGATGGAACGCTGCCCAGCGTTAGCACTCTGAACTTTAAAAAGCTGCAGGGTGAAACCATGTGGTTTCTATTACAAGTTTTGTTGAACTAGTCAGAAATATCTGAGCAGTCAGCCACCTGCGGCTTCCTGAATACATCCAGATGTGGAAAAGTGCAGGCTTGCTAATTTTGCAGCATCTTCTCCAAAAAGCAACTTTCTTAGTGAAATGGCTGAAGATCAGACAACCCAAAACAGAGGCCTTCACACTCTTTGCAGAATAGGCGGTTTCTTGGGCAGCAAATATTTCAAGGGCGCTATGGTGGGCAAGAGTCGTGAAAAATGTCTTCCCCTCCTGTCACCGTTAAGCTCCCCACTGCAATGCACCATTTCACTAGCAGTTTCCTCCCCTTGCTCATATTATTTTCCCTAACGCTCATGTAAGCCCTCTATAGCTGCAGTGCTTTCTTTCAGACGGAGCTCACCAGAGCTCAGCTCCAGTACCTCTCAGGTGGGCACCATTGCCATTCTAAGAGAACAAGGGAGAAGCCGTGGTGAGATCTGGCACCTCTTTTCTAGAAAAATAGCACTGAGTAGACGTATAAATTTAGGCTTAGCTAAACACATGAGGGGCCACCAGTTCATAGCTCCGCCCATTATCATTGTTTTTGTTGCCCTCCAGCTCATAAGAACATAAAAAGCGTCTGCTGGATCAGGTCAACTTCCTGTTCAGTCCAACTTCCTGTTCTCACAGTGACCAATCAGATGCCCCAAAGGGAAGTCTGCATGACAGACCTAAACACTACAGTGGTACCTCGGGTTAAGAACTTAATTGGTTCTGGAGGTCCGTTCTTAACCTGAAACTGTTATTAATCTGAAGCACCACTTTAGCTAATGGGGCCTCCCGCTGCAGCACGATTTCTGTTCTCATCCTGAAGCAAAGTTCTTAACCCGAGGTACTATTTCTGGGTTAGTGGAGCCTGCAACCTGAATTGTCTGTAACCCGAGGTACCACTGTACAGTATTCTCACCTCCTGAAATTTCCAGCAACTAGTATCCAGATGCATATTGCCTCTGACAGTGGAGGCAGAAGACAGCCATCACCATTAGTCAGCAGTGAATTTGTCTAATCCTCATTTAAAGTTGCCCAAGTTGGTGGCCATCACTGCGTTTTCAATTCGGCCATACCACCTCTTATTTTCATTTTCTCAAAACTAAACGGTCACAAATGTTGTAACCTTTCCTCATGGAAGAGTTGCTCCAGCCCCGTAGTCAAGTTGGTTGCCCTGCCCAACTCTATAACATCCCATCTGCAGCTAGGAGACTTCCATACCCACAGAGTCACCCCACATGTTTCAGGCCCCTGATCTTGCAGGGTGCTTCCAGTGAGCCTGCATGAGTTGACTAATATCCTCACTTCAGACTGTCACATTCTATGAATCTGCAAAGCTGTTTGCAGTCCAGGAACCATGGAGAGTTGTTTGTCAGACAGTTGGCAAGCCTCCCGCCTTATTATGTAGTGGTTGTGTGTGTGTGTTTGCATTTCCAATAAGGCAGGAAACAAGTGGCCAGACAACTCTTAGGCCAGACTCTGGTAGATTACTATAGACAAGTTGTAATGGTTATATGGGGTTGCTCGTGCGTAAGTTGCCGCCACTCCTGGCTAGGTAGCCTGGTTAAACCTTTCCTGGCTGGACAGCCCTTCACTTCGTGGCTGTTCAGTCGCTAGCAGAATCCGTCAGTGGGCATTTCTTGAACTTCTTCCAGCAAAGAGATTCTTTGACGCCAAGTCTACGCCTACTTTCCCTGCGCGGAAGTCTTCTGCGCAGGGTGGGTGTGGGTAGCGGAGGACCTGTGCTCTCCCCGCTGGTCTCCAGTGAAGAGTCCTGAAGCCCTCTCTCCGATTCCCCCATCCGCCCCCCTTTATGCCTGGTGTTACGCTGATTTCCTTCCCCAGCCGATGAGTCCCCTCTCTCCCTGCTTGGCCCTTCTCCGGCATCGCTTGGGAGCCCTGCCTCCACTTCTGGCTCCGATGTCAGTTCCCTGACACAAGTGGTGCACTGTGTTCGTCTTCAAGTTATGCAGACTTTGCAGACTTTGAAATTAGGGGAAGAAGAACACATTGTTGACGTTCTTACTTACATCAATGCTGCTAGACCTCATTATTGTGTTGTATGGTTACCTAAAGGATCATGGTGGAAGGAAAGAGGCTGCATTTGTTTTCTGTTCGTTTGCAACACTGCCAACAGTGAGGAGAAAGGAACGATCAGATGGGAGTATGCCTATGGCAGATGTGTCATCTGACTTATTGGCCAGGAAAGTAGCCCACAGATTTTCATTCATCCGTGTATCTTCCAATGGTGCACTGAGTGACAGCATGCTAAACTGCAACACACAGTGCAACTATCTCCAAGGAGAAAGTCTTGAAGCTGCACACCTGAAGGGTTCCATGCAAGTAGGGTAGTGGACACCTGGAGATGTGACCACTCAGCATGGTCCTTCTCCCTGCTTCCATGTTGCTCTACACAAGAACTATAATGCCTGAACAGGCGGATAAAGAGAGCCCAGCTACAAAGGTGGATATGGGAATTGACCTTCTGATATTTTTGCTCATGCAGGATTCTCCCATTTTCCCAGGAGCCATGCACTGTAGCCGACAGACCTTGATGTTTAATTCAGCCACCCCTTTATACAACGTTTTCTATTACACATCAATGCAGGGAGAGCATTTGCTTTTTCTATCGTCTCGCTTCTGTCAGCAGACATGTGGAAGTGCTAATAGCTGGAAAAACACATGATGAAAGAAGCTTTAGTGAGTTATGAGAGTCCTTCAGATGTGTGTGATTCAGGATACAGCATGATGCAACTATTTCCCATGCTATTTTAAATGTTGCAGATGGGAACAAGATATATAGTTTGAATTATTGTTGAGCGCTTGGAAAGAAAAACAGGAATCCTTTAAGAGCAATAAAACCCGTTTATCTGCCCATCCTCTTCATTTTAAAAAACTGAAATCCATTGCCTCTATTCCCACACTGTTGGAGACGAACCAGCAAAGAGGAACTGTGTCTGTGTGTTTGCAGTGAAGGCATTGCGATGGCTGGGTATAGAAGGCCAAGTTCTCCTTCTGCTCATACAAAACTTTGGTTTGGGAACTCTAAATTGTCCCCTGGATCCCAATGAAAGTTCATATTTTTACACAACAAAAGAGAGAATACTTAAACATCCGCTCCAAGAACTGTCATCAAAGTAGGACATCATACAGTGGCAGCACCTTGGAGGTCATATTGTTCAACACATGTCAAAGGTCTAGCACTTAGATTTCTCCTTTTGAAGTTGCTGTGAGCTGTTCATCAGGAGATGTGGGTTGAGGTGTCATCAACATGCGAATGACTTCCCTGGCTAAATCTATCCATTGTATCTGGATCAGGAGAAGAAGTTCAGGTGCTGGACCAGGGCTTGGAAGAACTAAAGGCCTGGATGTGGGCAAATAAACTGTTGCACCTCGAGGCCCCCAGGACCCACCCACCCCCAATAACTTTACATGGACACATATTTTAGTTTAAGTTTGGGGGCAAATTTTGGCCACAACTTTATGGAATTACAATCACATGAGCGGTATTGGCTTAGGCACTGACTCCCAACTATAACTGACTCCACCTCTCTGGGTGGTAGTCCAATGGGGTAAACCAAACAAGAGAGCAACGTCGATGTGGACCAACCGAAGCTCACCCCAGGGTTCCTGTGGTCCTGGCATGGCCCTAGCCCCTCAAGCGGGCTTCGGACGAGATCCAGGACCCCCATATTCCTTTAACGGAATACCCAGTTCCTGGAGGGGCAGGCCACACCTCCCCTCCCCACAATCCAACTGAGCCAATGCCTAACCGGGACCTTACAAGTTGTGGCGATTGCTAAGGGGTAGGCAAAAACCAAGTGGCTAAAGCCAATTTGCCAAATGGAAAAAATTCCTACCCAGCCACTGTTCCAAAAAGTGACCCAAACCAAAGCAAGGCCAAATGAAAGTACCTAATTCTAGGAAGGGGGGCGGGTGTCCGGCAACACAACGCTAGTGCCCCTCCTTGCACCACGCTGCCGTATTTAAGTCCCCTGGGATCACGCCAGCCTCCAGGGATTGGCTAAGACAGTCTGGCGTGATCCAGGGGCTATGTCCAGGACTCTTAGCTACTCCCCCAATAATTAACCCCTTTGGGGTAAGTCCCAGGGGCCCACACGCAATCAGGACCCTCTAATAGGAGGATCCCATATGCTTAATCCTAATAAGACAGAGGCGTTAAGTGATCTGAGTGTACTTCCCAGTTTTAAATGCAAAAGAAAAGTGTACTTCAGATACTGGATAGCTCAGTTTGTTAGAGTGTGGTGTTGATAATGCCAAGGCTGCAGGTTCGATCCCCGTAAGGGACAGTTGCATTGCAGGGGGCTGCACTAGATCAACCTTAGGGTCCTTTCCAACTATGATTCTATTATTCTACCAGACGTTTTCCTTAACCAAAGGTCTTGACTGTGCTGGGCATGGGGGTAACCCATGAAACGCGGTCCAGGTCTGGTCCCGAATCCAAGGGTTCTGCAAGGAGACAGTGCAACAGGGCCAAGGCAGGACACGAGGCAGGAAGCCAGGCAGGGTCAGGCACAAGGTCTCAGGCAGGTTCTAGCAAACAGCAATGTTGCTCCTGCAACCTGGGGCAGGGTCCGACAGCCTTTTATCTTTGTCGGGGTAGTGGCTGCTCCTGCCTGATCCCCCGGCAACTCACCTCCCTGTCTCGCCCAAAGGCGAGCACTCCTCCTGCGAGTACTCTCTTCTTCTCTCAGACCTTAGTCTCTGCAGCTCGGGAGATGTCGGTGGGTTGGGTTACTGGACCTAGGGGCCATCTCAGCCTCTCTTTACCCAATTGGTAGTGGAGCAGCTGAAGGCAACGAGGTAATCCCCGCATCTGGCCCCTGACTCGGCCCAGCTGGTGTTTGTTGCAGGGGAACCTGTGCAGACTGGGACTCTTCAGAATCAGGCCCCAGACTAGGTTCAGATGCCGCCTGAGGCAAAGGATCCGGTGTGGACTGAGAGTCCTCTGGTTCCGAGTCTGAGTCCCAGACCATCACATTGACATAGAAAGCACAGTGTACTTATAGAGGAAGATTTAGAACTTTTCCCTTCTTCTTTCTTGGATGCTGCCGGCCCGAATTATCTCAAAACAACAGGAGGGCCAGTATAGAGCATCAAGGCAGCCAGGGAACACAAGCCAGGGAGCTGAGGGATGCTTGGAGGTGGGGGGGGCAATGCCCCCACTTGCCTTAATAGCCAATCCTCCACTGAGGCAGTGATGCGTCCTTGTTTTTAAAGTCTTCAGAAGTAGCCCTTTGTTGTTGTTTAGTCGTTTAGTCGTGTCCGACTCTTCGTGACCCCATGGACCAGAGAACGCCAGGCACCTCTGTCCTCCACTGCCTCCCGCAGTTTGGTCAAACTCATGCTGGTAACCTCGAAAACACTATCCAACCCTACAATGATCAAATAAAGATCTGGTGCCTTGTTCCCCCCTCCTTCCCCCTTCTCCAGTCTGTTTATCACAGCCTGCTGACTTCAAATCACACACACACAGTGCTTGCTCTTGAGTAGTTCCACTGAACCTTTCATCACCACCATTGCGGAGGAAAGTCTGTTGTGAACGGCAGCCACCGAGAATAGCCCTGGTTCCTAATGGAACGTTCCTGTTTGCTTGACACTGCTCTCTCCCGCAGACTGTTCAGTGTTAGACTTAGTAAAAACAGGAAGCAAAGTTAATCTCCAGACATTGCATTTTTATCTACAGCACTTCCACATGTTTGTGCCGCTTCCAGGAACCAAAGCGCTGGCCACGGGTGATGGATGAAGCTAATGTATGAGAGGCAAACTATGACAGAAGACAGGGAAAGAGCATGAAGTAGAGTTCCTAAACAGATGCTCTCCCACTCTTTAGTCGTTCCCTCTGTTCCCCGGCTTTAGTAATATAATATAACCTAAATAGATTCATTGTATGCAGCAAAGTGTTGCCATGTGAGCTCTGGACACTTTGTTCACAATTTAGGAGCAGAGCCAACTGTCTGAGTCCCTCAAAGGATAGCAGATGTGCCTTTCCTTTCAGATCTCCTGTTAATGGTATTTTGACTGCAAGGGAGAAGGAGCTACAATGTAAAAACACAGTTGGTAGTTAGCAGCCTTTTGAGGAAAGATGGCGCTTTTGGCCATCTCTTGAAACACTGTTTTGTGAAATGGCTGGGGAGTGAAAATTCATTTCATTGGCTGCATATTATATAATCATTCCTTCTAACTGGAAATGGGTGGGTCTGTAAGTTTGGGGTTCTCCCAGTTTCTCGTTTTTCCAATCCCAAATTCACTTCCCCGTACCTTACACATCATTTATTTTATTTGTCATCTTTTATTTTGATTCCTCCTGGAAATTCATCAGCATTTTAAAGTGAATTTCTCCTGACAGACACACCACACTTTTTTGGTAGGCGATTTCCCCTAATGTGCACCTTTTTTGCAGATTATTTCCCCCTAATCCCAATCTTTCTGCACCAGTTTGTTTTTAAAATTCATCATTATACTCTGCATTTCTCATAATTTACACATTTTATATCCAATTTTGCCTGTGCATATTTGCAAACAATTTTACTTCCACTAATAGTCATTCTTTAGGCATAATTTGTTATATCCATTTCCCACAGACTTTTGGGCTGGAAAACTACACACACACACACACACACACACACACACACACACAGTGAAATCTGGAGAAGTGAGAAGTGAGAATTTCAAAGGACAGCAGCATTTTGGCTTGCATATTGTTTCAGTAAGTGTGAATTGGGAATGAGATTAACTTTCTTCCTCATCATGTTAAAAAAACACAAACAAACTGGATCGAAGGCCAACGAGACACTTCGGGAGGGAAGAGAGAAATCAGGAAGCTTTCATGAGAGCATCACAGGGGGGATATTGAAGGCAGAAGCACCCTTGGAGGTTTTCGCATTATCTCCATCTTAGATGTTCTCATCCACCTGGCAGGCTACGTCGTCACTGGTGGGAAATGCATCCCTGGGAGTCTGGCAGGAAAGAGAGGGGAGCCTTTCCCCTTCTCCAACTACTGCCAGTTGCATTATCCACCTGTCATTCGGTGTTTTTCTCAAACATTCTCTCTTCCAAAATCAGTCTCAGACTATTGTTCTGATGAAATGAATTATGCTTATCATGTTGTCCTTTTCTTGTGTCTCCTGCTTCCATTACCCATTGATAATCCAGCCACCAGAGCTGGCGCCTATTGTCGTCCCTGACATATGTCTGCCTCCAGGACACAATGCACATTACCTTGCCCTGCTCCTCCCCCCGTTTTTTAAATTCAGTTTTCCAGTTCTTTTTCTTTACTTGTCCCTTTCAAATTCTTTCAGCATGTCAACCGGCAATTTATTTCTTTTTCAAAGTTCCTTCATTTCCCTGTCTTTCTTTTGATGTATACATTTCCCCTACATTTCCCCCCCTTGCTGACATGTTACACCATATTTGTTCCTTCTTGAAAATCCTTTTCATTTATCAAGCTATTCTCCAAGGGCACATTTGTTATTTACGCCATCTCTCTCTTACTCTTCTGAAACAATGTCAATTCATTGCTGTGAGCTTCTGTTCATATTCATCTTCTTTTCACATGACACTTCGTTGCAGAGCAAGTCCTTCTTTTGTATAAAGAAACAGGAATATGACAGCATCTTCATCAATCAGACTAAGTGCTACCTAGTCCAGGATTCTGTTTCTGAAAGTGGGCATTGGGATGTTCCTGGGTGGTGATGTGGGCAGTGGCAAGACCCAGTAGTTTATGCCTAGCATCTAACACCTAGAAATAATTTGTCTCTGAATACATATGCAAACCATCCAAAAGCATCATATTAACATTAACTCTATTATTTTTCTTACCTGTATTATAGCAGGATGGTATGGGTGTGTAGGTGTTAGGGAAGGGGTAATACCTCTAGTCCTTCTGGGGTAGTTTGTCCATCTTTGGTCACCATGCAGCACTCAGCTCTTACCTGTGGCTCCTAAAGGCTGTCACATGCGAGAGCGGCAACACCCCGGAAAGTGGCTTTGATTGGCCAGCTAAATCAGGGGAGGGTAGCCAATGGGTCTCAAAGCATCAGCAAGTTAGGGACTTCCCCTTCATGTGAAGACAGGCTCCGGTGGACTGAGCAGACACGACAAATAGTGGGTCCAATGGTCAAAAAGTGATTTCTGCATGTGCTGTAGAGGGAAGTGAGGGGCAGGTGGGGCTTGTCAACCTGGGAAGGGAGCCCATCTAGGAGAACTCTGATCCTAAACCTCCGCTGCCTTGTGAGATACCTTCATGGGAAGAAAAGGCTAAGGAGTAAACCCTACACTAATCTGGAGTGCAGTTCCTAAGGCAGTCGGGTGGTGCCTATTGTGGCGATCACACAGGGTCCCCGGATGTTTCACCGTCTATTGATCCCTGTGCCACCACTTGATTTCTTGCTGCCACCACCCAGGCCCTACCTGGTACAATACTGAGTCCAGTCAGGGTTAAATTGGAACATAAACTTCTGTTTATTTGTTGCAGTTTAATAACCGTGTGGTTTCATAAACAGTATCGGTCCATTAAATTCATGGGGTGCCTATCCAGTCCTATAACTTCTGCTACCTGCTCTCCCTCACCAAACCACTCCTCAGATATTTACTTGTCTTCCTAGCTCCTAACTGTTCCTGACTCAGCTTATTTCTCTACACTAACTCAACCTACCCACAGACTCTATCCCAGTTCACTCCCACTCCAACCAACTCCCAACGAACACCCCCCTTTGCCCTTCCCAGAACTGGTTTTATAGTCCCTCTGACTCCACCCCCTGGGTCCTGATTGGGTAACCTGTTTAACTATTTCATCTCCAGCACTCTCATATGTACGTCACACCTATCAGTGAGGCTAAGAGGTGGTTCTTGTTTTCTGGGCAGCCCAGGACATCCCTACACACTGCCCAGGGGTATGCCCTTGGGAAGCCACTTCGGTGCTGCTAATGCAACTTTGTTGCCAGGAGAGGGGGTAAACTCCTCTGCCCCATCCTGCCATCCTCTACTGTTACCATCCTTGTCAGAACAACCACCATCCACCAGCTAGATTTCTTGCTGCATCAGATGTTCCCTCACATTCCATATACCTGCTCCACACTGCAGACATTTCTGGATAATGCAAAGTGCTTTGGTGAAACTCAGGTCAGGATTTAGAATTTGGCTCTGTTTGCTTGAAATGACTCATGAGATAAAGTTTACTTCACTGGCATCTGTTACCAAGCTTGGAATTCAGCTGTATCCAGAAATGTGCATTTAACACCTCTAATAAGCACAGGATAACTTGGTATGTGTTATCTTTCTATATTGCCAATGGTAAATAATCTTTATCCTATTTCTGTCTTAGTTCCCTGTTTCTCATCATTTTCTGCGTTCCATTTTTGACACGGTACATAATATTTGCATGAATACCAAACACATCTGCACGCACGCACACACACACACATGCATTCCATATTGCATAGTTTGTGGGCAATATAATTAGCAAGGAAACCTATTCAACTTTCCATTTGATTAATGTATTTTCCTTGATTTTGACTCATTTACTCTCATGGCAGTAATTGCCTTGATATCGGAAAACCTCCCCAACTTGCATCCTGTTGATGGGTCCATCTCAGTACTGGTGAACCCAGTTCTATTTTTTAAAAAAACCAACACCAAACCAAACCTTCATCTTATCAGGAAGTGGCAAAACTGATTTCAAAGGTAGCAACTGAATGAAATCTGTATTGTGTTTACCTATGAATGGCCTTGATGGAGACAGGTTGGCACAGAGTTACTTTTAAGAAGTTGCACATGGGAGAAAATATCTGACCCCCATCATGATCACAGGAAGCAAAGACAAACTGTTGGAATAACTAGGAAGAAGAGCAGTATGACACACAAATACCACAGGGCATTTTCCTGGTATAGCAACTTTAAGAATCTATGGCTATTTCTGCCTTGTTTTCATCTTTCTCCAAATACCGTCTTCCTTTTATCTCATGGCTTTCAGGTTGTAAGCTATCAGGCAGACACTGTCTTGTTTTTACTGACCTTATGTTAGCCATTTTCTATTTACTGCTTCTCACCTAAATGCTTTGAATAAAATGACAGGGTTCCAAATGCCAAGCTGCGCTTCTGTTTTCTTGTGCAAAATCATTGCACAAGAAAAATATAAGCTGCAGCCAGAGAACCTGTTCCACACATATTCTTATTTTACATAGCTCATTATGCCCATAGCTTGGGCACTCATGTATGGAGCTGGGTGAGTAATATTTGTACTTCCCACTCATAGCTTTCTGAGTTTCTTCCTTGAGGTAAAATTTGCACTTGTTTCTGATTTGCATTTTTAGTCTAGTTTGTGTTTTGTTAACCGTAACCTAAGTCTGGAAGAAACTTTGATGGCAGAACAGGAATTTGTTGTATACACTGAAAGAAATGCGATGAAGAAAGTCAACAAACAGTGGCTAAGGGCCAGGAAGGAACATATACCAGGAAGGAACATATACCAAATTGTTTGTCTTTTGAAGGATATAAAAAATCACCTCTGCCTCTCATTAGTCCCCAGGCTTTCTGATATGATCCTAGCTCCTTAAATAAGGAACAGACCAGATAGTAAGGTAAAGATAAAGGGACCCCTGACCATTAGGTCCAGTCGTGACCGACTCTGGGGTTGCGGCGCTCATCTCACTTTATTGGCCGAGGGAGCCGGCGTACAGCTTCCGGGTCATGTGGCCAGCATGACTAAGCCGCTTCTGGTGAACCAGAGCAGTGCACGGAAACGCAGTTTACCTTCCCGCCGGAACAGTACCTATTTATCTGTTGCACTTTGATGTGCTTTCGAACTGCTAGGTTGGCAGGAGCAGGGACCGAGCAACGGGAACTCACCCCATCGCAGGGATTCGAACCGCCACCCTTCCAATCGGTAAGCCCTAGACTCTGTGGTTTAGACCACAGTGCCACCCGCATCCCAGATCGATTTGGTAGCTCCAGGCTAATGCAGTGATTCACCTTCTGCCCCAGATACTAATTTTAGATCTCTAACCCAATTTTCAGGATATGGATGTATGTAACAAAGGCTGATCATATAGTTCAGCTACTCAATACTTACTGAAAGCCCTGATGACAGTTATACATGGGATTATTAAATGAACAAAATTATAATTCACAAAAAGTTTGTAGAATTAGATTGAGTCATGGATGAACTTATGTCCAGAGGTTACGCACAGCTTTTCGATCCCAGCTCTTCTGGACAGGGTAGCATTGTATACTTCGCATCTAAACAATTAACTTTGTCCACGTCACATCCAGTAATCACAGAAGCAGAGGATGGGACACCTATTCCTAGCATGAAATGGAGCACAAAAATGGAGCAGGGAGAAACCATTGCAGCTGGGAGGAATTGCATAATTACAACATATGGAGAGTGAGGCAGGGCAGTTTTTAATATAGGAGTAGAATGGGATGTTATTACTTCAGGGCATCCATCTGTCTCAGGAGAGTCAAACTGTTGGAACAGCACCTGCTGTGGCTGTAGAGGCTGATCAGGAGAGACATGTTTTGTTGCAGCTGGGGCAAATGAAGGCATCTGGTTTTGCTGTTGCAGATGCACCATGGCATTTGTCCTTTCTGCGCTCCTCCCAGTGGTCTTTCCTCCCCTGGTCACTACTGTGGATGTACAACCTGACTGCCTGTCTCCAGGCACTGCGGTCATCTGCAAGGGATTCCCACATGGCGAGGTTAATGTTACCAGCCTTTATGTCATGTTCGCACACATCTTTTTAGTGCAGAGTTGGCCTGCCAACGGGCCTGGTGCCTGTAGCCAGGATTGTGTATGCACAAATCCTGGGTGTGGCTTTCTGATCTTATGCTGCCTATGGTCGGGGTGGCTAACCTATGGACCTCCATATCTTGTTGGACCACAACTCCCATCATCCCTGACCATTTACTATGTTGCTGGGGCTGCTGGTATTGCGGCTCAACAGCACCTGGTGAATCACAGGTTAACCACCCCATAGTCTGCAAGTTCTAGAAATTTTCAGCTTATCTCTGCCCTCAGTCACACTATGAGCACTGGCCCTTTGGTAGTTGTCCCAGTGTATTCACCTTGACAAACGGCATTAATTATGTCAGGAGTCAATTATAGTTTTTGTTCAGTCAAGGACTTCTACCCATGTTTGGCCTTTTATGCAGGCCTCTTGTGGCTCAAACGCAGGTAGGTGCATTTAAAAGAAATACTTGACGTGGCCCAGCTGTGAACGGTCCCTTCTATTTTCAAGACTTAATTTTTACGTACTTCAGCCAAAATAATACACTTCAGAATAATAACGGTCTTTCTGTCTTTCAGACCCAAGAGAAAGCTATGAATACTGAGAACAGAAAGCTGGAAAGTTCTTATTTCAACAGAAATTAGTGTATGCGGGCAAAACTGAACCACAGCTTTGCAATTTATTGTTGTTATTATTGCCCTTTCCTAATATTTTTCTCGAATATACAGGCCCAACACAAATCCGTAAAGCTAGGTGTAGCAATAAAACCAGGGGTGTCTTACCCATAGAGGCTAGTGGTGCAGGGCGCCAGGGTGCCAAGTTCCGGAGGATGCCAGGGAAGAGGCCGGCAACGTGCCCAGCTTTGTGGGGCTGGAAAAGGTGGGCAGTGGCTGGAGGGCAGCTCCTCCAGCGGGGAAGAGGTGGACACTGGACGCGGTGCCTCCCGGCATCAGCTTGCTGCCCTCGCCCGCCTCCATCTGCCATGGCCACCATGGCACGAAGCAGCCAGCTGAGCCAGGAGCCGCCACATCCAGCCTCCACCTCTTCCTCACAGGAGGAGCTGCCCTCCAGCCACTGCCCGCCTCCTCCAGCCCCACAAAGCTGAGCGCGTCGACGGCAGTGCCATCCTCCCTTAAGAAAGGTTGGCGACTTGATCTTTGCACCACGGCGTCAGATATGCTTAAGACGGCCCTGAATAAAACAAAGAAAATCAGCACAATACAAAAATGGTGTATGTGTTGAACTATATGGTCTTAGAGTCCCTTCCAAATCTCCATCACAGAACTCAAAATGAGAAGAAGGAAATGCCTGATTCGGTGGGGAGGAGAAACCACAGTAGCTTCCCATCAAGTGGGCTGCTGTTGCTTTCCTGGAGGGAGAGGTGAGGCAGGAACTAGTGGAGCCAATACAGTTTTCCTGCCAGAGCATTTGCACCACGCTGACCTCCCTGCTACTTCACCCCTCTCCTGTCCTTCTAGGTAAGCTACTATAACCCACTTAGCATAACAGCTGTGCCCCACTTGGTGAACCATTTCTGGAAGATGGTCTTCCAGTTGATATTTTTATTGAAGAAGTGGCAATCCAGATTTGGGGGGGAGGGGCGGGCATAAGCACGAAGAAGACAGACTTACATGTATCTCTATCCAGATGGGGAATCCTGTGCAACAATGGATGCTGTCTACCTCATTCCCCAAACCACATCAACTAGAGCTATGTGCAAATGGCCTCTTGAACTTCTCCTCTCTACCTGTGGCCAAAGAAAGGGGCTTACCATTAGCAGTGGCAGCAATTTATTAACAGCCTGGCCACCATTTTGCACCCTCTAAAATGCCCCAGAAGTAGAGTCATTCCTGGGCATTGTGTTTGTGGGGGATTTATTTATTACTGTGGTACCTCGGGTTAAGTACTTAATTCATTCTGGAGGTCCGTTCTTAACCTGAAACTGTTCTTAACCTGAAGCACTACTTTAGCTAATGGGGCCTCCTGCTGCCACCGCACGATTTCTGTTCTCATCCTGAAGCAAAGTTCTTAACCCGAGGTAATATTTTTGGGTTAGCAGAGTCTGTAACCTGAAGCGTATGTAACCCGAGGTACCACTGGATTTCATAGCATTCATATGCTGTTTGATTGTAGGAAAAATCCTCAAAGCAGAATGATTGCTACCCCAACGCCACCACCAAATTATAGAGAATATTTGGAGTAGATTATGCAAAGCAACCTTGTTTTTTCTAGAAGAGGGGTAAGGAAAAGAAACACCTCAACAATTTTCTCAGGAAAAAAATGTCTTCAGAAAAGATTTGGCTCAGCTCTAAAATAAACACACAGCCTGGGTGGGCATAGCCCTGCCAAATCTGTTTTACTCTCAGCGAGAAGCTGTTTGAAAGAGGGAGCAGAAAAAAGAATCCCCCCCCCCGCTCCAGTCACACCTCCTCATCAAACTAGGAGGGGGTTCACATTAGGATGAAATTACAGTAGGATGTTTAAAATATGTTAAATTAATACGTTATCTGTCTATCTATCCATTTAAAAACCTACTCTCCTTTCTGAGTCATAAGTTCTTATTGTTGTTCCATCAACCCCAACAACACAGAGTTTGATTTTCACCTTTTCTTGATCCATTATCTAGCTTCCTTTATTAAAACAAACAAACAAATTAACACAGTATTTTGTAGGAGGCATCAAAATACATCTCATAGTGAATTCAGTGAGAGTGGGTGAGAGGCTTTTGTGGTGGTTATTTTTAATTTAAAAACTGCTGCTGTTGTTTTGTTTTGCTTAAGACATATTTTATCTCCCCGGGCATTAGAGATATGTTCAAATTTGATTAGCTTCCATCACCTTTCTCGGGGGAAATGGCAGGTGACTAAATCTTTTATTTGGAAAATAGCTGCTTTCAATTAAGCAGGCAGTCTTAGGGGACCTTCACACATGGCATTCCAAATTCTGAACACATGCAGTCCAGTCCTGCTCATTTTTAATCAGAATTAAGTCCCTGCGATCCGAGCTACTGGAGTCAAGTCTGTTTCCATGGGCATCATTCACACAATCTCCCTGGGTTCTGCCTGCATTATGTGCTACATTAGGTGCTGTTGGACTACAACTCCCATCTTCCCTGATCACAGGCCATGCCAGCCAGGGCTGAGATGAGGAAGTATCCAACCATTTCTGGAAGGTCACCAGACTCTCTACCCCGGTGCTAATGTGTGTGATCAACCTTTAATACTCCTTTTCATAGACTTCTTCACATGTGACATTGACTACAGTGGGGAATGCGCTGGCAAAGCAGATCTCTGCAGAGAGCAGTACTGAACCTTCTCCTCCTCAGCTTTGATGGAAGCTATTACACATCATCATGATATCAGGTGGGTGTCCCTGCCCACCTGTCAGAGTTGCAAACGCAACACGCTGGCTAATAACTGTTAGTAAATATATAATCAGTATGATGCCATTCAAAATATATGAATAAGCCACTTCAAAACTATATATATATATAATACAACACATTCCCCACTCTGGAATGCCACAGCTAATTCTCCCCTGGCCTCCTCGCTGACCCAAATAGGACTAATTTAGCCAGATAGCCCTGGTGATCATCTAATGTTTATTGGATAGATTTCCCCTAAATTGATTTTTGAACTTTGAATTTATTGTTATTCACGCTTTTATACTGTATTTTATGCTTTTTTTGTTGTATCACAATTAATGTTTTACATTTGTTGTTAGCCGCCCTGAGCCCAGTTTTCTGAACCGGGAAGGGCGGGGTATAAAATATTATTATTATTATTATTATTATCATCATCATCATCATCATCATCATCATCATCATCATTATTATCTCACAAAATATGCAAGTAACTGCAAGTTGTTATATGTATCAAAGTCAAACAAAGATTCAAACAACCAATGAATAGCAAGGAACGCCAAACTGTCTCTCAAAGGAAGACGTCTCTCCAAAATCTCAAAAGGACAGTGCATCCAGAATAGTTCAACTGTTTTGGAATAAAGTCTTCATCAGCAAATAATTATCAATGAAATACACATACTAGTGAAGATCATACTAGTGGATCAGTGCTCACTGGATAATGTTGCTACTAACTAATAATGTAGTTATTAGCCAGCGTGTTACATTTGCATTTTTGTAGATTGTCACATTTTGCAACACAGGGGTTTGTGTTTGTTCACCTGTCAGAGTTGGCCGCTGGGATGCTGGGAGACAAAGATCTGGCCCATCAAGCCAAAAAGGGTTCGCAACCCTGATGAGACATAGGCTGATGGGTCTCTGTTCTGGCCCAGAATAACTGCAGAGCCAGTGCAAGGTGTCCGCATGCGTGTACAAGTGTTTGTGCAAAAGAATATCTGTTTGTTGATTTGCACAACTCCACCAGTGTGTACACAGATACAGATTGTACACTTGATGACTTACATGTAGAGAACTGTACGAGTATGGAGCTCATTGAACGTAAGATGTGAGCCTCTCTAATACAGTGGTGCCTCGCAAGACGAAATTAATTCGTTCTGCAAGTCTTTTCGTCTTGCGAGTTTTTCGTCTTGCGAAGCAGGGTTTCCCATAGGAATGCATTAAAAATCAATTAATGCGTTCCTATGGAAACCGCCTTCAGACCAGGTCCGGGGACAGTCTGTCCCCCGACCTCTTCTGAAGGCTGGCGGGGGGCGAAAGTCTTTGCTTCCCCCCCCGCCTGCCTTCCCGGGACAGCGGAGACTTTTCCGCTGTCCCGGGGCGATCTTAAAATGCTGGCGGGCCGCAGCGAAGGATTCGCTGCCGTCCCCAAGCATTTTAAAAGCCCCCGGGACAGCGGAGACTTTTCCGCTGTCCCGGGGCGATTTAAAAGCCCCCGGGAAGGCAGGGGGGGAGCAAAGACTTTTGCCGCCCGCCCGCCTTCAGAAGAGGTCCAGGACCTCTTCTGAAGGCTGGCGGGGGGCAAAAGTCTTTGCTCCCCCCCAAAGCCGTCCGGGCGCTTTTAAATCACCCCACACAGTCCCGGGGCGATTTAAAAGCCCCCAGTTAGGCAGGCAGGGGGGGCAAAGACTTTTGCCCCCCGCCAGCCTTCAGAAGAGGTCCTGGACCTCTTCTGAAGGCTGGCGGGGGGCAAAAGTCTTTGCTTCCCCCCCGCCTGCCTTCTAAAGCCGTCCGGGATAGCGGGAAGCGCTTCCCTGCTATCCCGGACCGTTTTTAAAATGCTGGCGGTGGGGAGCAAAGCCTTTCGCCCCCGCCGGCCTTCCTGGACCTCTTCTGAAGTCCGGAGGGGGGGGAAGGCTTTGCTCCCCACCGCCAGCATTTAAAAGAGGTCCCCGAGATTTCCCTATGGGCTTTCCCCTTGCGATGCAAGCCCATAGGGAAAATCGTCTAGCGAAGCGTCGCAAAAACCGAAAAACCCTTTCGTCTTGCGGGTTTTTCGTCTTGCGAGGCATTCGTCTTGCGGGGCACCACTGTATGTTCATCAATAAGGGGCTGAGATGCATAAGAAGACAGGACTCCTACACTTTTGATAGTTGTGTGGAAGAGGGGATTAGGTGCTGAAATCCCCTGTTCTACACAATTATTGAAGATGCAGAAGTCTTGACTACTTGTGCATCTGGCTATTCTATCTATTCAGCAGATTCCTCCTCCTCCTCCTCCAATTGCAATAATGTCGCAGAAAGATGAGTCACTACGATGACAGCCTACGTTTAGGGTGACTTCAAATATTAACCCACAGAGATTAAATGCATAACATTTATTATTGTTATGAAACTGCCAGCATACAAAAAATAACCATCATAACATGCAGATCATCCTATTTTTGTTTTTTTTTTCATTTAAAAAATACGTATACTGTACAGTGGTACCTCGGGTTTAGTACTTAATTCGTTCCGGAGGTCTGTTCTTAACCTGAAACTGTTCTTAACCTGAAGCACCACTTCAGCTAATGGGGCCTCCTGCTGCCGCCGCACCTCCAGAGCACGATTTCTGTTCTCATCCTCTTAACCGGAGGTACTATTTCTGGGTTAGCGGAGTCTGTAACCTGAAGCGTATGTAACCCAAGGTACCACTGTACTATAATTGAAATTGATAAGTAACAGTCAGACTTCCATCCATGAAAAAAATATATACAATTTAATATTTCATATTCAAGTGATTTATCAATCCACTCCACTTTTCTACAAATGTTCCTTCTTTAAATCACTTACAGTATTTGTTAATTCAAAAGGTTTGTTAGAAAAGCCTTAGTTGAGACTCACTCATAGCAAGATGATCTTAATGGATATTTAAAGAGGCTCTCAATGATTTCACTTGTCATGCAATGATAAGTAAACAACTTGCCATTGCTATTTACTCCTGCAAGAGGCGATTCTTCAAAACAATACGCTAGGATTCAAGGTAATACTATATTGGGCCATCTCTTTAGCACAGGCTTCCTCAACCTCGGCCCTCCAGATGTTTTTGGCTTACAACTCCCATGATCCCTAGCTAGCAGGACCAGTGGTCAGGGATGATGGGAATTGTAGTCTCAAAACATCTGGAGGCCCGAGTTTGAGGAAGTCTGCTTTAGCACGTCCAAACTGTTAAGTTGTGGGTGAACATATCAGACGACACAGCGATTCTTCAGACAGCTCTTGTTTATCCACAGGCCAGAACAGAACTGAACTGAAGGGTTCAGCCAACCTGCTTATATAGAGCTCAACTACAAAGCAACAGTAACAACTTTCTGTAACTATCCAATCACTGAATGTCACTCTCAATTCCTTATTTGCATATGTGGACCTGAGTGAAAACTATCCACAGAATCCCCCTGCTGGTCCAGGGTGAGAACTTCAGTACATAACACAAACCTCTTGCTAAAATCATTTGACAAGAGGACAGATAAGACATGCCTTAAATTTTCCTGTTGGGCTCGACACCTCTAAGCATTTGTCCTCCTAGACTTTCTTATCCAAATTAACACACCCAAGATCTGCAGAGGAGGCCCTTGTATGCAGAAGGACCTCATTGCTCTGCCAATGGATATAGCTTGCTGCACAGTGATGAGGCCTCCTCCATGCCAGTACCTAATTTGTGGGATTTTCTCCCTTTCAAGGTGTGTGTGTGTGGCACCACTGATACCTGGCTTTTGGTGCAGCCTAAAAAGTACCATTTCACCCAGGCCTTGTGAGGGAAACAGATGTAGCAATGCAAGTCACCTCCTCACGAACAACTAGCCTAGTGGCATGGCTCTGGCTTCCAGCTTCCTCCTCTCAATATTGCCTTTGCAGAACACAGCAGGGAGGAAGATGGGAACAAAGCCAGAATTATTCAGCTCTGGCTCCACCTGCTGTTGACCTCCTTTGCCCTTGGCTCATCAGTCCCAATGGTCACCAATATGGCTGCCACCAGGTAAGAGTTGAGGGAGGACCATGGAAAACACAAGAACTACCCACCCGGGAAGAATGGCAGATGAAGGTGATGGACTACATGGAATTGGCTGAGATGACTGGCAGAATCCGAGACCAAGGAGAAGAGTCGGTGGAAGAAGAGTGGAAGAAATTTAAAGTTTATTTACAGAAATATTGTAAAATTAAGGAATGTTAGAAAGACGTTGGAATAAAACTATGTGGTTTTAGCAGAAAAGATATAAAGGATTAAGTAAAAACGAGTTGATGGAAGAAGAGAAATTAAATTACAGTATATTAAGATGGAAAGGATTTGCTGAAATATCTAACTGAACTAGAATACCAAATGGGAGGTGTGAGGAGGTCAAGGAAGTAAGTGAATGAAAGCAAGTAAAGGGTTTTTATGTACTGTTTTCTTTTATTTATTGTTTTTGTATTCTTTTTGTATTCTTTTTTATTGTATTGTCTGTTTTTTACTTATATTTTTTCTTCATTTGTTTTTTCTTGTTTTTCTGTAACCTTTTTAAAAATCTTAATAAAAAATTATATATATATATATATATATATGCTTTCGTAGATTTTCACGGGTACAGGAATGCAGGTTTTGGTGTCCTCGGGTGTCTTCCCGTGTAAAAGTTGGGGTGTCTATGCGACGTTTCGACGAGGTCTCACTCGTCATCTTCAGGCTGGTGCTTTCGGCTTCTTGTTACTGGAACAGAGCAGGATCTCAGTGTTTTAGTTCCTATAAATACTGTTGAGGGGGTGTGGTGTATAGCCTCCAATGTTCTGGGCAGAGAGGAAGTTCCCAGGCTAGTGTGCCTTTTCTTCTTTTGTTCCTTAATTACTTGAGGGATATCTTGAGTGATTTCTTGAGTGATATCCTGAGTACCACTTAGGTGGGTCATTAGGTGTGGATTAGTTGCTAAAGTCTTTGTGTCTTGACCTCTTGAACTTTGTGAAGAGTTTTTCTGAGAAGATGGCTGTACTGCACTTAGTTGTGCTCTGGCTTGGCTTCGTGTATAGGGGCGAGCTGTGGTTTTGTGGCCTGTGTCAGCCAGATCTGTGTAGGGATTGCAGGGGGGTGCAGCATCCGGAGGTGCCACCATGGTTTGGCTACTGGATGGTGTCTGTAATTTATCTGTGGAGAGGGTCTGGGTTTGGGTCTGGTGTGGTTGATTGGTGATGGCGTTCTGTGTGCCTCTGGATCTGGTGTCAGTTTTTGTGGGGAGGGCTAATTTCCAGATGTCTGGCAAGCGGGATGTGTCGTCACGCTTGTTCATGTTGTGAGGGTGTTTCTCTATCTCGATGGCTTCCATGATTATTCTCTTGTGGTGATGTTCCATGTTAAAGAGCAATTTGGAATCTGCAAAATTAATTTCGTGTCCTGTTTCTTTCATGTGTTGGAAAAGAGAGGAAGTTTTTTCTTCTTTTTTGACGGCATTCTTGTGTTCTGCGATACGTGCATTTATTCGTCTGTTTGTTTGTCCAATGTACGTGGCTGGGCAGACTTTGCAGGGTATTTCATAGACCCCTTGGTTTTCCAACTGGATTTTATCCTTGGGGTTTCTGAGGATATTGGCTATTTTTTGGTTGGTGCAAAAGGCTGTTTTGATATTGTGTTTATGGAGGATTTTGCTAATTTTATCTGTAGTGCCCTTGATATAAGGAAGGAGGGCCATGCCATTGTTTTCTTCTGTGTCTTGGTTTTTGGGGGGTGTTTCTTTTTGGATTAGCTTCGTAACCCTGTTTTGCTGGTATCCATTGGCAATTAACACATTTGAGAGATTCTGTAACTCAGTTGTCAAGTGGTCTTTGTCAGCCAGGCGTTTGGTTCTGGAGATGAGAGTCTTGGCTACGGAGTTTATTTGTGCAGGGTGGTGGTGTGATTGTGCATGTAAGTAGCGGTTGGTGTGTGTTTTTTTCCGGTAGATAGTGTGTCCTAGGGAGCCATCAGGTTTTTTGTAGATTAGGACGTCAAGGAAGGGAAGTTGGTTGTTGGCTTCTATTTCCATAGTGAATTGTATTTTGGGGTGTAGGCTGTTGAGATGTGTGAGGAAGCTATCCAGTTTTTCCTTCCCGTGTGGCCAAATTACAAAGGTGTCGTCAACATATCTGAGCCAAAGTTTGGGTTTGTGTTCTGACTTGTCTAAAGCATTGGTTTCAAAGTGTTCCATGTACAGGTTTGCGATGACCGGTGAGAGGGGTGATCCCATAGGTGCTCCTTCTATCTGTTTGTATCTTTGTCCATTGTGGATGAAGTACGTGTTGGTTAGGCAGTGGTTGGTCAGGTCCAAGATGTATTCGGGGGGATTGTATTTGTTTTGAATGGCTGTCAAGGCTTCATTAATGGGCACTTGTGTGAAGAGAGATACAACATCGAAGCTCACAAGTAGGTCATTAGGATGTAGGTTTTGCTTCTTTATTGTTTCTATGAACTGGAAGGAGTTTGTAACGTGTGAAGAGATGGATTCTGCATAGGGCTGAAGTTGCTTGGCGAGAAATTTAGCGAGATTTTGTAGAGGTGAGCCTATGGAGCTGACTATTGGTCTGAGTGGTGTTCCTTCTTTGTGTATCTTGGGGAGGCCGTAGAGTTTGGGGCATCTGGATGATTTTTCTCTGGGGATGATTCTTAGCTGGATTTCTTCACTGATAGGAGAGGCTTTTATTTTGGATTTGGTGGTTTTTTCCAGATAGGTGGTGGGATCTGTTTTTATAGGTTGGTAGGTAGGATCTTGGAGTAGATTTGATAGTTTTGCTTGGTAGTCCGATGTGTTCATCACAACAGTGGCATTACCTTTGTCTGCTGGGAGAATGATTATGTTGTTGTCTTTCCTCAGGTTGGTGAGTGCTTTCTGTTCTTCTTTGTGTAAATTGCTTCTGGGTGGTTTGCTGGAGCAGAGGATGTTGGTGACTTCAAGTCTGATTTTATTGGCTTCATCTGGGTTGATTTTGGTTAGGCTAGCTTCGACTCCGCATATGATGTTTTCCGTGGGGATGCGTCTCGGGGCGACTGCAAAGTTGAAACCTTTGGAGAGTACTTTGGTTTCAGTTGTGGTGAGGATCCTGTCTGATATGTTATGTACTGTTTGTTTCATGGGTTGTTGTGGAGGGTGGCTGGGCTTCTGGCGTTTCTCTAGTTTGTGGAGTTTGTTGGTGTGTGTGTCTGTCTTATGTGAGGTCTCCGTTTCAGCTCTCCAGACGGCTAGTTGTTTGCATTTGTCCCAGAGTGCAGGGTGGATTTTGTTACAGAGTTTGAGGTGAAGAGTGAGCAGATCTTTGTTGGTTTGGTTTAGTAGGTATCTTTTCTTGTGTAGTTCGTTTCTGATTAGGGATAGTTCAGTTCGTTTCAGGATCCTTTCGGTAGCTGGGGTTTTAGAATGGAATTTAAGTTGGAAGCATGTGGGAATTAAGTTGTTGTCTCGGCAGTTGCGTAGGAACAAGAGATCACATAAGATGGTGGCTCTTCGGACTTCTAGTTTCTCGTAGGTTCTTGTCAGCTGGAAGGTTTCCTCCCCGTAGAGGTGAGATATTTGCTTTCGTAGATTTTCACGGGTACAGGAATGCAGGTTTTGGTGTCCTCGGGTGTCTTCCCGTGTAAAAGTTGGGGTGTCTATGCGACGTTTCGACGAGGTCTCACTCGTCATCTTCAGGCTGGTGCTTTCGGCTTCTTGTTACTGGAACAGAGCAGGATCTCAGTGTTTTAGTTCCTATAAATACTGTTGAGGGGGTGTGGTGTATAGCCTCCAATGTTCTGGGCAGAGAGGAAGTTCCCAGGCTAGTGTGCCTTTTCTTCTTTTGTTCCTTAATTACTTGAGGGATATCTTGAGTGATTTCTTGAGTGATATCCTGAGTACCACTTAGGTGGGTCATTAGGTGTGGATTAGTTGCTAAAGTCTTTGTGTCTTGACCTCTTGAACTTTGTGAAGAGTTTTTCTGAGAAGATGGCTGTACTGCACTTAGTTGTGCTCTGGCTTGGCTTCGTGTATAGGGGCGAGCTGTGGTTTTGTGGCCTGTGTCAGCCAGATCTGTGTAGGGATTGCAGGGGGGTGCAGCATCCGGAGGTGCCACCATGGTTTGGCTACTGGATGGTGTCTGTAATTTATCTGTGGAGAGGGTCTGGGTTTGGGTCTGGTGTGGTTGATTGGTGATGGCGTTCTGTGTGCCTCTGGATCTGGTGTCAGTTTTTGTGGGGAGGGCTAATTTCCAGATGTCTGGCAAGCGGGATGTGTCGTCACGCTTGTTCATGTTGTGAGGGTGTTTCTCTATCTCGATGGCTTCCATGATTATTCTCTTGTGGTGATGTTCCATGTTAAAGAGCAATTTGGAATCTGCAAAATTAATTTCGTGTCCTGTTTCTTTCATGTGTTGGAAAAGAGAGGAAGTTTTTTCTTCTTTTTTGACGGCATTCTTGTGTTCTGCGATACGTGCATTTATTCGTCTGTTTGTTTGTCCAATGTACGTGGCTGGGCAGACTTTGCAGGGTATTTCATAGACCCCTTGGTTTTCCAACTGGATTTTATCCTTGGGGTTTCTGAGGATATTGGCTATTTTTTGGTTGGTGCAAAAGGCTGTTTTGATATTGTGTTTATGGAGGATTTTGCTAATTTTATCTGTAGTGCCCTTGATATAAGGAAGGAGGGCCATGCCATTGTTTTCTTCTGTGTCTTGGTTTTTGGGGGGTGTTTCTTTTTGGATTAGCTTCGTAACCCTGTTTTGCTGGTATCCATTGGCAATTAACACATTTGAGAGATTCCGTAACTCAGTTGTCAAGTGGTCTTTGTCAGCCAGGCGTTTGGTTCTGGAGATGAGAGTCTTGGCTACGGAGTTTATTTGTGCAGGGTGGTGGTGTGATTGTGCATGTAAGTAGCGGTTGGTGTGTGTTTTTTTCCGGTAGATAGTGTGTCCTAGGGAGCCATCAGGTTTTTTGTAGATTAGGACGTCAAGGAAGGGATTAGCCCTCCCCACAAAAACTGACACCAGATCCAGAGGCACACAGAACGCCATCACCAATCAACCACACCAGACCCAAACCCAGACCCTCTCCACAGATAAATTACAGACACCATCCAGTAGCCAAACCATGGTGGCACCTCCGGATGCTGCACCCCCCTGCAATCCCTACACAGATCTGGCTGACACAGGCCACAAAACCACAGCTCGCCCCTATACACGAAGCCAAGCCAGAGCACAACTAAGTGCAGTACAGCCATCTTCTCAGAAAAACTCTTCACAAAGTTCAAGAGGTCAAGACACAAAGACTTTAGCAACTAATCCACACCTAATGACCCACCTAAGTGGTACTCAGGATATCACTCAAGAAATCACTCAAGATATCCCTCAAGTAATTAAGGAACAAAAGAAGAAAAGGCACACTAGCCTGGGAACTTCCTCTCTGCCCAGAACATTGGAGGCTATACACCACACCCCCTCAACAGTATTTATAGGAACTCAAACACTGAGATCCTGCTCTGTTCCAGTAACAAGAAGCCGAAAGCACCAGCCTGAAGATGACGAGTGAGACCTCGTCGAAACGTCGCATAGACACCCCAACTTTTACACGGGAAGACAACCGAGGACACCAAAACCTGCATTCCTGTACCCGTGAAAATCTACGAAAGCATATATATATATATATATATATATATATATATATATATATATGAGTTGAGGGAGGACCAGGTTGTCATTCATCAGAGATAATGGGACAGCCCCACTTCCTTCCTCTTCTCTGCATCTTCTCAGAAGCATCACTTTGTTGTTTTCGGATTGTGATGGAAGTTTAACAGCAAAGCTATTGCCACTTTTTATTACAAATAAAACTATTTAGCAGAGCTCATTTAGTATGAGGGCGAAAGATAAAAGTCTTATCAGACAAGAAAGTAATTTTACACTCTTTCGTTCTTCAGGGCCTGTTATTTAAATATATCTATATACGAGATGGCCATTAATCTTTAACAAATGATTTACTCTTAATTCTCCAGAAAACCCATTTAGGCCTTGGAGGCAATTAATATGCAAACATTCAAAGACATCTCCCCTGTGTAAAAACTTTATGTATTAGTGAGTTTGGGGTGCCTTTTTAAAAAGACAGTTCCACACAGCCTGAGCTCTATTTTTTAAGGATCAAGAGCCTGGAGAGAGAAAATTTAAAAAGTCAAGTCATTATTTCCCAGTAAACACTGCGGTATGTGATGCAGAAAAGATCATCACCACAAAGAGTTGTGTTTAAGTTGGGTCCTGAAATATGTCAACTCTTGCTAGACTGCATTACCCTGTGAATAAACCACATGCTAAGAGAAAGGACAGGTACATGGGTAGTGCTGGGGGTTAAACCACAGAGCCTGGGACTTGCCGATCAGAAGGTCGGCGGTTCGAATCCCCGTGACGGGGTGCGCTCCTGTTGCTCGGTCCCTGCTCCTGCCAACCTAGTAGTTCGAAAGCACGTCAAAGTGCAAGTAGATAAATAGGTACCGCTCCGGTGGGAAGGTAAACGGTGTTTCTGTCCGCTGCTCTGGTTTTGCCAGAAGTGGCTTAGTCATGCTGGCCACATGACCCAAAAGCTGTACGTCGGCTCCCTCGTCCAATAAAGCGAGATGAGCGCCACAACCCCAGAGTCGGCCACGACTGGACCTAATGGTCAGGGGTCCCTTTACCTTTACCTAAGAGAAAGGACAGCTATTGAAATGCACACACACACACATATATATTCACATTTTGTTGAAAGTTTTCTGCATAAGATATGAGAAAAATCTAAAAAAGAAAAATGAGGAAAGGAAGAGAATAAAGGGGGGGGGGAGAAGGAAAGGACATTACAAAGTCCTCTATCAAAATTAAATCTTAACCCTTATTCTGCACACCGAAAAGTGAGCCCTTCATCTTTAATCCATCGCCTTCTTGTGTGTATCTTCCTGGATATAAGATAGAGAACTTCAAATTATAGAACAAAATGTAAGTATAACAAGAGGAAAGAAAAAGAAATCACAATCACACAAGTAAATCATCATCATAATAGTCCCCCCCCCCATTTAAAAGGCCATAGATTGTTTAATGGCTGAAGGTCTGGTTAAAGAGGAATGTTTTCTGCTAGCACCTAATGATGGGCCAGGCAAGCCTCTCTGGGGAGAGCTTTCCAGAAATGGGGAGCCATCACAGAAAAGGCCTGTTCTTGTGTTGTCGCCTTCCCAACTTCTGAGGGAGAGGACACACAGGGGAGTCTTAAATGACAAGTGCAGTTTGCTTCATATGGGGATCCTGAGGTCCTGAGTCATGTAAGAAACTCATGTTACTATGGGTGAGTTAAAATGTATAAAAGATTTTAGACGCACTGCCTTCCATCCTTACTCAAAGGTAAGTCCCACAGAACTCAATGAGCCTTGATCTCTATTTTAAGTGTTTAAGAATGTAGCTTAATGATGCTAAAGGAAAATAAACAGAAAATTCCTAACCAGCATATTTTAAAAACCCAGTTAATTATATGGTTTACTCATTGATCTTCACTTTTCCCAATGCCTATTTTTGTTAGAATTATGAATTGCAGCAATTCATCCATTCTTCTCCCCTTTTCCCACCAATTTTTTTTAAAAAACTGTTTTAATGTCAGAAATATCTGTCTTACTGCATTCTTAGGTGCAATGGCCACATAAATATTTTGCCATTCTTCATCTCCCCTGTTCCAAGCAAGTCTGCAGGTAGGAAAAAGGTGCTTTGCTAAGGAGTACAAGTTTATCTGGGCAAACTGAAGAGAAGCCATGACCAGATGAGGAAAATTGCCCTGTTACTTTTGACATTGCTCATTGAGAACAGGATTTTTATGTACTGAAGTTCTCACCCTGGGCCAGCAGGGGGATACTGTAGATAGTTATGCAAATGAAGGATCGAAAGTGACGTTCAGTGATTGGATAGTTTGTATGCAAATGAAGGACCGAAAGTGACGTTCAGTGATTGGATAGTTTTAGAAAGTTGTTACAGTAACAAGGTACTGGAGCTCTATATAAGCAGGCTGACTGAGGCCTTCAGTTCAGTTCTGTTCTGACCTCTGAAATAAACAAGAGCTGTTTGAAGAATCGCTGTGTCGTCTGATATGTTCACCCACAACTTAACAGGGAGAATATTCTATGGGAGCAGTGGGGGCTGCCTATGTGGAATGCCAGAGGCATTTTGTATGGCATACAATAGTCCTACATATCTGCACACACTGAACTTCCCAAAAAATATACTTCCCCCAAAATAAAAAAGGGACCAAGAGTTCCAGAGCTTGAAAAGTGCCCTAAAGTCATGTGTACATAGCACTGAGGGCAGGGAGGTGAGGGGAGTTTTCCTATTGCAATGTGAATAATAAGGAATTCTTCATGCCAACGAAATCACTTCAGTTTCAGTTTTCACAACATTTTCACAATAAAGAATAAGAAAATAGTTCACGGAAGGCCATATTCATTGTTTCTAAGTAACAATATTCATTGTTTCTAAGTTTCCACAGCTTTCTGTATTTCAGTATTCTCAGCTGTACACGCAGAGATAGGACCGACATGTTTGACTAACTTTTTACAAAGCTGTCCCACCCTGATGACATCATCAAACAGAACAAAAGTTAACTTTTTCTACCTCACAACATTTTGCCTATTTATGCATATTTGAAAATGTAATCTGTGCAATTCTCACCAGGGATACAAAGTTAAATGCTGAGAGTATTTTTATTCACGCTGTGGCTTCCACAGCAATACTGGGACATATGGCACTTCACTTTCAGGGCTGGCGAACCCATGAGGTAGACTGAGGCAGCTGCCTCAGGCAGCAGAATCCAAATGACACCTTTTGCAGGCAAACACACTTTCCTGTTTGGCCTCAGGCAACAAAGCAGGATGGGTCGGCCCCCATTTAGTGAGATTCAGTTTTGTTTAATTGCATGACTCTTTCTATTCTTAGAGAATGTTGTAATTGCAGGTTTTTCCCCAGCTAGTCACAGTGGTAGACTGCTGTCTTGCCAAAGGGAAAGGGATTCTTTCTGGGTTCAGGTAGGCAGTTACAGACACCAGGTCAGTTCCTTTAACAGGATTTATTTGCTAGTCAATAACACAAAGCAAAGAATAATCAAAAGCAGAGGTCTCATGACCATTGCCAGTTGCTTGAAAAGCTGTACCAGAGTAGCAGCACATCCTCACAGTCTAAAGCTCATATTTATACTATTTTGGTGTGGGAATATGAAGGACAGCAATATCTCCATGGTCAGACAAGAGATACCAATGGTATAACCCACCCCTAGGTTGGGATGAGGCTCTTAATCTCAGGTTTGTGAGTTCAAGCCCCACACTGGGCAAAAGGATGATCTTCGTCATCCCTTCCAAATCTACAGTTCTGTGAATCTATGATTCTAACTCCCCGCCTTATGTGCTACAATACCAATTTCCTAAGTTATTTATTTGCCTCACACAGATCCAGCCTCACATACAGTTTCTAAAAGAGCAAATCTTGGGCTCACATACCTTCCCCTGATGTGCACAGAGCCTTCAGGTGCCTACCTAAAAAGGCCCCATTAACGTCAGACTTCTAGTGCGCAGGCCTGGGTTCATATTGAAGGCTTGCTGACCTCAAAATACAAGAAAGTTCACCCTCCATTCCTCATGGATTCAGTGACAGGTGACTCTTACTTCAGCACCAGCGATGGCACAGTGCCTTCCACTGCACTTGAGGGCAGCAGGCTAAAGTTATAGGGAGAAATGCAGGGTGAGAGTGCTGCACCTTTGCCCTCCAACAGAAGGGAACAGTTGAGGGGCTCAGAAGGAAGAGGAAGAGGTTGCTACTACTGGTCCCCTTCAGCAACAACTTCTTGAGTTGGTAGATCTGGCCTGTTCATTAGGTGTGATGAAGCAGCTGCCTCAGGCAAGCCCAAGAAGTGGCGTCCCATCTGCCCCACTGCTGCTGCTGCTGCTGCTTGTTTTTCTTCTTCTTTTCCCTCATGAATGCATTCAAGTAGCAGAAAGTCCTCCAAATTCTATGAAATTCAAAGTTTGTCTCTTAACTTAGTGAACTTTAATTACTCCAACATCAAAGAAAGATGAATGTTCAATGAAGTTTGGTCTACTTTGTTGTTCTTGATGTGCTTCCTTCTCTTTCTCTCATTAGTGAAACAAAAATTTATTTTGGATTAAAACATAAAAGGGCAACTTGAGGGCACTTCAGAAAGAAGAAAAAATAGAGAAAAATGTGACAGAATTCCTTTGGATTCTCTACTTTAACAATTGCATGTATTCACAAGCTGCTTTCATCCAAATGCTTTGTCTTGATCATGCAATTAATTCCACCGCAAAAAAATCTTTCTCACACCGGAAGGGTCCACTGAGATGAAATTATTACTATAAAAAGAATTTGGCACTTCCTTAGAAGTATGTGACACCTATAAACTCCTAACGGTTGTTGTTCTTTTCTGCAAAGAGAAACGATTTGTCAGATTTCTGCCAAGGGGATCACTTCCCAGAATTAAGTTGTTGGAGAAGATGTATTGGTATAGCGGTAGTCACCACAATGCCCTCAATATTGTGGGCCTGTTCCCATCAGCACCAGCCAGCATGGTCAGCGGTCAAGATATGTTGCTATAGTCCCACAATATCTAAGGGCACCAATTTGGCTATGCTTGTAATCGTGACTCTCAATGCAAGAAATCTTGTAATTGTAAAGATTGTCACAAAATGTCACCCAAAATAAAAACTGAGGTTCTTCAGCTGGAACATGTGAGAAACAATGGAAGGGTGCTGAAATAGGTTTTATGCAATTAGCAAAATTATTTAGTTAGGAGCCACATGCTTTGTAGGAAAAGAAATACACAAGAGCCAAGCATTTGTTGCATAGTTGTTGCCCTGAGTCCTGCCAGGTTCTTCTCTCATGCACAGTTCTACCAAGAAGGTATTACTTGGTACAGAGAGACTAGGATCTGGGGGCAAGAAATGTAACAGAGCTCCAAATGGGCAGGTGTAGAGCAAGATGGGTGGGCTGTCAGATAGGAAGCAGAGCTATGGTGCTGGGACTACCTTTGCCTGGGAAGTTGAAGAAACTGGTCAGGTAGGTCTTAGTCTTTTCACATGGCTTTCCCACCCTAACAGCCTCTCCTTTCTGCCCGATGCCCAACTTCTGACAGCCAAGGATTGCTCTTGGCCATCCAACCCAACTCACAGCAATCTGTAGCTGTCTGTATCTGACTTGTCCTATGACCAAGTCCCTTTGAATTTGCCCAGCTTGGCTCAGGCCTCCACCAAATCTGGTGTGCAGCCCCAGTATTTATGTCCAAACCTACTTATTTTGTTAAAGTTTGCAATATGAAGTATGAATTGGGCTCCATTCAGTCCTGTGCTGATCTCTTTGTATACAAACTGCGGCGATAGATTATGCCCTATGTTTATGTATCAGGATGACACTGTTGTGAATACTAGAAAACTTCTTCCCCCCCTTCATAATGCAAACATGCCAAAATATTTCCCAGCATCCCAGAGAATTGTGTTCTAATCCCCAGAATTTCAATGACACTACTGCAAGATCCAACGGGATTATGATCTCATTGGTTTTTCCATTTGTATTTAGAATTCCTACCACGAAATGCGCCCTGAGCTATTTTTTTGCTGAGCATCATAGTTTATATTTCTGCAAACACTGTGCAAATGATGGTATTGCGTAAGCTATTACTCCTCTGCCTAAATGCATTAGCAAGAGACAGCTGCACAGTCATTTATACCATGGGATACAATACCCTAATTAAGTGAGGAGATGAGAAAGGTGGTAGAAATGAAGTGTCACCTATTCATATGGTTGCTGTCAGCTTCGAATCTGATTGTATCGATAGACAGAACAATTCAGTATGTCTCCCCTCTGCATTTACACAATACTCTTGACACTTCGATATTTCCCCCCCCCCCAAGTGCCGCATATTACTTGTCAAAAGGAAGAATACATTTTCTAAGCAGGCAGTTTCCATGCTGACAGCATCTAACAGGCATGTAGACTAATCCCAGGTCACAGAGAGGGGACTTCCAGTGACAGGGTGAAGGTGGCAAATAAGAGCTCCCACAGGGTCTGTGGGATATGTCCAGTGTGGATGGGTGAACCAGAACAATCACAGAATTGTAGAGTTGGAAGGGACCACAGGATCAACTCCCTACGGTGCAGGAATCTTTCACCCAACATGGGGCTCAAAAAGAGTCTCGTGTTTTACTAGATGACATACAGCTATGTGTGATGGCCTGAGATTCGTACTCAGATGCTGAAACCTGAGGGATCCCAGCCTGCACACGATTCCCTGCCTCCAGAACCAGCTGAGCCGGGGCTGGGGCATGAGCCTGAAGGGCCCTCACCTGTGCTAGGTCCTCAGGTGCAGGCACCAGCTGAGTCTGCTCTGGCTCCTGAGGTGATGGAGGACCCATCGCCTGCAGGTGCTCCACTCTCAGCCCTGTCAGGGGAAGAGGAGGTTGCCTCTGGGTCCGGTAACCCTCCAGCCTCTCCTGAGCTGCAGAGGCTCAGGGCAGAGAGGAGGAAGGAACTAAGTTCCCGCAGGAGGAGTGCTCACCTCCAGGCCAGGAGAGGCGAGTCACCAGAGGATTGGGGCCACCCTATGCCTCGGGGCAGATAAAAGCCGGCCAGCCCTAGTCCCAAGTTGTGGGAGCAACGTTGTTGGTTGCTAGTTCCTGAACCCTGTCCTGCTTTCCTGCCAGAGCTCTCAACCCGCCCTGGCTCCCTGCTTGCAAGCCTGTTCCTGACTTCACCCGACTCCCTGCCATGCACCCAGCTTCAGCTACTACGAACTGCCTCCATGTTGCACCTTTGACCACGGAGCAGACTTGGACCTCGCCTCTCGGGTAACCCATGGGACCAGCACACTATGTTTCTGATTTTTCTTACTTAATTACAGGCCTATCATCCTCATCATCATCCTCATCATCAGCATCATCTCCCCATGCATGCATGACTGAAATGAATACACACATGCCCAGGCATGATTAGGAGTCTTTTGGAGGGAGGGTCTCCACTGTTACCTACAGGTACTTTCAATCCTAAGGTCCCATTCAATGGTCTTAATTTGGATAGTGGGAGTTAAGAGATAAGTTCTCCTCTCTCTGCTCACTGCCTTCCCAGTAAGAGTGGTCTCCCATGTCTGTAATGAAGTAAGAATAAAAAAGGTATGTAGTCAAGCACGTGTCTAATTTGGCCCTCAGGAAGGGGAGTTAACTCATAGGTGTGGCGTGGAAGTGTCCTCAACTAGCTGGCCAAGCTGTAAGAACAGAGAGTGTTTGTGTGAGGAAAGCACAATTGGAGTTTAAACATTTGCTGGACAGGACAAGAGAGTTGAACAATCTGTTCCAAAAACAGCCAACCAGGGAGGAGCTGGTTTGTTTCAACTGGGGATCTTGACCAACCAGATACCTTTGGCAGGGCATGGGATGAAGGTTGTTCTCTGTTGTTTCTCCCAGGACCTGAAACTCAGAGGTATACTGCCTTTGTATATGCCGGTTCCATTCAGCTGTAATGGCTAATAGCTTCTGCCTGATAGATCCATCTTCCATTAGGTTCCCTAATTCCTGATGCAAAAGCTTTAATGGCCCAGCACAAAAAAATCTTAGAGGTGTCAAATGCCTCTAGAAAGTCCGTGGCTCACTATAAAGTCAGCATAATTCTGCTGCAAAGATCATAACATCTATAGGAAACAAATCACAAAGGTAAGTACTTGCAATTTTTTGGGCTTTGGGTAATGTTTGCACTTCCTAATTTGAAAAAAAAAATATAAAACACCACCACCCAGAGTCTTTAACCATATGATTAGGTTGAATTCAAGCTGTGTTCTACAGCAAAACTGGCATATTTGAAGAGGCATAATGTTCATTCCAATGTACAGGACCAAATCATCAGAAACAGCTGGCGAATTCGTTAGCAATACTCATTAAGAATACACTGCCTCGTGTTCTAATAGGTGAACCTGTGTGCTGCCAATGAGATTTGGATTAAAATTGGGAGTTGAAAATAATTACAACCAACATCTGCAGTCATATATCACATGAAGAAAATTGCTTGTCGCAAAGGACACAAAGAGAAAAGGGGGATAACATTTTTTTTAAATGCAGTAATAAAAATTCTGAGAGGTACTGCCAAACTTTCAGAATCTGCAGCCTAAGACCTTAATGCTGAGATCTTCATGGAGATTTATAGGGGAGGGGTGGACATGGACAGAAAATCAATAGCAGGGCTTGAGTTTCTGGTTCAAGACTCGTGCTTAAAGTCCTCTTTGCCTACTTGATCCATTGCTACTGAAGCCTAAACGTTTCCAAAATGTTAAAAGAGGAAAAGGTTTGGCAAACCATAGAGCACAGCCCTGATCAGATCTCTCCGCTTGAACTTTGTGGGGCTTAAAAACTTTTAGGTTTGACTTCCTTCGGCCCATAGTTTACCTGTTCTACCTCATTATGATACATGGTGCATCTTCACATGGCAAAAAGGTACCAACCAAAAAGGCAAGGCTTGGAAATGTTTGGGCCCTGACTCCATGTAGCTCTTTACTCGTTCTTCTGAGAAGGCATTCCCCAATCCTCTGACACTCACCATGTCTTCCTCAGATGACTGTGATGTTTCACAGGTCCTGGACATGGGCTGTCCCACTGAGTCATCAGCTTGCGACTCCTTGAGCTCCTCTCATCCCTCTTCCTGATCTGACCAGCTCCTTTAGGAGGTCTCCTTGGGGCTCACAGCAGTTTGTACGTACCATTTAGAAAATCAAAATCTCAAGTCCCATTAGTAACTAGCCCTCGTGATTTCGGAGCTACCTTTTAAAAGTGAGGAGGGAAAACTGAAGTGATCTTCAGACTGGAACAAATTGCCCATCTCTTTACCCAGGAAATCTTGGAGGCTATTCTCGTGATTGATAAAGCATTAAATTAAATACCATTCGCTTCAAACCTCCCTTCCAACTTTAATTTCAGTCTCCTCTTAGGTAGTCTTCAGAACGCTTTCAGCAGTATTCAATCATGTATGCCATCTGAAATGTCATCAGCCCCCCTTAATGGTAAGAAGTATTTAATCTGACTATGGAGAAGGATGAATTTCAAAGTTGTTATAATTATGGTGCAATTATGCTCAAAGAAGCAAAGTTCTAATCAGAATAATATTATATAAAAGCATGGCTCTAACCTAACTTTTGTTTCATTCATTCGTTTCTGTGCAGGTCTCAAGATGAGAAATTGTTTGTGAAAACAAAGAAATTACCATGTTTGTAGGACCATGATTACATGACTTGTCTGCACTTGTTAAGAGCCATCAATTTCAGTGGGGGAGAGCTCATCATTTTTAACTCTCTGATTGGAATCAAAGTGGAGATTCAAAGTGGAAAACTAAGCAATTTCCAGAGGAGGGAAAATTGTATAAAAGGGAATGAAATTCAGGGGCTTTCTGCTCAGTGGTATTCGTGGTAGCCACTGGCTGGCAGCAAGGGATGGAAGAGGAATTCATTTCAGTTTGCCTTTGAAGGCAAACACCCCTATTCACATGTTCCGAAACAAGATGTGAAATGAAGTATAGTCATCCTTTGAAATTTGCACCTCTCTGAATTTTGCAATGCAGTTCTCCAGCCAAGTAGCATACAAAAATGTATATAGTAGTGTAAAATATGCAGATAAATGCACACACTAGTGAAACTAACATATAGAAATGCATTGTCTTAGGGGAAATTGCATACAAAAATGTGTGTATTAGGAGAAATTCACTGATGAATTTTCAGGAGGACTTAAAAAAAACAAACCCCGTCACAAACTGATGTGGAAATGCAGAAAACTGAACTCAAGTTTGGAAAAATGAGAAACCAAAATTGATATATTTACATGTCCTTACTGGCAGTAGCCATTATTTTCCACATAATATCCACAGGAATAATGCCGTGCAATGACATAGCCACATTCCTGGGAAATTGCAAGGAGTATCAGAACAGGCAATGGCAAAGAGGAGGGAGGGAGGGAGGGAGGGAGGGAGGGAGGGAGGGAGGGAGGGAGGGAGGGAGGGAGGGAGAGAGAGAGAGAGATGGAGATGGTAAAAATGTAAACCAGTTACTGCCCTTTCATTCTTCCCCTGAAAATAGGAACCAGAATATCTGAAAGAGAAGATTTTGGCTAAAGTTTACTTAAAGGTTCTCTGCTATGGATTCATTGACTAATATTTCAGTTAGTAACTTACTTTTGAAGGTCCACCATAGTTAATGACACCATCTATTTGTTTATTATTTATTTATTTATTTATTTAAATAGGGCCCCAGGGCTTAGATGAGAAACAATGACACAGGACCCTGCACAGTGACACAATGAAAGAATGACACAGGAGCCAATCTACTGTTGAACTTCCAGGATAGTGTCCTTCTGCGATGCTGCACCAGACCCAATAATAAATGTAGATGGTGGCAGCTGCAGCCATGAGACCTGGCACTTCTCAACACCGTGCAGATGGAGCTGTGCTGCCACTCCTGCTTTCGGAATATCTGCCCATTCCTGCTGCCTTCTTGCCACAACCCATCACCCTTGCCCTCTGGGAGCTCACTAGCTTGGTGCTTTAGGGAGAACCAACAGTGTGGCACCAGGAGACACCTTGCCTGGGGTCTCCTCAAACCTGGCCTTGCATTGGGCAAAAGGAAAGTAGCAACCACATGTGAAGGTACCCTTACAATTCAAGCTGAGATCCCAAGAGCTGCAAGCAGAACATCTGTGCACATGTAGGATTGTACTTCAAAATGGTTCAAAATGATTGTGCCTAAAATGGTTGCTTGGCGAGGTCCCGCTTCCCCCCAGTGGAAATAAAGACACGTGACACCATTATTAAGGTTAATGGGCTAAAATTGGCCACAACTTTATTGATTACAGGTGATGAGCGGTATTGGCTTAGGCATTGGTCCTAATCTAATCAACTATCCGGCTGAAGGCCGGGAAGGGTTAACACCAGCAGGGGGAGCCCTGCTGATGCACATCAACTAGGCACTCCCTCGGGGTCACCACTCGGGGGGCGTGCCTTGGGCCCCGGCCTCCATAGGCTTCGGACGGGGCCACGCCCCCCCCAGAGTCCTTTACTGGACTACCCTTCAATAACCAGGGGAGGTGATGGCACTCCTCCCCTCCAATCATCTACATAACAATACCCCGACCAATGCCTAACCGCCAAACCAGGAAAGTTGTGACAATTTCGTACGAGGTAGGCGAAAAAACCAAATGGCTGGTGCCAATTTGCCAAGTGGAAAAATTCCTACCAGGCCCCTTAACGGCAACCAACCGAAGTCCATAGCAAGGTCAAAGGAGAAACCGAGAGGGTGGGTGGCTGGGAAATTCCCCAGCTGATCGGCGGCAAAGAAGAAGCTCCTCTGCCGTGCTTGCCCTAAATGCGGCAAGCCACACCCCCCCAAGCCAGCCGATTGGCTGGCCAGGGGGATGACGCGGCAGAGGATTCCCCAGATCACGCGGGGCTGGGAGCCAGCCTCCGCGCAAGTGGGGGGGGGGTGGGAGCCCGCAACACCATCTCCACCCAAGGTGGCTTTCTTGAGAAAGCTGGAAGACCTTCTGATGAAGGTTCCAATGCAACATGAGGAGGTGCAGCAAGACAAAGAAGTGTGGAGAATTCTAGTGCATGTGCAAGTGCCTGTGCATGCCGACAGAAATCTTTGGGTCTTGGAATATAAGTTTGAAGACAGATGCAATATTTAAAGAGTAGTGGGGTGTTTTGAGGCTGCTGCCTATTTTTATGCCCTACAGAAAGCTGCAGATTTCACAGTGGCATTCCTAACAGGCAGACACATGCTATACAGGCACTTTTAAAAATGGAAGAGCTACACAACCTGCCTGATGCTCAAGGACTTTGGTTGTATTGTTTAACCTTTTCTGTGATTGCTGCCCTGAGCTCCTTTGGAAGGGAGGAGGTGATATAAATTCAATAAACAAATAAATAACCTTGCTGGATGACTCAAACACAGATTGGTTTCATACTGGAGGTGAGGGAGATACTTGGACGGTTTTTAAAACTCTGTATCAGTTTTCACCCTTATCCTGATTTGCACCTCACTTCCTCCACCCCACCCCGCCTAGGGGATTCAAAAATTGTGCAATATGTCTTCTCTTTTACTGAACCCGTAATCCCATCCACAACCAAAATTACTTTTCCCTGTTGAAATTGCACTCTGTTTTCCCACTCCCAGGTTCAGGATCTTTCCTATAAATCATTAGAAGAACATTCATCTGCTGTGTTCATGGAGGGACCAGAGAATTATATGGTAGCCTCACACTGCTGAAGATATTGCACCCTTGAGGAAAAACAAAGTTGTTAAGTTTAAAAATGAAATGCTCCTTTCAAGCATGTGACAATTCATTGTAAACAATTGGAGACGCTTAAACAGTCAGCTATCTGAGGACCACATTATTCCAAACCATCTCATTTTAAAGCCCCATCAAAAAATGATAAGGTGCACGAGCCATTTATTGTGTGTATAGTATCTTTCTTTTTCCATCTGAACTACTTCATAAATTGCTTTTAGAGGCAGATATAAAGCGCTTAGAGTGAAATAATAAATGGCAGAAACATGGGGAAGAAAATGGGAAGCATATGAGATTGAGACAATACATGCTTTGGCAGCCTCAATGGAAAGAGAGGTATTGGAAGATCGTTGCAAAGTGTTAGATTGGGGTGAACAACCTTTCTTGTGACTGAGGAACACATGTAATGGTGGGTGACCATTCTGGGAGTGCTTGCCAGTGGGTGTGGCCAGAGCCAGCAGTGAGCAGAACCTGGGCTTGAGGTGGGTGTGGCTAGACGCACACATACACACAGTCATAGGGAGGGTGTGCATAGCAAGGACTATATCTCTGGGTGTGTCATTCTCTCTGTCACAATCACAGTCCCCCAGCCCACCAAACAACTGTTTCTTGGCTAAGGAATATGAATCACTTGGGCAAGCTGGCACACAGGAAGGAACCTTCCCACATGATGTTCTACACATCACTGCAATGACCAATCAACAGGTGTGTCTGGCAGATCACAGATTAAGCAGCATATTTGGTGCGCCTGTTGTTTGGCCTCCACACAATCCGGAATCCTGGTAAGGCAGGGTTGCTGAAAACATAGAGAGGCTTCTCAGCATTTTCAGTTGAACATGCCTAGAAATCCCCTTAGACCTTTACGCTTCCATAACCCCAATCCCTCTAAGTACTTAAATCTCTCAAGTTCAGGCAAATTCTGAATACAATGGAGTTAAACATGCAAAGGAGGAACAAGGCTGGGAACACAACCATTACAACAAATAATTTTCTTGTTCAACAAGGTATCAGACCATTTTTTAAATCCATCTCAATGTCCTTCCTTGCATCAAAACAAATATCTAACACTTTATCTCTCAGGTACACTGAATCGCAAATATTCAGAAGAATACTGTTTAATCAACATCAGAGATTTCCACTGCAAGGATTTACATGGGAGGTTTTATCTCCAGCTTTGAGGACATCACATGAATATTGAATGGGTGCATGACAGCATACAAATAATGTGATCTCTGAGATTTTTTTTAAAAGGTTGTTGCTGCCGCCCCAGTCTACAAAATGTAGCAGCTGAGAGGGTGATCTTAAACCTGTGGCCTTTTAGATGTTGCTGGACAGCAACTCTAATCTCTGACTAGGTAAAGGTAAAGGACCCCTGGATGGTTAAGTCCACCCCTGGAGTTGTGGCACTCATCTCACTTTCAGGCCTAGGGAGCCAGCATTTGACCACAGACAGCTTTCCGGGTCATGTGGCCAGCAGGACTAAACCGCTTCTGGCGCAACGGAACACCATGATGGAAACCAGAGCACACGGAAATGCTGTTTCCCTTCCTGCCATAGTGGTACCTATTTATCTACTTGCACTGGTGTGCTTTTGAACTGCTAGGTTGGCAGAAGCTGGGACAGAGCAATGGGAGCTCACTCCATCACGGGGATTCGAACTGCCAACCTTCTGATCAGCAAGCCCAAGAGGCTCAGTGGTTTAGACCACAGCACCACCCACGTCCCTCTAATCTCTGACTAAAGGGCATGCTGGCTAAGGCAGTTGAAAGTCTTGAGGGCTTATTCCCCATTACTTTAAATGATTGTTGTTATAAACAATTAAATGGCCCGACATGTCAGGTATGTTTGCCAAAGCCAGAGCTTTCATTGCTTCCCTTACACCAGCAAAGGGCAGCTGTTTGGACTGCACAGCAAATGTTGCTCAAGTTATTACGAGGTACCAAAGAAGATAACTCTTAAAACACACTGGCTTTCTGCAATCTAATCTTGAGCATATCCAATACTAGAAGATCCTAGCTGAGTTGCTGAACTCTTTTGAAACCCCTCTTCTCTTGAAATCTGAAATAACGCCCTTGAGAAGTGATAAATATATAAACAAAAAATAATCTGCAGCTACCTGGGAGCAGCAGTCTTGTCTACTTCTATCACAAATCCTTTCACCAGCCTCCCCTAAAACAGTCCGTTATCATTTGAGTCATCTAGATGAGTCATCATTCTGTAGCAAGGTGATTTTATATGACATGAGGTGGCTAGAAGTCATATTGACATTCAATTCCCATTAGCTTTAACAGACGGTTTCTTTTCGCATCGCTTTAAATGTTATGTTTTTCACATCCCTTTATTTTCTCCAGATGTTTGGTCTATGTATGCACCATAGGGGGGTGCACTATCCCACATTCCTTGAGGTAAATGAAAGTTCTTATAAACAAGTACCATTTCCATGTAACAAAGTGTAACACCGAAGCACACTCTGTTTGCTGCACTTTCACTCCAGTTTTTTTTATAAAAAACAACAACAACCAGCCTTTGAGTCTCCTATTTAGATGAGTGTTTTCAAGTATTGCAATAAATACTCAAAAGATGTGGCCTGCACATAACACTAAACCAAACCATGGCTTAGCACAAACCAGCAAATATTATGGCTGATGCATTCCTCCCTCAGTTCCACTGCTGCTCTGCTAGATGGGACTAAGTCATACTTTGGCTTGGTGTTACATTTGATCCCAAGTTCTCAGTTTATCTTGTCCAGACAAATCACAAGCTATAACCATGGTTTGTCTGGTTTATTTATTTATTTGCACTAAAACATAGTTTGACACAGAGTTATGTGTGCACTGGGCCACAGATTCAACTAAATAACATGAGTGTATTGCAGTTGTGACATGAAACTCACACCGCCTGAGGTGCTTGAGGGAGCACCAGTTAGGAATTGGACTCTGTGGCTGCCCATAGCAAGGTGTGCCCCAAATGTTACATGGAACCTCTGGAAATCCTTCTCTCAGGAGCTTATCCTGTGCCCATCTCAATTTAGAGTTGGGAGGCAAGTAAACTTACTTTTATTTTGCTAGGTTTATTTGTAGTTACGTGGAGAAGCATAGAGTGACTGTGTGCCTGGACACTAGGGATGGTGGTGAACATTATCTCTGAACATTGTACTGAATATATTCATTATGCTGGGGCTTAATAAAGTGAGTGCTTTTGGGGGGCCACTAGGGGGCGCATTGGAAGATGGCTGACAATAACATCTCTCCGACCCACACGAGGTAATTTGGAGGCTATGATGGGAGTAATTAGCCTCCCTACCCCCCCCCCCAGGATGGGGGGGACTGCCCTTGCCTGCTGTGCCCTATACCACCCCCGAATTTGTGGGGATGGGGGCACTAGGCACAAAGCCCTCCTGTGGGATTCCGGCGCTCCTGGACGCCATCCCTGATTCGCGCCACTAGCTGCAAGAACTTCAAAAGAAACAATTTGGATGAAGGAATGCACATATTTCAAGGAAGAAGGGGGAGTAAAGACTGCTGACAGAAGAGATCTCTGATAAAACAAGACAAGAATAAAACATGAGAAGATACGCCAAGACACAGTATGGCAAATGACTGATGGGGGAGGGGGGAAAACTTTCCTTTCTTTTCTTATGTGATTAAACAAGAATCCCCTCCCCTCACGAGTCAGAAATGTCGTTTTAAGGACTTAAGCTGTGGATTTAAGGCTGTGTGGAGATAAACTTTCGAACCAAAGCATGCTTTAAGAAGAGCGTGGAATATATAAGAGCTTTGGAATGACACAGTTAAAAATGCGTCGCCATATTGGGAAGTTCTGTCGGAGGTCTTGAGTCTGGGAGGAGAAAGAGAGAAATAGAGTTGTTTACATATTGTGGGTGAAACTCCTCTGAGGGACTTAAGAGCGACAGTTTTGCGAGATTAATGATGGAAAGAGCAATGTTATCTATGAAGGTGATGATATATGGAAACCATCTCGATTTGAGGATTGGAAGAATGGAAAAATTCACACAGGATTATTATTGGTGTTTATCGGCTTAAGGAGACTATCAGAAGAGATCATAAAGAGAAAAGAGAAAATATATGAACAAGATGTGATGTGGAAACAGCAAAAGAAGACTGGATAGAATTATGAACTCTGTTTGGACTGATTTGGATTGATTTGGACATTAGCGCAGTAGCAAGAAGATGATCAGAATCCCTCTTCGGATCTTGAAATATGGGTCCCCCCACAAAATTTAAAATTTGGCTTTGTAATTTGAAATTTATGTGATGTGATTTAATTTGATTTGATTGGCCGGTTAATAAAAATTATTTTTTTAAAAAAAATAAGTGAGTGCTTTTTTCTTAGCATTCATGAGCATTTTCATGTCTCTCAGATGCCTGTCAATGAACTGAAGAGACCCCACTCCTTCTGGAAGGATGGGGTGACTTCTGCTTGACATTTACACACACAGACTCTCTCTCTCTCTCTCTCTCTCTCTCTCTCTCTCTCTCTCTCTCTCTTATGGCTGATGTATTTTTGAATGTCCATCCTCCCTGCCTTCTCTCTGTCTCTCTGTCTCCTCAAAGCAACAACCACTAGAATGAAATGTTGCCATAACAAATAAATAATAGAAAGCCGCAAGCCCTGCATTTCATATTTGCTTGATCCAATCCCTGGCGAAGTTCTTTCTCCTCTTCTCTGCTTCCCCTGCCTTGAAGCAAATCCAAACTCTGAAATTGGATCTTGTCATCGGAACTGTTTTTCATTCCCACAGGATTGTGGGCTTTTCTGCCGCCTCCAGGCAGAGGGCCTTCTCGGTGGTGGCGCCCGCCCTGTGGAACGCCCTCCCATCAGATGTCGAGGAAATAAACAACTATCTGACTTTTAGAAAACATCTGAAGGCAGCTCTGTTTAGGGAAGTTTTTAATGTTTGTTGTTTTATCCTGGTTTTAATATTCTGCCGGGAGCCGCCCAAATGGACAGGGTATAAATAAATTATTATTATTATTATTATTATTATTATTATTATTATTATTATTATTATTATTATTGGAGGCAGATAACAGAAAACTTTTTTCCCATTAAATCCTTTTTTAAAAAAATCACCAACAGAGCTATATTCTTTGGCAGTGTAATAAAAAACTACACTTATTTTCACCCCGACATTTGTTTCTCCGAATTCCCCCACAATGCTAGGTAGACTGATCGTATTTACTAAAGCTGCAGTCCTAACCCCACTTACCTGGGTGTGAGCCCCATTGGATTCAATAAGACTTACTTCAGAGCAGACATGGAGCTTGCACTGTACGTTGCCTAGGTCAAGAAATCTTCCCTACTACACAAGGTCCATGTTAAAATAACTCACTGCTATGTGCCAACCAGTTGTTGTTCTTAAATCATTCTCCCCTTCCTTCCTGAGTCGTCAGTCCTATGACCATGATACTGTTGTTTTGCCTGCCCCCTTTTATTGTTTTGAGTCTTTCCAGCAGAGGAAGGATGGAGGCTTGTTTAATGGCTATGGCTTTCTTCCTCTTATTGCAGGAGTTGTTTGTTAGTTCAAGTAATTGGATTGCTTAGAAACAAGATTGCTTTTGTGTTGTCTTTTTCTCCCCTTGGAGGTGGTGGTGGGAAGAAAAGAGAGTCTGTTTACTTACTTCCCTCTTCCCCTACCTGTGATATTTGCTTTTTTAGAAACCTAGCTGAGTGCTCAAATGAAAACAGGGTGGGTGTTGTTTGGAAAGCCTGAAAACCTATCAAGAAGTTTAAAATCCAAATGTTTGTAATTGAATTTGGCACCCTCTTCTTCACCCCATCCAGCTCATTCTCCAACTTCCCCCACCCCCACTTTTTGCCCTGCTGAGCACCTTGGATAGATGGCCACACATATTACAGAGTTTTTCTGTAATATGATAAAAAGAAAACTATGAAGTTATTGCAAAACTGCAGCAAACTGAGAGCAGGCAGCCACGAAATCACAAGCACAAACAGCTACGGATCAGGATAGGAGGAAGATCAAACAAACAGTGAGCAACCAGATATTCTGTACCGAATCACATCCCTTTTTAAGGAGGATCCAAACACAGAAAGATCATCATAGGGGATCTCTCATGCATTTACTTGTGTGTGTGTGTGTGTGTGTGTTTTAAATAAATAGCAGACATAGGATCTCTAATCAGACTGGGTTCCTGGTTTGAAAAATAGAGGGCCTTAACCCTTTGCCATTTGCTGCAGTCCTAAATTCGACCAAGTGTTTGTGATTTGCACGTTTGAATTGACTTTATTTTCATATTATCTGCATGCACGGCTTTGTCCTATATTTAATGATCAGGCTGGAGTATAATAACCATAGACATTTTCTTTTTTGCTTCTAAAAAGCAACACCGGTATGTAATTAACAGGAGCCTTCTCATTACAAAGAATGAGGAGTATTATTGAAGGACTAATGACCAGTCTGCCATATATAACCCATATCTGTCCTTGTAGTCATCAAGGCCTCCAGACAATCATTAAATCATTTTACTCCATTGCACTGAAGAAAAGCGTACGGCTTTGGAGGAAATTGCCAGACACGTTATTGCTCCTGTTTGCAATGACATTTGCTGTGATCGCTTTAAGGGAATTAATAATGTGGGGTAATAAAATCCTTAGCAACATGAGATTTATGGCTGAAATGTTGGTATATTCTCCAGCTGATGAGAAACCACAATGATTCATGCGGAGATTAGCTGCTTATACATTTTTCCAAGTGGGATGAACGACATATAGCAAAGTAATTACATGCCTCTAATTATCTTCAATCGTTAACAGGGACATTTCATCTATGGGAAGCTTGAAATGAACACCAGCATTAATCTGTTGGAAATGCTTTCTTAAGTCTACGACAAAAACATCAGTCTCAAATAAGTTTTGTACTCTTTGAGCTGCTCACTTATATCTAGGGGAAGCTGCAAGTACATTCAGCTTATCTCATACTGTTCGATCAGTTTATCACGACTCTTGAGAAACAAGCTTTTCATTTTGAGTCTGATTTTCAAAAGGCGTCTGAAAGGAGAACTGCAGCTTATGAGGGCAGAAGTGGAAACCAAAATCTCGTGTTGACTTGCCTGCCTGTCCAATGCGTATTAAAACTTACCTCCAAGTCCTGATACCATCGCACTGAGCAATTCCCCATCTGCAGTAGTGGCACTGGATGATGTGGAAGAGGTCCAGGGAAACAGACAATGCAATGGAGACAGGACTTGCTTATATTTCACTAGGGGAATATTAACACAGGCCATCCACTATTAATTGCAACATGTAGGGAATCTGCTCACTGACCTGCTAAATTTGTAGGTAAAAGTAAAGGTAAAGGGACCCCTGGCCATTAGGTCTAGTTGTGGCCGACTCTGGGGTTGCGGCGCTCATCTCGCTTTATTGGCTGAGGGAGCCGGCGTACAGCTCCCTCGCCATGTGGCCAGCATGACTAAGCCGCTTCTGGTGAACCAAAGCAGCGCACAGAAACGTCGTTTACCTTCCGGCCGGAGTGGTACCTATTTATCTACTTGCACTTTGACGTGCTTTTGAACTGCTAGGTTGGCAGGAGCAGGGACTGAGCGACGGGAGCTCACCCCATCGCGGGGATTCGAACTGCCGACCTTCCGATTGGCAGTCCTAGGCTCTGTGGTTTAACTCACAGCGCCATCCGCGTCCCTCAATTTGTGGGTAGCTTGCATTATTTTATGGGATGGTTTGTTTTACAGATTTTACAGTACATATCATTCATTAGGACTGGCAGAGTGCCTGCAGAAAGGATTACAGGCCCTTGCTATTGCTACTGTTGGGGGTCATTTATGTGTTTTGCCCTCACTGCCATGTTGGCTTCCACTGTGGCTATTTTCCAATTTTATTGTTTATTTGCTAAATTTCTATACCAGCCTTCATCTGAGGATCACAGGGCGGTTAAAAACACAAAAATACGAGACATAGTAATAAGAATTTAAAAAATAAATCCCTACACACACAAACACACATTTTAAAAGGCCATAAACGGTTTAATTTGTCAAAGGCCTGGGAGAATGAATAGAATGTCAGCATTTGAGGATACTGGTTGTGAGTCTTCCCCATTCACTATGTTCCACAGAACTCTACAGGAGTCGCTCAGAAATGACTGTTCTCCAATTTGCATAGGTGAGCCCTTCATCTGCAGAGCCTTCCCCACCTGCGCTGCTCCCAGTTCCACTTTATGGTGGGATGCTAGAGAGTAATGGAACCCTAGGGACCACAAACACTGACCGTTTCCCCCTTCACACACATACCTCTCTTGCCCCCTCACCCTCCGCTATCCTAAAATAGTTATGTCTTTTTCCGAATATTCCTAGGAAACACTCCTGCGGCAAGATCAGTAGTGAGTCTGTGTAGTTTGGCAACTTGCGCAAGACCAAAATTTAACTGGGAGAGGTTCCAGTCTGAAATCCTGGAAAGACGCTGCTAGTCACTGTATAGACAGTACTAAACCAGATGGACAAATGGTCGGACTTGCAATAAATGAAGTTTTCTGTGTTCCTCAGAATCCCCTTCAAGTCCAGAAATGTTCAGCATTGACTCTTGTCGCTGGTAGACTTTAGGAAGCACCAGCAAAGCATTTCCTTCTGCATTTTGCATAACCGTGGTCCAAAGGCTTCATGATGCACTATCCAGGTATGGGCTTGGGCTTGGGTTTGGCAAGGGATGCAGGTAGTGCTGTGGTCTAAACCACTGAGCCCCTTAGGCTTGCCCATCAGAAGGATGGTGGTTCGAATCCCCATGATGGGGTGAGCTCCTGTTGCTCTGTCCCAGCTCCTGCCAACCTAGTAGTTCAAAAGCACACCAGTGCAAATAGATAAATAGGTATCGCTGCGGTGGGAAGGTAAATGGCATTTCCGTGTGCTCTGGTTCCATTGCACCAGAAGCGGTTTAGTCCTGCTGGCCACACGACCCGGAAATCTGTCTGTGGACAAACGCCTGCTCCCTCGGCCTGAAAGCAAGATGAGCGCCACAACCCCATAGTCGCCTTTGACTGGATTTAGCTGTCCAGCAGCCCTTTACTTTACCTTTGGTGGGAGATGGTTGGCCACCCAAGTCTTTGCTCTGGCCCTAATGTGAAATTGTTTTTAGGGGTGCCCTGTCCCATCCCATCCAGCACCATGGCTACTCTCTCAACAGCTGCTTATTCTCTGTAGGACTGGATTACAGTATACTATCTGCTCTATATAGTGTTCCTTTATTTGACTCCTTTCCAACTTGGTTTCTAACTGGTGGTGATCCCCCACGGCTTACTATGGAATAAGGAATATGAATATTAATGTTGATTTTTGAGCGCAGGGAAAATCCAAAAGGCATGTTTGGTTTAGATGAGAAATGACCTTTTAAGTTCTCCTTGAAGTAAACAAAGTTAATTGGATGTAGAGGTCTGCTACAATAACAATAGGTAGAAAAACCTGCCGTTAACGTCTGAGCTGAGCTCAGTTTAATCCCTCCTAGAGAAACAGGGGTTTGTCGCTGTTGCTGTTATTGTGAACTATCATTTATTTTCCTCCCTGTGGGTGTAAAGCTTTGGAAGGCACTAAGCTGAGAGCTGTGATGCCTTTCCAGGGGCCGTCTATAAAGCTGCTGAAGTGCTGAAACTTTTTTGTTTCTCTTCGATTGGTTTGCTTTGGTGCGTGTGAAATTGACATTAGTCAGAGCCTACATTAGAATGCACAACTGCTGCAAAGAGATACTGTAAACTTTTTCACATCTTCAGCAAACTCTGAATTTAACAAGCGGCTGGCAAGGGACTATGTACCATCCCCACTTTAATTATGTATGTTTTCTCAATTGAATACCATGGAGCTTCCTTCTAAGTAAAGATGCAAAAACAAATTGTCCATCCCTACATACATCGACATCCCACTATATACACAGACACAGCTGTCGACTTTTCCCTTTTCCTGCAAGGAATCCTATTCAGAATAAGGGAAATTCGCTTTAAAAAAGGGAAACGTTGACAGCTATGCTCAGAAATCAAGGGCAAGTATTGTATATACAGTGGAACCTCTAGTTACGAACTTAATTCATTCTGGAGGTCCGTTCTTAACCTGAAACTGTTCTTAACTACAGGCATGCTTTCGCTAATGGGGCCACTTGCTGCCGCTGCGCCACCAGCACACGATTTCCGTTCTCATTCTGTGGCAAAGTTCTCAACTCGAGGCAACTCTTCCAGGTTAACGGAGTTTGTAACTTGAAGTGTTTGTAACGGAGACGTTTGTAACTCGAGGTACCACTGTATTGGATGCAGGTACGCAGGCATCTCTGCTAGATTTGTGTGTTACATTAAATGTGGAATGAGCCCACGGGAAGAGTTAGCAAGTGTTCTGTGCCATACAGTCTGAGGCACGGTTTTACAGACCGTGTCACCTTTGGTCTGTTGTGAATTATCCTACTCAAAACGTATTGGTAACTAAAGAACAATTAAGGGAAGCATCGGTTGGCTGACTTGTTTAAATTGCCTTTCCAGGATGCACCAGGAATGTCACATTTTAAAAAGTTATAATGATCTGCCTTAGGCCTCAGCCCAAACACGTTTTCCACTAACATTTTGGCCGCATCGAAAATTTCTTGCCTTTTCAATTATTTTTCAAAACTCCTCGCAAAAACGTTGGCCTGTACTGCAAAGGAACATGTTTACATCGCCTCAATTTGATCAGCTGTCCTGTGTCAGTTGGATCAGCGATGTCATTGTGTAGTCAACCAGACTGGCTGTGCAGTCTTGTGACATCATTCAGCTGACTACATGGCTCCCTGACTCAGATACTACTTGACTAATCCAGAAGAAAAAGGAAGCAGAAGCTCTCAAAGAAGAAAGAAAAGAATAGCAACAAAGTAGCAGCAGCAGCCAGAGTGACAGAATCGCAGCGAACAGTCTTGTAAAAAGGTGACATTGTGCAGAATGTGTGGTTCAGTAAATATTTCTACTTGAAAATCAAAACTGCAAATATTTGGTGCTGCCCTACTCCACAGTAAGAACCCCGTAACACAAAAATAAGACTTCACTGGGAGTACTTTCCATTGAACTCAGTGGCACTTACTTCCGAGTAGACATCTTTGGCCTACAAGTGGTTTCTGTTGAAAGCCATTTTTATAGTCAACAAACTGTTTCAAGTTTGGCATTTCTATGTTGTCATTCTCTCACAGATGATGTAGAGCAATAATGTGAGCTCTGGGACCTTTACTTTTTTATTTCTTTGTTTATATTGCCACCATTCTCTGCTTCCCCAGACACCCTCCCAGCCGCTGAGCCTTCTAAATGTGAGAGCTGTCGCAGGGTGACAGGAGGTAAAACAGAAGGTAAAATTAGATAGCAGGAGGCAGAGTGGAAAAACCTCTGTATCCCTGTACTACTGGGGGAAAGAGATAATTTTCTCTTGGCCCTTGCTTTCATGAAGTTGAGCCAACTTTTGTCCTCCATTGATGCAGCTATCCCATAAAGCTGCATTAATGAATTTACACAGCAAAGAAAATGTACCACTAATTTTTAGCTGTACGTATGCACATTAATGCAAAACAAGTTCAATGAAATACATCAGTTCTAATCTCCAAGAGCACAACAGTGAAACAATTGTGCTGCACGGAGGCAGAAATCATTAAAAGACATCCATTAACTCCAGAGAACTCAAACATATCTTTTGTTTCACAACATTAGTTTTCCAATTAGGTTTTCCCCACCTGCCATATAGTATTGATACTTTCACTTAGTTACTGCTAAGTGGGCAAGTCCAAATACAGCTGTTTCCAGTTTTGGAGTTGAAGTTTTTGTGAGTTCTGCAAAGCCAAAATAAATGTTTCACATGCCAGAGACAAAATTAGTGCATGCCCTTCTCGTTGCTGTTATGAAACTGAAAGAGTTAACTGCAGCTGCTCTTTTGCCCAATAAAACCTCCTGAGATTATTCTGTTCAAGCTGAAGCACCTATATTTGCTAAAGCAAGTGTTGCCAACCTTTTTGGGGCACTGGGCTCACTTGGAATTTTGAGAAAGTGTGGTGGGCACCAGTCACAAAATGGCTGTCATGGAAGTGTGAGCAAACACAAAATGGCTGCTAGATTTAAAAGGGCACAAAAGTGGTAGCAACACAAAATGGTGAAGATGTTCCTGTTAAAGTTAACAATTTAATGTGCATAAAATGTACTGTTTGTATCCATTGATGTTAAAAGATGCAAATATTTGCATTAGTAAAACAGAGAAGTTTGCATTAAATGAGAGGTTCCATTCTAGGTGAAAGCGGAAGGCTGGTGTTTTTCCATTTCAGCAGGTTTAGGATACCTGGTTACTCATTGCTAGAAACCTGAGTAGGTCCCTTGTCAGCAGAAATAGAAGCTGAAGGATTGCCAGACAGGACTACGAAAACTTTGTTGAAAAATGGATCACATTTTATCACTTTTATAAAATGCAGGAATCTATAAATATACACATCTGTTGTTGGAGGTGATTTGAAGCTATATTGAATTTATTTAATTTTAAATAGACTTGAAAAGGTCAAAACGATATATAGTTTTCTATTCTTTATGTAGTGCATAAATTTTGTTAAAGATTTTTAGTGTATGACACAATAGTAGTCAATCATATATGGCAGCTGAAGAGTTTTCTTTATGTTTTTCCCCCTTTCCCTTTTTTGTCATGTGTGATATGCTGCCAATGTGGTTCTTATGCTTCTGCAATTATTATCTGTATAATTTTGTGTTGGATGATCCAACGAAAAATGTTTAAAATAGCACGGGGGTGGGGGAGGAGAGAGACGTACATTCAAAAATTAAAATGATCACCAGCTGACTATTACAGAGCATGTCTTTCTTGGATATCTGCATAAGCCTTGTGGCAAATGAATGTTTTCAGCAAACGCCCAAAAGTTAGTAGAGAAGGCAACTGCTGGATCTTTGTTTGAAGAGCATCCCACAGAAGTGGGCCAATAACACTGAAGCCTCCATTTGGGGTTGGTGTTTGTGGTGCCCCGCACCTTTGCTCATTGTGACTCATTTAATAGGACATTGGTCATGAGTTTGGTTCATTTTGCGCTTTGTGATTTGAAAGTTGTATTTGTTAAGTTGTGTGAGAACATATCAGACGACACAGCGATTCTTCAACAGCTCTTGTTTATTCAGAGGCCAGAACAGAACTGAACTGAAGAGCTCAGTCAGCCTGCTTATATACAGCTCCAGAACAACGTAACTGTAGCAACTTTCTAAAACTATCCAATCACTGAACGTCACGTTCGACCCTTCATTTGCATACAAACTATCCAATCACTGAACGTCACTTTCGATCCTTCATTTGCATAACTGTCTACAGTATCCCCCTGCTGCCCCAGGGTGAGAACTTCAGTACATAACAGTATTCAGCATGCTAACCCTATTCAGAAGTTGCACTCCCTCTCAGACCAATACATGAGCAGGATTGTGCTGAGCAGGCATGATCCTGACACCACCCATATCAGCTGACCCTATTCCCTAGCATCTGTACTGGCAGTGTAAAAATCTGTGTGGTGCGGGAAGCAATCCCACATGCAACTGTCTGCACGAAGCCTCCCTCTCTGCAAACGTTTGTGCTTTACATGGAGGCACCAGGCTAGCTGGGGCCTGCAGCATCAGAAGTGCGGTTACCCAGAGCAGCCCAACTCCCCAGTCCCACATTGACCTTTCATGAGCCCATAACATCTGGAAAGGGTTTCCAAAGCTTAGCTGCTTTGGATTCTGGACAGGTTGTATTAATATGTCGGGTCCTCCATCATGGAGGGCACGTGTTGCGGTGAGATCACCAGAACCTGCCTCCCTGTTGTGGGGCGGGACCGTTTGCATGGCCACAACACCCCATTGGTTGCCCCTCTGTTGCTGTGGCAGAAATTTGGTCAGTTGGGTTGGCTATTGGCTGCTGAGGGGCTACTTAAGCTGCTGCACGTTGCTAGAGAGTTTCACTTTCTTGCAACGTGCAGTGGATCACCCGCCCTCTTCTCCCTATATTTGGGTTGTTCTTATGGCCTTGCTATATCTGTCTAGGGGTCGTCTCTTTTGGAGCAGGGGCCTGGTAGGAATTTTGCCATTTGGCTGATTGGCTGGTGCCACTTGGTTTTTGCCTACCGTGTAGCAAATCGTCACAACTTTGTAAGGTTGGCGGTTAGGCATTTGGTTCAATGTTTTGGGGAGGGGATGTGGTTGGCTGTGCCTACCCCTCCATTGCTGCTGCTAGCGAATTCCATTAAAGGGATCCAGGGGCTCACCTTGCTTTTGTCTGAACCCTGTCAAGGGGCTCGGGCCATGCCAGAGCCCCTGGGAGCATCTGGGGTGAGCTGTGAGATCGAAGGAGTTCTCGCTCCCCCAGGATGCTTTTCCTTACTGACATATGGTGGTGCCCAGTGTCAGTCCTGTTCCTGCCACCGTGCAGGTTCAGGTAGTCTGGAACCAATGTCCAAGCAACCACTCACATGCTTTAATCAATAAAGTTGTGGCCTAAATTTAATGCCAAAAACCTTAAACTAAAATCTGTGTCTATTGTGTCTTCATTTGGGGGTGGTTTTGGGGGTCTTCACACACAACTCACTGCCCCCAAATTATTATTGTGCTTTCAGTTTATAATTCCTTGTAGGAAGCTGGCAAAGAGACTTAGTTTAAAATGCACTTATTTTCTGCTAGCGTATTTTCTGTTACATCTCCAGATTTCCATCTAATTGCACGTGGGGTTAGGGTGGTCATTTCACCATCCATGCTCCGCTCACCCCAGCCTTGTTGGCTTTTGTTAATTTGTGGGTGAACATATCAGACGACACAGCGATTCTTCAAACAGCTCTTGTTTATTCACAGGCCAGAACAGAACTGAACTGAAGGGTTCAGCTAGCCTGCTTATATAGAACTCCACTACAACGCGACAGTAACCACCTTCTGTAACTATCCAGTAACTGAACGTCACTTTCAATCCCTTATTTGCATATGTGGACCTGAGTGAAAACTATCTACAGTATCCCCCTGCTGGCCCAGGGTGGGAACTTCAGTACATAACAGCTTTGAAAATGAGAGGATTTATTGTTGTCCTTTATCTCCTTTTGTTTATGTTCCTTATGCTTCTAGCTGCCTGAAATTATGACAGGAGTGTCACAATCCTTTGAGGCAGCCTATGTTGTCCCTGGGATTCATTTCTGTTCTATGCAATTCTTTTCTGTGCCCTCTGGAGACCAGAAGCCTAACTCATTTTCTCACATCTGTTCTAGGACCTGTAAATCTTAACCACAGCACTAGTTGGTTCCCACTTTCCCTGGGATTGTTGTTTCCCCTTCGCTCTGGCTGCCAGTCCACGGCCACTCCCTTCTGGATCCTCCCATCTGTGCACAGACAATGTCAGTTTGTCAACAGAAAAGAAGTACTACTGGGACTTCTGCTTTTGAAATAATTTGTGACGTTGGCTGACACTTATCTGTTTTTCAAAGTACACATCTGTCCTACAGTTTCCTGCACAAACACCCTTTCTCTGTCTTTAAAAAATTTTTTTTATAGAGGTGGGCCTGTGCTGACAGCTCATTATTCAGAACATTGCCAATTTGTTCTAGAGAGGCCATAATTTGCTCCAGAGAATCTGACATGATCTGGATACCCCATATAAAAGTGGGTTTGGTGGTGGCTATCCCAATAAAAAAATTGAGCCAGGTGTGACTGATGTGAAAAAGGTGGGTGCCATGTTTAGGATCAGCTGGAAAATAATACAACCAGGGAGGAAAGCTGCCAGAATTGTAATACCTTTTTATAACCCCATGGTGCAACCACACTTAGAATATTGTGTACAGTTCTGGTCATGACATCCCAAATGGGTTATTGTACAGCTGTGTACCACAGCAAAGGTGCAGAAAAGGAAAATTAAAATGGCCAGTGTGGAGGGGATGGGGAAGCAACTCCTCTTTTGAGGAAAAGTATCGGGGGCTTTTCAGAGCAAAGGCAAGGACAGAGCTATATAAAGTTATGCGTGTTACAGAGAAAGTGACTGCCATATGTTGTTGGACTCAAACTCCCATTGGCGCAGCCCATCAAGGATGAGGGGAACTGAAGCCCCACAACACAATTTCCCACCCTCCTTTATATGTTGCCCAAGGTGGTTGCCTTACTTTACCTAATGGTAGGACTGGCCCAGCCAGGTGACTATCCGCAAAGCATCCTATAGAAATCTCCTGTCATGCTGCTGTGAGCCACTCCCAGCTGGTTGCCCAGGAGAAAGTACAAAGGCAAGGAAATGTTTCTTATCGTCCACTTTTTATTCAGTATATACAGAGAGAGCCTATAGAACCCAGCCTCTTGGATAATGGTGTTGTCCTGAGTGAACCTCCCCCACCCCCAATGTCTCCCACTTCCTCATTCGTCATTCTCATTGTCTCTCCGATGGGTGCTGTTCTGTGCCCTCTGTCTTTGAGCTCTTTGCTCTCCTACTTTCAAGGCTCGCCCGGCTCTGGGAGAGGGGGGTCTGGAATGCTTTCTAAAGACACTGTGTCCATCAGCTGTGGCCCTCCTGGTTCCTCCTCCTCCTCTCCCATTATTTCCCAATGTGGTGTTTGCCTCCTAGGTGGGTCATAAGGAAAGGTTTAAAATGAGTGTGATGTGATTGGCCAGTGGAAACTGATAGGAAGAGTTAGGGTTAGAGGGGGAGTTGTGTGAAAGTCAGTTGGGAGTTGGAGAAGGAGGAGGGAGATTAGTCTGTGGGTTGGTCAAATTGTGTGGTGAGAGAGTGAGAGGAATTGTTAGGTGGAGTCAGATAGATAGTTGGAATAATCAGTTTGAAGTTGTTAGGAGCGCATAGGACAGTTAAGGAACTAAGATTAAGGAACTGCCAAGAAAAATTAACTGAAACCATAAGCTTGTTCATGCCTATAAATAAACTTGATTATTTGTTAATGTTAACAACCGTCTGGACTCTGTGTGTACTCATGAGACACGAGTTGGTGGCAGCAAAGAAAGCAATCACAGTGGTGGCACAGGGTCAATAGACTGTCAAACTTCCGGGGGCCCTGTGTGATCGCCACACCCAACTTTCCCCCTCATCTTCCTCTGAGCTGTGACCTCCCTCAAACCCCTGTTGTAAATCTATACTGTCTTCCTCTTTCACCTCCCCGGAAGGGACAGGCTGGGGAGGCAGTCTCCACCATTCCTCCTCTGCCCAGTCCCTGACGTCTCCTGAGGCTTCCCCTGCTCCTTTGAAAAGCCTTATCTTTATCTACATGTCAGTTTTTGGACTTCAAAGTTTCCCAGGCAGCTCACAACTCGCACACAAACTGCTCATCTCTCCTCACTTGATCACTGGTCACTTACGACCGCGGAATATGCAAACAGACTCCATTGAAAAGCATTGCCTTGCGGTTAATGAGATGAGATGGGAAGGGTCTGCGAGTGATGAAAATAGCCAGCTGCTTTGGGAAGGGTCTTTGCAGCAATTGAGGTATATATGTAGTTAATAATAAGTGGTGGGTCAGCACCAGAACCGGGAAGCATCTCAAATAGATTTTGGATTACATTCTTCATTGAAAAGAGCTGCCTCTTTAAGCATGTCAAAAATGGAAATGTCATCTATTCAGAATTCTCTGCTGAAGCCAGGTACAATACAATACAAAGCAATTCTATGAACTGTGACACTTTCTATTGCTTTCCCAAATCCATTATGCTTCTTTAAAGAGGGCAGGAGGAAGCATGGATAATTCAAATAATGATCATTTATATCTCAGAATGAAGCCACCTACTAGCTGAGAGTGCTCCAGCGAGCTCAAAAATACTGCAGCCCATCTGCTTAGCAACACTCAGGTTGCTGTCTGCGCATCGAGTCAGTATTCAGTTCTCGGAGCTGACTCTCTGCCGAACTCCTGAGCACAGTTCAAACTGGGGGAGGGAAAAGCATCCCCTTCTTTCCTCTCCTACCCCATGGCATCAAGTAAAACAAAACATGCAATGTGGTGTCATCATCAGGATCTAAGATTTCTGTTCCCATTTCATTGGTAGTTGCTTATGAACTCATTCAGAGGACAATGACATCATGTCATATGAGGTCAGAGAGGAAAAGATGAAACTATTGTTTCCAGTGGTAGCAACACATCCTGCATAACATCTGAGTCCTCTGGCCCACAGCGAGTGAGAAAAATGTACTGCACAAACAATTCATTATTTTCACTTGCTACACATTAAGCTTAAAAGAGAAGGCTTCTGACACCTTTTTCCTGCCCAAAGTCATTTTTTTTAAAAAAAGAGACAGACAATCTTGAATCCAAAAGGTTAGGACGTTCTAACATTTTGAGCACAAAGCAGCCACCCTTTTAACCAACTTTTCTAGATTTATATTCCTTTCCCAACAATGTCATCAAAAGGAAATCTTACTTTTTAAAAATGCCAGCTTTGCAGAGGTCACTGTAATTACTGGAACTGTGTTTGGCAGAGTGACCTGTGCTTGGCAGAATAAACTTGCAGAGTTAAGCTAGCCAATAACAAAAAACAAAGTCCAAACACCTTCCTTAATCTCTGTTAAGGAGCCAGCTGGAAAAAATGAGAAATCACAGGGACCAAAAAACGCCTCTTTTCTGAACAGATTGCACTCTGTCCTACACCAGTTTCAGGTGTAGGACCTTCTGCAGTTACCCTGTATAGTTGCAAGTTTATCTGGCATTTTAAAGAGTGAATAACAGCTGAATATCTGCACCTTAGATCACCTTTATTATTAGAGAGTGTGGGGTATTCCTTTCCATGCAAACGACAAGTTCTGCAGAAACTGAGAAAAGTTATGTGGCTGTAGCCATGCTCCTTATGTCTCTTCATGTTCCTCCAGGCAGTGAATGTCAGAGTTATGAGTGTGTGCATGGGGATATAACTTTTGAGGATTATTATTATTATTATTATTATTATTATTATTATTATTATTGGGATGCAGGTGGCGCTGTGATCTAAACCACTGAGCCTAGGGCTTGCCGATCAAAAGGTTGGCAGTTCGAATCCCCGTGATGGGGTGAGCTCCCGTTGCTTTGTCCTTGCTCCTACCAACCTAGCAGTTTGAAAGCATGTAAAGTGCAAGTAGATAAATAGGTACCGCGCCAGCAGGAAGATAAACGGCGTTTCCGTGCACTGTTCTGGTTTGCCAGAAGCGGCTTAGTCATGCTAGCCACATGACCCGGAAGCTGTCTCCAGAATTCTAAACTTGTTGGGAGTCTAGACAATTAGATGAGTGACCCTCACTCCTTCCACACAGAAACTGGGACATCCCTGGAAGTTCATGCACATTAAGGATGTTGGTTTCTGCTTCCCTCACTGAGCAGCAGAAGTGCTTGTCACAAGACAGGTGTTTACATTCCACACAGTCTGTACTGTTGGAGGTTTTCCCACGGGAATGGGAGACTGGATGTGACGTACACTGGTTTCCTGTTTTTCACTGTTCTTTGCAGTTTCACTTTTGAGTGATTCTCTCCGTGCTTTAGAGGAGAGATGACGCTTTCTCTGCTCCGGCAGAGGGAAAATGTTTTTCTGTAACTTACCAGCTTTGAACTGTAAATAAAGTAGTATAGAGCATGTTGGCTCATACTTCTCATCATTCCGTTGTGCACTGGACACTGCTTATCCCCAACATTTGGTTTCGGGCCCAGAAAAATGCAGTGTTTTGAGATTGGTCTTCAGAAGTCGGGCTCCTGGCATAGGAACAAAGGAGCAAGAAACGAAGTGCCAGCAAAGCATCGGAACAGCGGCAGAGAGACGGAACGCACGGTATCTGCTCTGCGCGTCGAAATGATTGATGAAGGTATGTGCTACTGCTCCGGGCAGCCTGCCAGCTTCTAATTAATGGCTTTATGGCTGGACTTTGAACTTTTAATAGCCGGTTTTGCCGCGGCACAGGCAAATGGCTCAAAGGGACGCTATGCTGGGGGAAAACGAAAGTAAAGTGCAGCTGCAGCTCTATGACGCAGCAAGAATTTAGCACAGCATAGAGAAAGCACTTGGGGACTTTCACTTTTGAACTTGCTTTTGGAATGCAGTTTGAAGCAGCTGCAGATAAACAAAGCATATAAACAGAAGAGCGGCACAGGCTCACATGCAGAGGCTGTTTTGATTTTGCCTTTGGATTGAAGCAGCTGTACACAGAAGCAGCATGTATACAGCAGCTTGATTTAAAGCAGCAGTGATGGCTAGCTGCAGAAGGCTGGATGAAGCAAGTGGGGAATTTGATACCACTGATCAGCCAAATGCTCAACTCACAGTAGCCTGTGAAACTGCCATGATTCAGAATGTAGCAGATCGGCGGGGTGATGGCTGCATGGAAAAGGGGGAGACTTCACAGATGTCATCCCATAGTGCAGTGGAACCACCAGATGGCGCCAAAGCTTTGAAGGCAGTGAAATGCTACTCGTGTGGACGTCTAGGCCATATGAAGAGGGAATGCAAATATCCCAGGGCCAAGACAGAGGAGCGCAGCGAAAGCTCATCGCGTGGAAAAGGCCAGAGCAAAGGCAAAGGTCCGGTGTCCAGGACAACGCAGCACAAGGCAATGGTCTCACGCTACGCTCCAAAGGTTGCAAAGGTTGCAGAGGTTGCAGAGGTCCAGAAGACGTCTAGATCTTTCTTCGTTGTTGATTCAGCGGCAACGCATCACATGTGCAACGATAAGCGACTGTTCGTGTCTTTTACACCGCAGGAAGGTGCAATTCACCAGGCGGATGGCCACACTATCCCCAGTAAAGGCTACGGAACTGTTGTTCTTCACAGTTTGGACTTATCGATACAGGATGTTCTTTATGTGCCGGACGCGAAACATAATCTGCTCAGCGTTGGACAGCTGATTGAGAAGAAGATTGACGTTTCCTTTAAGAACAATAGATGCATCATCACCAAGAAAAATGATTATCAATTGTATGCTGAATTTGTTGATCGTTTGTTTCTTTTGTATTATGATGATGTTGTGCAGGATGACACTTGTTGCATTGCAGGTTCTAACAAAAGTTTGCATGCAGAATGTATTCACGATTTTCATCGAAAATTTGGACATTTGCATTTTGAGGCAGTATCTAAAATGCCTGCCTTGGTTGAAGGTATGACTATTAAACCCTGCAGGTACCACATGAAGTGCAAGGCATGCGCAGCAAACAAGGTGAAAATGGCTGCGAAAGGTAAGGTGTCTGGTAGGCAAGCTACAGAGCCATACCAAATTATTCATGCTGATTTGGTTGGACCACTAGCGCCCTCTTTGGGTGGGAATAGGTACTTCATGGTTCTTATTGATGCATTTTCCAGGTATATTTTTGTGTACAATCTCAAGCAGAAATCAGAGGCTTTTCCTAGGTTCAAGGAATTCTGTGCTTGGTTGGAAAATGTGCATGGTAAGAAGATAAGGATTCTTTTCACTGACCGGGGGGGAGAATTCACTTCTCAGCAGTTTGAAGCTTTTCTGGCTGAGAAAGGAATTCAACACGATTTGTCTAGTCCTCGCTCGCCATGGCAGAATGGACTTGCGGAACGGGCAAATCAAACATTGCTTCAAGGGTTAAAAACCTTGCTGCATGATGCAAATCTTCCAGAGAGTTATTGGGCCGAAGCTCTCTCATGTTTCACTTACAGTTATAATCGCAGGTTATCTTCAGCGATTGGTTGCACCCCCTATGAGAAGATGTTTGGCAAGAAGCCATACATCAAACACATGAAAATTTTTGGTTCTGACATGTGGGTTCACTCACCACAAAACTCCAAGTTAGACAAGCGTGGATTGCATGGTATCTTTCTAGGTTATCAGAAAGGGTCTTACAGAATAATGATGACTGACTCTAAGGAGATTAAGCTCACAAGAAGTGTTGAGTACAATGCCAAGTGGGGGGAGAATGTGGGAATTTTCCAATGTTATCCTGATGACAGTGATGAGACTGAGGATAGTCAAAAGCAACCACAACAACCCACACCCACTGATGAAGGTTCTGATTCTGAGTCTGAAACTGAATCAGATGATTCAGAGGATTTCAAGAGTGCGAAAGCCTCTATGCGACTCTCTGAAAGCTCTGATCAAGAATTGGAGGAACCATTGTTCACAATAGGTCACTTTTCTCCTAAGAAGGAAGAGGAGAGCGTTGAAGACTTAAGGCTAATTCGCAGGTCACAGAGAGCCACAAAAGGCAGACCTCCAAAGAGATTTGCTGATGAGTTTGCTAAGATAGCAGTAACAGCTGTTAAAAGCTCCAAGAAGGTTTTTGAACCTTCAAGTTTCCAAGAAATCCAGGATTTGGATTCAAAGGAAGCTGAGCCATGGTTAAATGCCATGAAGGCTGAGCTTGATTCCTTGGAAAGGAACAAAACATGGGACCTAGTTCCAATAGTTCCAGGAATGAAATTGCTTGGAAGCAAATGGGTCTTCAAAGCGAAGACTGATCAAAATGGCAAGATAGTCAGACACAAAGCCAGATTGGTAGCCAGAGGATTTGCTCAGGTACCAGGTGAAGATTATCACGAGACCTACTCACCCACAGTGAGGTATGAGAGCATTAGGCTTATGCTCAAGCTAGCTGCAGAGGAAAATCTACACATTAGTCACCATGATGTGAATACAGCTTTTCTGTACGGATCTCTAAATGAATCACTTTATATGCTTCCACCTGATGGCGTACAGGTAAAACAGGGATTTGTTTGTGCTCTGAAAAAGTCAATTTATGGTCTCAAACAAAGTGCACGGTGTTGGCACACAAAACTCACTGAAGTATTGTTTTCTCTAGGTTTTCAGCAAGGGAAAGCTGATCCATGTGTATTTGTCAAAGAGGAGGGGCAAAAGAAACTGTATTGTTTGTTTTATGTTGATGATCTTTTATTCTTTTGGAAAGATGTCACAATGTACAATAACGCCCTAGCTCAACTGAAAGAGCACTTTGACATGAAAGATCTTGGTGAGGTAAACAACTACCTATCTCTGGAAATAGAGAGAGATCAAGATGGTAACATTCTAGTACACCAGTCACGGAAAATTGCTGATGTGTTAAGCAAGCTAAACCTGATGGATGCTAACCCTGTGGACACACCGATGACAACAGGTTATCAGGTAGAAGACACTGAAGAAGCATTTTCTGACACTACACTGTACAGAAGTGTGCTAGGCAAGCTAAACTTCATTGCCAGATGTTCAAGACCAGACATTGCTGTTAGCTGTAATTTGCTAAGCAGACAAGTCAACAATCCTACTGTTAAGGATTGGAAAGCTCTGAAACGCATAGCGCGGTATTTGAAAGGCACTATGCATTACAGACTGAGATTTAACAATCAGAAGTCTGGTAGTCTTGAGATATTTGCAGATGCAAGTTTTGGAAGTGACACTACAGACAGGAAAAGTACGTCTGGAGTTTGCTATAAGTACAATCAGGGTCTATTTGATTGGTCGTGCAAGAAGCAAACAACAGTTAGCTTAAGTACTTGTGAAGCTGAACTGAATGCACTGTCTTATTCACTTAAAGATTGTGAATGGTTGTTACAATTGTGCAAAGACATGAAAATTCCTGTCAAATGTCCAATCCAGGTTTACCAGGACAACAAAGCATGTTTGGCTTTGATGAATTCTTGTAAGCAAAGCACGAAGCACTTGCAATTGAAGGTGCAACATGCTAGGGAACGTATTCAGAAGGGACTCGTAACGGTGTCCTATATGCCAGGTAATGAAATTCCTGCTGATGTATTGTCCAAGATTGTATCAAGGGATCAACACTGTACCTATGTGCAGAAGTTGGGTTTGTACTGATATTGTACGAACACGCTGCCCAGTGATTTTCACAGAAAGGGGGAGGATGTTGGTTTCTGCTTCCCTCACTGAGCAGCAGAAGTGCTTGTCACAAGACAGGTGTTTACATTCCACACAGTCTGTACTGTTGGAGGTTTTCCCACGGGAATGGGAGACTGGATGTGACGTACACTGGTTTCCTGTTTTTCACTGTTCTTTGCAGTTTCACTTTTGAGTGATTCTCTCCGTGCTTTAGAGGAGAGATGACGCTTTCTCTGCTCCGGCAGAGGGAAAATGTTTTTCTGTAACTTACCAGCTTTGAACTGTAAATAAAGTAGTATAGAGCATGTTGGCTCATACTTCTCATCATTCCGCTGTGCACTGGACACTGCTTATCCCCAACAAAGGATCCATTTCGGGTCTTGCACAAAAGTCAGACTTTTTTGTGGTAGAAGAAAAACCGTTTGAGTACATTATTCCAGAGTACTAGCTGGATAATAGCAAGGCTGTGTGGCTTTATGCCCCCCCCCCCAAAAAAAACTTGAAAAAACCCCATGCAACTATTCCACTATAGTGCAAAAGGGGCCTCACTCTGCTATATAATACAGCGTCTTAACCAAAATACAATTAACACAATCCCTTTGGAGCAGCTAACTGAGAAAAAGAAAAATCCTACATCTGATAGCTTTGTAACCACCAGGGGGCCTTTATAAAAAAATACACAGTAATTGTATCTATAAAAAGTGGGAGAACCACACAAAAGAACTGCTGTGCTCTCAGACCGAAGCGGTTTGGAAAACCCTCGCAAACTGGAGCCAGCGCGTTTGTAGAGTATGCATGTGGTCAGAGTCAGCCTTTTCAAAACAAAAGCCTCTGAAAAACATTGTGCGCCTAGAGAAGTCAAATGGGGCGCTTTGGCAAGCATGCCTCACTTGAGCATATTTGCAGCTAGAAGCTGAGTAAAGAAAACAAAGTGGTATTTCACCAGGAGTAAAAAGCCCCCTCCTGTTCTTTGGAACGGAAACTTTTAAAAGCGAGAGATGTTGAGAAAGAGGCAGCTTGAGCTGTGATGGATGTTGGCCATTTCATAGCAATGTGTTCCAAATGGCTGGCTCAGCACAGATTCCTGGATGGCAGGGAATGTTTTGGGGGTCTCACGGCACTGAGGACTAAGGGAGCAATGTTATGGCAAGGTCCACCAAGATGAGTGGGTTGGGATCCAGCAGATCTCTGGCTGAGTCAGAAAGTTGCTGGCACAGCTGGGATATGCCAGCTTAACTAACTCATACTTGGCATAGCAGGAGATACACTGGTGTATCTCCTCCATCCTGGCTCAGCCAAGTCCATCAAACTGTAAACTGGCATATAATAGGTTGGGAGCTGGGCCTCCTGTCCAATGAGATTTAAGCTCCAGGGTACCACAAGATTCTTTTGTGTCCCCTGTGCTTCCTTATATCTCCATGAAATGCTGGGACAGTTGTCTGCAAATTTTGGGATGAGGGATCTGTTACATATTCAGTGGTCTGTGTTTGCCTGAGCTTGAGTCTGGACTAAGGATTCTGAGCTCCTGTGTTCTGATTGATGCATGATATCCAATCATTTTGGGCCTCTGCCATTGGCCCTTAAACTCTGAATCATGATTTGCAGCTTGGAAGTTTAGACAGCCAATCACGTTGGGAGTGGGAGTGGCCCAGGCCTTCAGAAATGTATATAAGCAGTCGCTTCGTCCCTGTGGTTCAGTTCTGTAGTTCAATAAAGGTTCTTGCTGTTATCACTGTGCCTTGCCTTGTGGGAACCCACCTACACTTCAGGGTTGTCACTATGCTGATAATGTTCAGCTCTTTTTTTTTTCCTTTTCAAGAGCACTAGGTGAGGCAGTGGGTGAACTAATCAAGACAAAACACTCAGAACCTCATTCCAGACAAGATGGAGATATTAATGGTGGAACTTCTCACTGACTGGAGTGTTTTTATATCTCAGATTCCAGACAGGCATACACTCTTCCTGTAGGATCAGGTGGCAATTTAGGGGCAGTTCTGGACCCAGTGCTGTTTTTAGAACCAGAGGTTGCCAGCTGTGATGAAAGGAAAATCCGGTTGCAAGGGCACATTCCTTCCTAACCTCCAAGCTAGACTGCTACAAGACGGGGCTGCCTTTGACGACTGTTTAGTGAAGGCTGAAACTTCAATTAATTCAAACTGTAGCATTTGGAGGAGAAAGCTGCTGGAAGCATGCAATGCACATATCAAGACACCTGTATCAAGTCCAAAATGGTTTGGAACCTATAAATAGAATACAAAATATAAATCTAATCCTTCACCTCAGACTAAGGTCAGAAATTTCAAGAATATGACATATACAGTACTCAAGCAATACACAGATGTACCCTTTCAAATCAATTTAACTTTTTAAAAATAAAGAAAAGTATCGCATCTTGAGTAATAAACAAAATCACGGCATGTTCTACCTCAATCATGATTTATTTGATTTAGTGCTGAGCAGCTGGGACTGCAGAGAACATTGAGCGTTGAAAGGAAAAGGCATTAAAATTCAAGCTACAGTTGAGACGGAAAAATAAAGGCACTGCAGTCCCTCACATAACGGAAGTAATGGCTGGAGTGATTAATGAGGAAATCATGTTAATAAGATGATCTGATGCTGTGCTATAAATCACTGTATTTGCTTTACGACACTCGTATAATTCAATTTTGCAAGATGTAATTCATATGACTGAATCAAAATAAAAATTATTCCGGTAATAGACAATGCTACACTGCAGATATGTCCTGATGCATTCAGTGGTATATATAAAGCAGTTGAATAGATGTGTTTTAAAGTGTAATTGAGAATGGCAATACATATTTAAAATTTAAGTTGGGCTGCAGGGTTTAATAGGCTTACAGTACAATCCAAGGCATGTCTACTCAGAGGTAAGCCTCAGGAAGTTGAATGAGTCTTACTTCTTAGTAGACTTGTCTAGTTTTGTACTTTAATAGGCTTACAGTATAATCCTAGACATGTCTGCTCAGAAATAAGCCTATGGAATTCAATTGGGCTGACTTCTTAGTAGGCATGTATGGAAATGCACAGTTAATTTGTAGATTAAGCAACAAGCGTTCCAGTTGTTTAATGTTTATTTGTTGAGGCTGTTGATTATTTGTTGATTAATCCTTACTCGTTTTGGTTCTGCTGTGTTACTATAAAAGGAAACGAAAAATAAATTACTGTATATAAAAAGGGCTTTACATTTAAGAACAGCAAGCAGTTTTTTATACTAACTTCTAAGTTCTCACATTTCCTTCAAGGTCCCCCAAATCCTCATATATTGGTTGGTATTCAATGCTTGTCCTACATAGAGTAAATGCAGTGAAGTTGATGGACAAGATTAACGTAGGGTCATTCGTTTCAGTGAGCCAACTCTGAGTAGGACTTAGCTGAATACAACCCATGGCATTATTGACAGCGTGCAATTTCAATGTAATTGGTTATAGTTTGAAACCAATGATTAGATTAAAATGGAGTTAATTAATAAGCTAAACGTTCCTCATTCTTTCACCTCTGGTGGACATGCCCTAAAGTGAAGGCCTTCTGGGAAATGATATATAATGAACTGAAAAAGGTATTTAAGTATACCTTCACTAAGAAACCAGAGGCCTTCCTCCTGGGCATTGTCGGCCAAGGGGTGGTAAAGAAGGACCGAACCTTTTTTATGTATGCAACAACAGCAGCAAGGATACTCCTAGCGAAGCACTGGAAAACTCAAGATCTCCCCACACTGGAAGACTGGCAGATGCAACTGATAGACTACATGGAACTGGCCGAGATGACAGGCAGAATCCGAGACCTGGGAGAAGAGAGGATGGAAGAAGACTGGAAGAAATTTAAGATTTATTTACAAAAACATTGTAACTTGACTGTATGTTAAGCAGGTTGCTAAATCATAAAGAATTGGGCACCACTAAATTAGATAGAATTAGGAAGATAAGTGAGATTAAGAAAATGTGAACCATTCGGGAACTATCAGATTATAAATTAAGTTTGAGGGTATATAATGTGAATAAGAGGATAATTTGCTGGAAAATTTCTTTTCTCATGATGAAAATGGGAGCGGGAGATGAGAGGAAGTCCAGAGAAGTTATGAAAATATGTTATGACAGATATTTTATTGTGAACCAATTATGTATGCATATTGAAAAACTTTAATAAATATTATAAAAAAAATAAAATAAGCTAAACGTTCCTGAATCACTTGTCCCCTAGAGCCGTATATACTCAAAAACCATAAAAATTATAGATTTAGCTGATGCTAAAAGTGGGGTATAAATATATAATATAAATAAATATATCAGGAGCAGTTTGTTCAGTGGGGTTGAACATAGGTACATAATAGTCTAAATAACAAACAGAACCATATTTTTTTCATGTATTCCTTCACTCCATCCCACCCTCTAATTTTTCTGATTTGAGTGGCCTCTAATAATTGTGTAAAACATGCAGGGATAAACAAGAAAATAATAATAGAATCAATTGAATAATTATTAAATTATAACAACACAACAAGATGGAAGAAGTCAAATATTGAGATCACACATGGGTGAAGGGGAGTGGGGGGTATTTGGGAACCTATCATTTATAATATAATTTGTTAATTGCGTTGTATTTACAGATAGCAAAGGGAAGCCTAGAGCAATTAGATATATTTTAATTTAAGTAAGCTATGTAATGGGCTTATGTCAGAAAATGAATATGGATTTTGAATTTGATGTTTGTAAATTTTTTTGGTTTTGAAATAAAAAAATTGAAAAAAAGGAAAAGAAAGTAGGATTTTTTTTTTTAAAAAAAGTCTAAATAACAAACAGGCTTGCCATTGTGGGACCCACAGTGCAGCACTAGATAGGACTTTGGCCTAAGCCAGCAGCAATCTTCTTATGATCTTCTACTTTACAGCACAGATATGATCAATGGCCAATGCAGCTTCAGAATAACCACTTTTATACTTCCAAAGAGTTGCAGTCAGTTCTTGTTTCTGTGCAGCCTGAGTTATACCACATTCTAAAATGACTAGCCTGCAAACAGTTTCCTCTGTTACCATTTTAAGACTATTAACGAACGGCAGTTGGCCTCCACTACCAGAAATAGATTATCTTCCTCTTCCCTAAAAAAGGGGGGGGGGAACTTTGTTGAAGAAGAGTTATGTTCTTCCAAAACTTGCTGCCACTTTTGTGAAAGTTGGCCATTCCTAATAAGGGTGATCCAGATTGCAGTTTGCCTTTCCATATAAACAAAACTTGAAAGGCAAACTTCACCCACTGCCCACTAGATGGCTGAGTTATTTCAGGGACGCAAATGCTAGTGTGTTTCTTGGCACTATGAGGTGCCAAGACGCTTGGATCCTACACTTTGTTAGACTCTGGGTGGCATGGAAAGAGTTCTGACTACTTTATTTGCAAGAGGTCATATAATGGCTCAAAAGACAGAGGTGATCTTGGGCAACTCACTGTTTGTGGAATTGGACCGCCAATGCAAGTATTTTCAAAGGCAGTTAACAAGTACAGTGGTACCTTGGTTTAGGAACAGCTTAATTTATGAACAACTTGGATTAAGAACGCTGCAAACCCGGAAGTAGGTGTTTTGGTGTGTGAACTTTGCCTTGGAATAAGAACATGTTCCGCTTCCTGTTGAGTGTGTTCCATTTGTAAATTGAGTCCCCCGCTGCTATGGGAAAGCATGCCTTGGTTTAAGAACGCTTTGGTTTAAGAACAGACTTCCGGAACAGATTAAGTTCGTAAACCAAAGTACCACTGTACAATTTCAAATTTTATAATAAATCAGTAGAACAATGCAAGAATGAAACAGCAGACACAAAGGTAGCATAAAAGCAACATCACAAGAAACTAAAGGGCTGGGAACGAAAATGTTCTTTGCCTGCTAGCAAAAAGAGAAGCCACCGGTCAAGCCTCCCTGGGGAGCACATTCTGGGGAAAGGTCCCACAACCATGTTTCCTCCTCTGTCTTACCTCCAACTGTGGCAGGGACACCCAGAGGAGGGCCTCTCGGAAGAGAATTTTAATGCATGGGCATCTTGGTCAGCAGAGTATGTAAATCTCCACACAGCAGATGAGGCGGACAGAGGCAGATGTAAGCATTATATACAGCATTTATTCAGCATAGTTCAGGAACAAAGGAAAAGATGTCTGCGTGCCTTCGTCTCTGGAAAAATTGCAGTAACACAAAAGCTACATACAGTGGTACCTCGGGTTACATACGCTTCAGGTTACATACGCTTCAGGTTACAGACTCCGCTAACCCAGAAATCGTGCTTCAGGTTAAGAACTTTGCTTCAGGATGAGAACAGAAATCGTGCTCCGGCCGCGTGGCAGCAGCAGGAGGCCCCATTAGCTAAAGTGGTGCTTCAGGTTAAGAACAGTTTCTGGTTAAGTACGGACCTCCGGAACGAATTAAGTACTTAACCCGAAGTACCACTGTACAACGGAAGTTCCCAGCAGTGCTGGGAGTAAACAGGCATGTGATACACAAACGTCATGCCTGTACTCTTTTAAGGGGGAATGGAATTATATCCTAACAGACAGGAGCACCGTATGGGTTCTGCTGCTGCATTCGCAGTGCTGTCCGCCCTGCCGCCTTGCCTCTCCTGCTCTCCCTTCCTGTAAGCTGCAACATCTCTGTTGCCGATGTGGGAATGTTCAGGGATGCAGGAGAGGATATATTGTCTGATTATATCCTTATACAACTTGTGTTAACAAGTTCCCAATTTCAGCAGAGTAAAACATTCCCCTTTATTTTAAATTTGCAACGGCAGCGTTTGCTCAGGTTCGCTAGAACCTCTATAATAATCACTCTGGTAATTTCCCCTTTATTCCCTCTTAAAATAGAAGACACGACACAGTCCTTTACAAAAGTATAAAAAGAGTTTCCTCACATTCTGTTCACATCAGATCCCAGAAGGCAGACTTAAGCTTAGTGAAGTAATATACATTTGGATTCTATCTTATAAGAAGATAGTCCCTTTCTCCTCTCTTGGCTGGGAGCCAAGAGGGCATCTTTAGCTTAGTAGATGTTGCTTGTTTGATGGAAGAGATGCAAGAGAGGTAAGAAAGGCAAGAGAGAGGTGGCTGCCCCTGCCCTGTGCTTTTATCATTACCTGCACAGGTGAGGCCACACCCACCTCTAGTCACATGCAGAGGAAGTCTGTCCCAGCCCAGAGGGGAAACAGGAAGTTTACCTGCTGGCTGGACAAACATCCCTCCCCGTGTCTAAACATGTACACTCTAGGAATGTTGTAATTGACTGCTCTTGTGTTTTACACCCCACAGCCGAGAGGTCAGGAAAGTGCTACCATCCCTTCCTGCCATCAGCCATGGCGTTTGGGGTTCCTGGAGTCCATTTTGTACTGCTCTGAAGCAACGCCCATGCCATGGAGCTCACACGAGGCTGGACCACAGCTGTCAACTTTTCCCTTTTCTTGCGAGGAATCCTATTCGGAATAAGGGAATTTCCCTTTAAAAAAGGGAAACATTGACAGCTATGGACTGGACCCTTTGAAATGATGGAAAGATATTGGAGGAAAACCATGAAGTTCATATTACAATATACAGGCACTCAGGTCTGTGGATGCTTGTGGGATACAGGTAGCAATGCGGAAGGAAGTGACTGCTTGTGGACTGCAACCTCACCACGGTTTCAGTGCACTGTGCATTGTGGTGATGCCACACAGCTCTGTGGCTTGGACCAGACTGTCCATAGCCACCATGAACTAATTGTATTTTAAATGTAGGCTGCAGTCGTCTCTTCTTCTCTTTCTTTTTCTTAAGTGCCTCTCTGTAAGCTCTGTCTTAATACAAAGCTATTTTTATCCACCCTCCTGCTCTCAAACAGGTGGTCACATAAAGCCAATTTACTTCTCGAAAAACCAAATTACAGATCAGGGCAGATGTCTAATGCAATTCTTCTTTTCTAGTCTCTTTTCCCTTTTGCACTTACGTATTATTGAGAAAGAAGCACCAGAACAGGGAGGGAGACCACTGCTTTTGCTCCCCTTCATTTCTTGCATGCAGCTGGGCCTAGCAAGGAACGCTGAACTCTTGCCCAACAGGGAGCCATAGCCTTCCAGAATCCACACACGCTATGATTACTTCTGCTGTGTGAACAAAGTGCTCCCAGAATTCTAATTCCAGAACAGAATCCTGCATGCTATGTTTAGAATTGTTAGAACCAGATCATTCAGAGAACTTGCTGTCTCAATTTCAAGAGAGTTCCCTCCACACCACTGGGGAAAAAGGAGGCTCTTTAGAATGAGAACTAATTAAATCTAACATTGAGTGATGCTAACTAGAAAGGCATTATTTTCCTTAAAAGATACTTGGCCAAGCTAGAAATTCTACTGGCACAGATAATCCCTTAACTTCACCTCTCCATCTGGTCCTTTAGTATTTGCTATTTTCAAGAGAAAGGCATAGATCCTCCAAGTGCCCCTATTTTCCAGAGACATCCCTGATTTAGAGAAGCCATCCCAGTTTCTGATTTGATCCTGTAATGTCCCGCTTTTCCTTAGGACGTCCCTATTTTCAGTGGAGAAATGTTGGCGGGTATAGAGTTATCCAACCCAGGAGCCATCTGAGGCAATTCTTTATAGGGAAGGTTTTTTTTAATGTTTAATGCTTTGTTGTGTTTTTATTTATGTAGGAAACTGCTCAGAGTGCTGGGGCAACCCAGTAAGATGTGTGGGGTATAAATAGTAAAATTATCATTATGGAATGGGACGTCCCTATCTTCATCAGAGAAATGTTGGAGGGTATGAAGGCACAAATAGTAATAGGCTCCCTGACATGGCAAAGTAACAAAAGTCCTGCTGAGTTGAATGGGTCGGACTTGAAGGATGGGTGACAGTGCGGTGGCCATGAATGGAGAATCGGATAAAGCCTTCCCCCCACAACAAATGACTTACAGAGACCGAGAAGGAGATAAGGAACACTCTCTCCAATCCAGGTTCATTGCTTTCTACTGAAAGGCATTCCTTTTAGGAGGTTGGCAGAGGACATGTCAGAAATTAATTACTCCATCCGAGAGGAAGACTTGGGATAAGGGTGGAGGCAGATCACCAAGTTTCCTGGCTGCAGCTACAAAACCCAGTCCTCGCAGTTGCAAGCTTCCCCGCTGAGCCTATAATTTCCTGGATGACACCAAAGTTGGTGCCTTGAGTGCACACCAAACGTAAATGAGAAGCGAAAGAAAGAACCACATTTTATCTATTAGACTTACTGGTACACAAGATGTTATTGTACTACCAACTTTACTGTACCAACCTTCCTGTACGCTTGTGAAACATGAACCACTTATAAACGCCATCTCCAACACTTCAAAAGATTCCATCAACGTTGTCTCTGAAAAAAATTACACATCACTTCGGAAGACAGGCAAACTAATGCCAGTGTACTGAAAGAAGCAAATATCACCAGTGTTGAAGCAATGATTCTTTGACATCAACTTTGTTGGACTGATCATGTTGTGCAGATGCCTGATTATCGTCTTCCAAAGCAACTACTCTATTCTGATCTTAAAAATGGAAAGTGTACTGCTGGTGGCTGAAAGACTCTCTCAAGGCAGATCTAAAAAAATGTGGTATATGCACTGACAACTAGGAAACACTGGCCTGGGAGCGCTCCAGTTGGAGGACAGCCTTTACCAAAGGCTTGGCACGCTTGGCTTGGCACGCTTGGCAAACCGTCACCGTGATCAAGTTCTGCCCAGAAACTTGATGTCCCTGCTGTGGAAGGATGTGTGGATCCAGAATTGGCCTCCACAGTCACTCACTGTTAAGACAGTGTTCACGGAAGACAATCTTACTTGGGTTTGCCAAAGAAGAAAACACAATATGTCTTTTGATGGCTGACCTCTGGAGAAAGTTTTACCTGTGCATTATCTGAGGTTTGTCAATTATAAATAGGCTTCAAGATTGCTGGCATTGTATCTCACTAATGGATGCTTATGGGCATTTATATTCAGAGATATAGATAGATATTACAGAGAAAACCAGATTGTCTACATGAAAGTGTTTTTTTATCCCCATAACTAGACAGAGATGTAAATACTTTTGACGACTGATGAATTTTTAAACGATTGCTGATTAACCATTGAATGGATTTAAGAAGAGGAGCAACTATTGAAGAAAAATCACTTAGAACTGATTGGACTTGACAATTTAATGGACTGATTTTAGAGGCAGTTTAAGAAATTGATCTTAGGTGCTTGAAAAAAATAATTTGGATGAATTCATAAAATCAAAAAGAGGGTTGATTCAAGATACAAAATGAATTTGGATGTTCTGAACATTTGACTTAATGAGCTGGAAATGCTTTATATGATTAATGAATTGGGTGGTGAAATATTAAGGTACAGTAATGGGGGGGAAATGAATGTTTCAATATTAATTTTAGCAGAGTGGAGATGTTAGACATAGGTATAAACAATATTGAGAAAGGCAGATTGTATTAATTGGTATTTTGATGAAGAGTGGTTTTGAAATAAATTTTGAAATTGTTTAATATGTTAATGAAGGAAATGCAGAATAAAGATAACCTCCCTCCAGGAGCAAAAGATTCAATAGGAAGCCTTTGGGGGTTCTGTTAAAAATATTTCTTTTTAAGGATCTTAACAATTTAGAAGAAAGGACAGCACAAATGACTGAGAAAGATAAAAAAGATAGATAAAAAAATGAGAAAATAGGGTAAAAGAAGAAAAAGAGAATTTGAAAAAGAGTATTTTAAAATGGATACCAAGTCTAATGAAATATTGGACAAGATTAATGCATGAGAAGAGAAATCTGAGAAATTCAAACATACAACAAAACAATTAATCAAAAACCTAACTGTTGTATCCAAAAAAGTCATTTTGTTATGCACAAGAACTTCTGCTTATGCAACAGAACTTCCCTACCTTCTCCTGACATCTTGGTTGCCCCAACCCTCTGAGGCATATTTGGGTCACAAGGAGTGGAGAGGTGAAGTTCTGTTGCGTATTAAGAAGTCCTTGTGCTAACAGGATGGCTTCGTTGGATACTGTAATGGTTCTAGGGGTTGCTCATGCGTAAATCGGCACCACACCTGCTGGGTTGCCTGAGTGAACCCTTTCTGTCTGGACAGCCACTCGCCCGTGGCTGTCTCAATCGCCTGGCAGAATCCGTCAGTGGGCGTTTCTTGAACTTCTTCCAGCAAAGGAGCTCTTTGACGCCTAGTCTCTGCCTACTCTCCCTGCGTGGAAGCCTTCTGCGCAGGGAGGGTGTGGGCAGCGGAGGACCCGTGCTCTCCCCACTGGTCCCTGGCAAGGAGTCATGGAGCCACCTCGCCGATTCCCCCATCTGCCCCCCTTCTCCACTGGTGCTACGCTGATTACCTTCCCCAGAAGATGGGCTGCTTCTCTCCCTCCCGGGATGCTCTCCGGAATCCCTCTGGAGCCCTCCCTCTCCCTCTGGCTCCGATGGCAGTTCCCTGACAGATACAAACTAAAATGAGCTGGAAAAACACGTTTTGAGGAGTAATTCGGAAGGAATTAAAGATAATAGGGTAGACAATTCAGGAACATAGTAAATATTATGAAAAGGGTGAGGATAACTTGGAAGAGATTAATTTCGCAGTAAGAAAGCACAATCTTAGAATCAGAGGTACAGTCATACCTCTTGTTATGTTCGGTTCAGGTTACGTCTTTTCAGGTTGCGTCCCAAGGTGACCCAGAAGTAACGGAATGAGTTACTTCCGGGTTTCGCCACTCGCACATGCGCAGATGCTCAAAATGACGTCACGCGCATGCACAGAAGCAGCAAATCGCGACCCGCGCATGCGCAGAGATGCAAACATAGGTTGCGTTCTGCTCATGTTGCGAACGGGACTCCGGAACAGATCCCGTTTGCAACCAGAGGTACCACTGTATTCATGAACAGATACAATTTTCAAGGTTAGTGGCATATTTGAAAGAAGCTTTAATGAAATTCCTGGAATTGCCAGAAATGGCATTGGTGGGTTGGGGTTGTGAATAATTCTTCTAGATATGTTCTTTATTACCTTCAGAACACTCTATGTGATACTTCAGAGATTTTGAATATTAGTTAGTGATCAAGAGATTCTGGTAGTAAAATATTTGCATCCAGGTTTCAAACACACCATACATTTAGAGCCCATTATGTCCCCCAGAGAATTCTGGTAACTGTAGTTTACTCCTCGCAGAGTTACAATTCCCAGCACCCTTAACAAACTACAGTTCCCAGAATTCTTTGGAGAAAATAATGTGCAGTCCCAGATACTCACTTGCAATGTGGAAAATTCATCTTCTTAAAATCTAACCGGAGGCAAGAAAGCACTCTGCATAACTGGAGTGTAACTTTTATGCTCAATGTTTTTATTAAACCTGCCTGGATCATTGTGCACACTTTACAGGAAGCTAGACATTTGTTTAAAGTAATGTAGGAAGCAATTCAGCAAGTGACACAAGAAAAAGCTTTATAGACCTAACATATATTTTTTTAAAAAAGACAAAGTCAAACGGTTTAAGCTCTGTGATAAAATCAAGGCAGTACACAAAAGCACTCTAAATAATAATAATAAAGTCGATGTTTATTTGATTTGGGAAATTCAGGAGAAAGGATCACGAGCAATACCTGAAAACACCTGTGAAGAGCTTCTGTAGCAAAAAAAAGAGAAATGGGGGATGCCCTACTGTCGTATCTCGGTTTAAGAATTTAATTCGTTCTGGAGGTCCATTCTTAACCTGAAACTGTTCTTAACCTGAGATACCACTTTAGCTAATGGGGCCTCCTGCTGCCGCTGCATTGCCAGAGCATGATTTCTGTTCTTATCCTGAAGCAAAGTTCTTAACCTGAAGCACTATTTCTGGGTTAGCGGAGTCTGTAACCTGAAGTGTCTATAACCCGAGGTACCACTGTATATGAAAAAAAAGGAGAAGGAGAGATTGATCATCAAAAGCTGGATGTAAATGGAGAAACAGAAGAACAGAGTATTAGTGGTGCTTTTTTAGATAAAGTACATGGAATTCAACTGGTGCTGTTGCATTCAAAAAAGGGCTCTTGGTGCCGTAGGTAAAGCTAAAGGGACCCCAGACCGTTAAGTCCAGTTGTGGACGACGCTGGGGTTGTGGCGCTCATCTTGCTTTACTGGCCGAGGGAGCCGGCGTTTGTCCACAGACAGCTTCCGGATCATATGGCCAGCATGACTAAGCCGCTTCTGGTGAACCAGAGCAGCGCACGGAAACGCCGTTTACCTTCCCACCAGAGTGGTACCTATTTATCTACTTGCACTTTGACGTGCTTTCGAATTGCTAGGTTGGCAGGAGCAGGGACTGAGCAACGGGAGCTCACCCCGTCGTGGGGATTTGAACCGCTGACCTTCCAATCGGCAAGGCCAAGAGCCACAGTGGTTTAGGCCACAGTGCCACCTGCGTCCCTGATGCAGTAGAGTTGCCCACAAATGTCATGAAGAAAAGGTGAGCCAAGGTCAACTTCCAATAAACTTGATAAAGTGTAACAGGGTTACCAGACATTTAAAGAAGTCATAACATTCCAGCTAGAGGAAATTATTTTTCTCATTGAACAACTGATTATATTGCCTAGATAAAAATGACTGCTTTGTAGTCCACCTCATATGACAGGAATCCAGAACAATTGTTACTTTGTGGCCATCTAATAATACCAGTAATAATAATTTTTTTAAAAAAATGCAAACACATATCTTTATAGAGCAGCTCTTGAAACAATAAGTTACCAGGTGTGACAAGCAATTAAATTACCTTTTGATATCATGAATGCCATTGTTTTTTAACAATTAGGCTACAATCTGCCAGATTCATTTTAAAACAAGAACATGATTCTTTTACTAACTAGAAGAACTCATGCAGAACCTCCAGAAATTGTGCTATTTTTATAGCCCTGCTCTCTCTTACATAAGTAATCAGAGTCAAGTAATATATTTTTGAAGTTTGCATGTTTCAGAAATGATTTCTGCCATGACTGATTGATTTGTATAACCTGGTTATGTCACTAACTGCAACACAGCACTTCCCCGTCGTCAGCGCTTCACAATAACAAGCTGTATGGCTGCCTACCTTATTTTCAAAAATGATTGCTCCCATTCTTCTCGTGTGGGTTCAAATCACACGTTTTGAATAGAAATTTGCCATAAAATTGTTCATATTAATAGTAAAGATGATAGCTTTAGCAATGGAAAGATAACCAAGTTAGTTTTCTCCCACTTTAAAATCACACCCTAAAACACTAGAGAGGCCATAGGCCATAAGGAATGGAAGAATGTCAATTTTGGTTTCTCTCTGTTTTTCATTTTTACAATCTTAAGTTTGATTGACCAGTTTACAACTTTTAAAAAGTCTGCATGAGATTTCATGCACATTTTTGTGTGTGCATTTCTCTTAATATACCCATTTTTGTACACAGTATTGCCCACGATATATGCATTTCTGCAAGAAATTTTCCCAGACATAATACATGCTCAAGGTGGCACCTATCCCTATCCCTATCCCCCTGGATGTGACAGTGTGATGGCCTGGGAATCCGATTCAGAGGCTGAACTAGAGGAATCCCAGCCTGCACAGGAGTCCCCGCCTCCAGGGCCGGCTGAACTGGGGCAGGGCCTTAATTCTGAAGCGCCTGCACCTGTGCCGGATCCTCAGGAGCAGGCACCAGGTGAATCTACTCTGGCTCCAGAGGTGGTTGAGGACTCAGTGCCTACAGATGAGTCTCCGCCTGGGCCCAGTAACCCTTCAGCCTCTCCTGAACTGCAGAGGCTCAGGGCAGAGAGGCGAAGGGAACTGGTTTCTCCCAGGAGAAGTGCTCGCCTTCAGGCCAGGAGAGGTGGGTCTCCTGGGGGCCGGGGCCGCCCCTGGCCTCAGAGAAGATAAAGGCCAGTCAGCCCGGTCCCAGGTTGCGGGAGCAACGTTGTTGATGAGCTGTTTCGGCCAGCATCTAGTCCTGTTTCCCCCAGAGTTCCTGTCCTTGCCCAGCTTCTCGCTGTGGACCCCGCTTCACCCAAGGAGGACTGTCTGCCGACCCTCAACTCAGGTCCTGGACCTCATCCCACGGTAACCTCCCCCCTGGACCAGCACAGACAGTATGGTCTCTGAGGCTCTACTTAGACCTAGTTTAAATGTGATTGTGACTGTGTGGGGGGTGGGGTGGGGTGGGGAACTTACCAATGTGAGGTTCCACATTAGAATTGGGTTGCCAGAACTTCCATGTGTGGTATAAGCATATGTTCCATCCATGGCCCAGGTGTACCCCATGCTGACATGGTGGTGAGGGCACAAAGAATGCTATTAGGGAGCCTTAGTTCATCTCACAACTATATCATAGCACGTCTCACGTGTAGTGTAAATGTCACAGACTGGTTAAGACCATAGCTGTCAACTTTTCCCTTTTCTTGCGAGGAATCCTATTTGGAATAAGGGAATTTCGCTTTAAAAAGGGGGAAAGTTGACAGCTATGGTTAAGACACAGAGGACTGGCAGGAGGAACCAGCTGGGGAACCCCAAAGGGAAGAAGGCTGAGAGCCAGAGGAGCAGTGGTGGTACGATGATGAGTGATCAGAGGGCAAAGAAGAAGACTGAGGGGAGGTGTGAGCGAGAGGAGTCTGTGGCAGAGAGCAGTCCAAACTCAGAGGTGGAAGCTGAAACAGGAGGGAGACGAAGAGGCAGAGGTGAATTGGGCTGGTGAAGAAGCAAGGGCGTCTCCCTCTCCTGCTGTGACAAGCTCCCTTTCCCCCTGGTCTCCCAGAACCAGGAGAGGCATGAAGAGAGCAGAGGAGAAGTTAGCTTCACATAGGTGCCGTCTCAGATTGCTTGGGGAAAACCTTGAAGAGGAGGGGATTGAGGAGGGGACCTTCAGTCAACTGCTTCATGAGAGCAAGATCTGCCGGAGAAAAGTTGCTGTGCTCATTGGGCCTGACACTCCTGTGCAGATCCTATTTTTGCTAATGAAGTGTTAGCTCCAACTCGCTCAGTGTGGTTTCCTGCTGGTTCGTTCCTGTCAGAAAATAGCTGCTCACTTCCCAGTTTAACTCTCGCTATGGCAGTAGTTGGGAACTGTGGCCCTCCAGATGTTGATACATTCCGGCTCCCATCATCCTCAAACATGGTGAGGAATGATAGGAATTGTAGTTCAATAATGTCTGCAGGGCCTACACTACAGTCTTGGCCATCAAGCCCTTACTAGGGAAACATCCCTGACAGATTCCTTCCCATACTGTGTCATGTTTTCCATGTGAATTTTTCCATTCTTCCTGCAGATTAAAAAAAAATGTTATGGAACTGGTCACTAAACTCTCTTGGACTTCTTTTCCCCCTTCAGATTAGTTTTGATGTCTTTATATTGCATTGTGAGCGGGGGGACTACATATAGTAGATCACCATTCTGCCCGGACGCTGAGGTCCAGCGCCGAGGGCCTTCTGGCGGTTCCCTCATTGCGAGAAGCAAAGCTACAGGGAACCAGGCAGAGGGCCTTCTCGGTAGTGGCGCCCACCCTGTGGAACGCCCTTCCAGCAGATGTCAAAGCGATAAACAACTACCTGACATTCAGAAGACATCTTAAGGCAGCCCTGTTCAGGGAAGTTTTTAACATATGATATTTTACTGTATTTTTGGTTTTTATGGAAGCCGCCCAGAGTGGCTGGGGAGGCCCAGCCAGATGGGCGGGGTATAAATAATAAATTATTATTATATTATTATTATTATCAGCATCTCAAAGTATTCCATCGTTCTCACTTGAAAGGATGAAGACAGAAGAAAAATATTAGGCAGTAGGAGGTAGACCAGTCCTATTTTTGGTTTAAAACTGTTTTTTTTTTCTGAAATCCTCCTAACTCCTAAATTATGCAAAGCCCATTAAGACCCAGAAAAAAATTACAGTCTTTTTCATCTCTAAATCTGTGAGCCATTTATGGTTACTTGTGGGAAAGGAGTAAAATGGAGAGGTAATAAAGGCCTCCATAAAAGAGATTCCATCAGCCTACCGCCCAATTAACTGCACAAGCAGCAAATCATATTTAACACCAATATATTTGTATGCCAGATTGGTACAAAACAGCAAATAGCTTGTGTATAATATAATGGGCTATATTTAAACAAACGTGCTTTCTAAATATTGTAGAAGAAAGACATTCTCGCGGATGGTACCCCCCGCTTTTTCCTTATTTTAAAAAGCCCATTTAATTGTTTAAAAAATGCTTACAGATTAAGGTCAGAGAGTTCCCTCAGCGAAGAAAAATAAAACAATCCTTTCTCGTTTGCATATGTCAATCTATTTAAATGCCTCCAATTTTAAAACTCTTAATTGCCTGTAATTGAAACAAAGCTACAAGAAATGATCAGTTGGCAAAAATAAATGCTTGAGATGTCTAAATCTGGTCAGATGGAAACTGCTTCAATTAAAACTCCCAAGTCCAAGGTCATTTCCCTTAGGAGGCGAGTGTCCTTGGTAAAATAACAAGACTCGCACTTTTGTTTCTGAATAGCGAATCTTAACATTTTGCACATTGAATTTTATTTAAATTAGATGCATTGAAGACAGTTGCTGTCAGCCAAATGACCAGGGTTGCATCCAATGATGCTTTATTCAGAGTAGATACATTTAAATTAAAGAACCTTAACTAGTTATGGCCATACCAAAGGGTTTACTCAGAGGAGGACTAGCATTGGATGCAACTTTGCAGCGAGGAGAGGCTAAACACAGCATTGCCCTAAACGTCCAGTGGTTGCCAAAACCACATAAGTCACATGTCTTTCAGGTTTAATCCTTGACATCTCCAGTTAAAAATATCAGGCAGCAGGTAACAGGAAAGACCTCTGCCTGGGTCCCCATCCAGACTCTGCCAATCAGAAAACACAATGCTAGTATAAATGGACAAATAATCTGACCTGGTATAATGCAGTTTTCTAGGGCTCCATCTGCACCATACATTCAAAGCAGTATCATAACACTTTAACCAGCCATGGCTCCCCTCCCAACAAGAATCCCGGAAACTGTAGTTTGTTAAGGGTGCTGACAGTTATTAGAAGACCACAGTTCTCCTCATAGAACTAAAATTCCCAGAGTTCCCTGGGAAGAGGAATTAATTGATAAACCACTCTGGGAAGAGTCGCTCACATTTGTGACAACACTGGGACTATGTGGCCAGTTTTTGTGATGTGGTAGAATGCATAGCCAGGATTCTGCCTAGTGATTGTTTGAAGAAGAATGGACTAATGAACTGTGCTCTGTTTCAGGAGCAATTCACACGAAAATGCAGTTGAATTTTCATGAAGAGGGTTTTTGTTGTTGTTGTTGTTTGTTTTTTGAAAAATGCAAACTGATGTGAAGAACTGAACTTAAGACTGGGAAAAGGAGAAACCAAGGCTGGATCTAGACACATCAAAGAAGCGTTTCAGGAAAACATGAGAAATTGCATTGGCAAAAATGGAACTCCACAGCGCCATCAGGTGTCACAGCGTTATAATGCATATGCAACGCATGTACAGTGGTACCTCGGGTTAAGAACTTAATTCGTTCTGGAGGTCCTTTCTTAACCTGAAACTGTTCTTAACCTGAGGTACCACTTTAGCTAATGGGGCCTCCTGCTGCCACCGCTGAGCAATTTCTGTTCTCATCCTGAAGCAAAGTTCTTAACCCGAGGTACTATTTCTGGGTTAGCGGAGTCTGTAACCTGAAGCGTCTATAACCCGAGGTAGCATTGTAAAATGCTTTTCCTTTACCAATCTAGCTGAGTCCTGAGAGGAACTGACATTGACAGATCACTATACAAGTGTTACCCCATGCCTTCCAGTTCATTTTCCTGTCATTTTCCTTATTAAAAAACCTCTGACATTCTGGGGAAGCAAGTTTGTTTTGAGAGAATTACGAATCAGCTGTCAGTGCACAGTCTGGATTCGGTAGAATCCCACCTGAAAAGAGTGCCATTCTGGAAGCTCTCCAGAGCCTCGGGCATGCAAGTAACCACCCACAGCACACCCAGTAGCAAGAGTGCCCATAGGTAAAGGAAAAGGTAAAGGTACCCCTGACCATTAGATCCCGTCGTGGACGTCTCTGGGGTTGCGGCGCTCATCTCACTTTACTGGCTGGGTCATGTGGCCAGCATAACTAAGCCGCTTCTGGTGAACCAAGGCAGTGCACAGAAACGCCTTTTACCTTCCCGCCGGAGTGGTACCTATTTATCTACTTGCACTTTGACATACTTTCGAACTGCTAGGTTGGAGCAGGGACTGAGCAACGGGAGCTCACCCCATCGTGGGGATTTGAACCGCCAGCCTTCTGATCGGCAAGCCCTAGGCTCAGTGGTTTAGACCACAGCACCACCCATGAAGAGTGCCCATAGCAAGGACCTATAAGTCTGTTTGCCTGGGCAGGTTCTTCAATTAACCACAGTCCTTCAATGAACCTTCAACATTCATATGGGAGAAGTAAGTTCTTTATAAAGCCATATTACGCCTTCTGTATTTACCATTTTAAAAAATCCTCTTTATGCCTCTCCTCTGAAATCCTTTATTTGTACAGGCCAAAGTACTGGTAATAAAACAAACCTGTTCGGTGGCAGATGGCGAAGAATACAGTGCTGCTGCCGACTTTTCAAAAGTGTGAAACTGGGTCTTTTTTATATAAAAAAACAACTCTATAAGATGTTCAAGAGCGGATATTACTATAAAAAATGCCCAATCTCCCCTGATCAGTTCATATTTCATGTAAGTCCATCCCACTTTTACCTGAAAGATCAAATCTATTAACAACCCAGGCTGCAACTTGTTCTGTCCACACAGCAAACAACTTGAGAACCTGTTGACCTTCTACGTTGACACTTTTGCTTCCCAAATGTCTGATAGCCAAGGTATCCCCCCCCTAAATTAAAACTGGAGTATACTTCCTTCTAAAAAGTTTCACTTTTATGCTCTGCATAGGTAAGATATGCTTATCCTCATCAGAGGCAGTATTTGCAGCAGTTGTTGCGTGGCGAAACCCCTCCCCGCAAGAAATGAAGACACAGGACACATTATTTAAGGTTAATGGGCATAAAAAGGCCACACCTTTATTGATTACAGGAATTGGAAGGTATTGGCCTTAGGCATTGGCTCCTATCGACTACCCAGCATGGAGACTGGGAAGGGTTATCCACCAGCCGTGGGAGTCCTGTTGAAGTACGCCAACTAGGATCCCACGGGTGTCACCGTTCGGGGGCGTGCCGGAGGCCCTTACCTCCCTAGGTTTCGGACAAGGCAACGCCCTCCGGAGTCCTCTACTGGACTACCCCTTTTCATTGGGGGAAGGTGATGGCGCTTCCTTCCCCCCTTCATTTACATAACAATTACCCCTGCCAATGCCTAACCGCCAATACCGAAGTTGTGACGATTGCTACGAGGTAGGCGAAAAAACCAAAAGGCTAAAAGTGCGCCAAGTTGGAAAAATTCCTACCAGGCCCCTTGCTGCGACCAACCGAAGTCCATGGCAAGGTCAAAGCTAGCTAGACCTAAAGGGTGGGTGGGATGGGAAAAAACCGGGCAGCAGGAACGGGGGCAAAAAAGGCAGTCCCTGGGCGCCCTGGCCTTAAATGGGGCCAGGCCACGCCTCCCCTGCCCGCCGATTGGCGGGCCGGGTCTCGGGCACGCCCGGGGATTCCCTCTTCTCGCGGGGGCTAAACCCAGCCCCCGCGTGCGTGGGAAGCGGATGGCCCGCAACGCCCCCTCCTCTCGAGCTTGGAAGTGGCTTTATAACTTCTGCGGGAGAAGCTTCCTAATGTAGAACAGAAGTCCCTATTTTCAACCTTACCGAATGCTTGTGAAATATGAACCACTTATGAACGCCATCTCCAACTCCTCAAAATATTCCATCAACTGTGTCTCCGGAAAATTTTTTACACATCACATTACACAGGTGAATGCCAGTGTACAGTGGTACCTTGGGTTACATACGCTTCAGGTTACATACGTTTCAGGTTACAGACTCTGCTAACCCAGAAATAGTGCTTCAGGTTAAGAACTTTGCTTCAGGATGAGAACAGAAATTGTGCTCCGGCCACGCGGCAGCAGCAGGAGGCCCCATTAGCTAAAGTGGTGCTTCAGGTTAAGAACAGTTTCAGGTTAAGTACAGACCTCCGGAACGAATTAAGTACTTAACCCGAGGTACCACTGTACTGGAAGAAGCAAAGGTCACCAGTGACAAAGCAATGATTCTTTGACATCAACTTTGTTGGACTGGTCATGCTGTGCAGATGCCTGATTATCATCTTCCAAAGCAACTACTTTATTCCGAACTTTAAAATGGAAAGCGTATTGCTGGTGGTCAACAAAAGAGGTTGAAAGATTCTCTCAAGGCAGATCTCTAAAAATGTAGTATAAACATCGAGAATTGGGAAACACTGGCCTTTACCAAAGGTGTCATGGGCTTTGAAGACGCTCGAACTCAGGACAAAGGGAGAAACATGCTAAGAGGAAGGCCTGTTTGGCAAACCCTCAGCATGATCAACTCCCACCCAGAAACCTGTGTCCCCACTGTGGACGAACATGTGGATTCAGAATTGGCCTCCACAGTCACTTATGGACTCACAGTTAAAACCGTGTTCATGGAAGACAATCAGCTACAAGTGATCGCCAAAGAAGAAGAAGAATTTTCATTTGAGAAATGTTGGAGGGTATGTTAGAGCCTGGATGGTATGGAGAATGGGGCTGAAAGATGTTATGTTACTCAAAAACCACAGCGAGTCTGTTGGCACTGAATGGGCATCTCTCTGTGCGAGTGACGGGAAGATGCCACAAGTGAAAATTAGGATGGGAACTGTTGCTAAAACCATTGGTGTTGCAATCTATTTGGATGTGTTTATTTTATTTTCACTTAGGCATTTGGTTAAATTGGAAATAGGGTTTTTTGGGGTGGCTGTTACTTTGCTTATTTATCTTCTGCTAGAATTGTGGTTTATTGGACCTGCTTATATGATTTTGTAATTTTTGCATACTTTTATTACTTTGTTCCCAGCTCTGGGACTGAAAACATTCAGTGAAGAGTGGGCTGCAAATACTGCAAAGAAATAAATATTAAATGGGCACAAGATGTTGGACATAATATTATGTTTGCTGACTGGGAACAGTTATGGACCACAGGTATGAAGTTTATGGCATGTAATGCCTTAAGAGAGAATATTATGAAAATGATTTACAGGTGGTACATGACCCCAGTCAAGCTTGCAAAAAATTATCATTTGCCTGATAATAAATGTTGGAAATGCAAAGAAAATGAAGGTACATTCTTTCACCTTTGGTGGACGTGCCCAAGGATTAAGGCTTTCTAGGAAATGATTTATAATGAAATGAAAAAGGTATTTAAATATACCTTCCTGAAGAAACCAGAGGCCTTTCTCCTGGGCATGGTTGGCCAATTGGTGTCAAAGAAGGATAGAACTTTCTTTATGTATGCTACAACAGCAGCAAGAATACTCATTGCAAAGTACTGGAAGACACAGGATTTACCCACTCTGGAAGAATGGCAGACGAAGGTGATGGACTATATGGGATTGGCAGAAATGACTGGCAGAATCCGAGACCAGGGAGAAGAGTCGGCGGAAGAAGATTGGAAGAAATTTAAAGACTATCTACAGAAATATTGCAAAATTAATGAATGTTAGAATGATGTCGGATAGAAATTAAGTGGTTTCCAGCTGTAATGCTTTAAGAGAATATGGGGGGGGGAGAGAATTAGAAATAGGTTTAAATTTATTAATAAGGATTTGCTGAAATAATAATTTGAATTGGAATACAAAAAAGGGAGGTATGAAGAGGTCTGGGAAATAAGTTAATAAAAAATAAGTAATGGAAACTTTATGTGTTTTTTAATTATTTTTATTTTTGTATTTTTGTTATTATTTTTGTCTTTTTACTTTTTGATTTTTATTGTATTATTATTGAAAACCTTAATAAATATTCTTGGGGGGGGAAACACAAAGAAATAAATATTAACTTCTGCACAGGTCTTGCCGTTGCACTCATATGTTGTATGAGTTGTACTCAGGTGGCCTTACACTGTCTCCTACCTATCTCAAAAGTGGCCCCAGGTCCCTGAGCCAAGGAAGACTCTCACATACCACATTTTAGGTGAGATCTTTTGTGTGTAAATTTCTCTTGAATCTCAAGCTTGGCAATTAAAAGGCAAGCTTTTAAAAAGACTTGAATGAATGGGAAAGGCTTTGGAGGGAAGACATAAGGTTCACCGCATGTGACAATCTTAGAGAAAACATGATGTAGATGTTCTATAGATGGTACCTAACCCCAGCCAAATTGGCCAAGATGTATTTAAAAAGTTCAGAGACTTGTTGATGTAAAAATGGGGTAGGTACCTTTATGCATATGTGGTGGGACTGTAAGAGGATAAGAGAAATTTGGGATTACATATATAATGTACTCAAAAAGGTCTTCAAATTCTCATTTTTTAAAAAAAAAAACCTGAAACCTTTCTGTTAGGTATTATGTCCATGGAAATCAAGAAAAATCTCAGACCCCTTTTCATGTATGCAACCACAGGGGCTAGGATCTTAATAGCAAAGAATTAGAAAGGTGACAATATCCCCACAAAAATAGACTTGCCAGCGAAAATTATAGAGTATTTACAACTTGCAAAAATGACTGAGAGAATAAGACGAAACTCAAATCATAAAGTTAGTAAAGATTGGGTGATATTTAAAGAATACCTTAAAAATTATTGTGACAATGCAAATCTCCTGACAAACCTAGACTGAATCTTGAAACATATAGTGAAATTACATAGTAAAAATTTTATTGATATATAATGGAAAAGTAAAATAATAATGAAATGCGTATAGATTAACAAAATGCAAAAAGTACAATGAGGTGTTTCGGAAGTTAAAAAGGGGTGTTATGTTAAATGAGAGATTGTAAGTTGTGTGTATGCTATTGTATGGTGTGTGTATGCTGTTGTATGTATTGTACATACTGTCTAAGACTTAGTCTAAGTTATATGTAAATTGTTTCTTAATAAAGGTTATTTTTTAAAAAAGACTGTAGTAGCAGATGAAGACCTAATTGTATGTGATGTTGATTGCACATATCACCAAGTCATTTGCTTGGACATTAGTTTTTCTTTACTTCCAGGCATGGGACAATTCTTACGGAGAGGTTTAATACTTCCCTCCACCCCCAGTGCTCTTCATGAAAAATTCCCAGTCTTACTGGGTGGGGAGGCGTTCCCACTGGTATCATTTGGAGTTTGTTTTTCTTAAGCTCCATGCAGAGAGGATTTTCAATGAGATCAGAGAAGGGAAGGGAAGGGTTAAACTTCCCCTAACTACATGCTGTGGTCCCAGTAGAAATCAGGACACACACACCCCATGCCTGTAATTAAATTATAGAATCCAAGGATGTAAATGCACAATTAGCATCACAGACAGCCAGGAGTTGAAATGCAGGCCACCCTCATTTCCTTATCAGTAGTGAACCAGGTCAAAGTCTGATTTTGTTCAGGCAGGAGGCTCTTCACTCCAATTAGGTCTTATTTGTTTCAGCACATTATCTATTTGATTTGCCTTCCTCTGCGGTTTCGAGGCATGTGTTTGAACTTAACTGAGTCCAGATGGTTGTTTGTAGGTGAGGCTGCTATTATTTCAGCCTTCAGATCTGAAAGCATCATTGGCTTCTCTTCAGCAGTTGACTATTAATAGAGCAAATCTGTACATTCTAAAGATATAGCCAGATATCTTTTGTCACAGGGCTGGAACGACAATTTTCCCCCAACGCCTGATGGAGGAGCCACAATGCCCATCACTTACTGCAGATACATAGCCTTTCCACCTCTGTATTCAAGTCAACCAAGGGCAGCATACCCTCCAAGTGTCCCGATATTCCAGGGACAGTCCAGGAATGAAGAAAGCCATGCCGGGTTCTGATTTAATCCAGGAATGTCCCCATTTCCCCTGGTATTTATCCATTGCCTCTCCATGACTTTTCCATGGAAGAATGAAGAGGATCAGCTTGGGAGGGGGGGAGTGAGAACTGTCCCTCCAGTGGTACCTTGGTTCTCAAACTTCATCCATTCCAGAAGTCCATTCCAAAACCAAAGCGTTCCAAAATCAAGGTGCGCTTTCCCATAGAAAGTAATGCAAAATGGATTAATCCGTTCCAGACTTTTAAAAACACCCCGTAAAACAGCAATTTAACATGAATTTTACTCTCTAACGAGACCATTGATCCATAAAATGAAAGCAATAAACAATGGACTTCAGTCACACAATCAATCAGTAGCTGAACTGGGTTCCACACAGTCACAAAAACAAAAAGAGCCGCAAATACAAAAAAATGCAAAATAAACAGCAAAAACAGACAGACCTCAGATTAACACTCAAATCGTCAGTGTAACACTCAAAACAGAAGTGTGGCACTCAAAACAGAAGTGTGGCACTCAAAACAGAGCATGTTTGGCTTCCGAAAAAAGTTTGCAAACGGAACACTTACTTTAGGGTTTGCAGTGTTTGGGTTCCAAGTTGTTTGAGTACCAAGGTATTTGAGAACCAAGGTACCACTGTATTTGCATCTGAGGGATGTTGGAGGGTATGGGTCGCATCTGAAAAGAAACGGGACAGGTTACCCATGCTTTAATTGCTTTTAATGGGATTTATAATGCAATCCTACATGTTCCTACTCAGAGGTAACTCATTGTTTTCAAAGGTGATTACTTCTAGCTAAGCAGATTACAGGCCACTTACCTGAGACTAGGCCCCATTGGATCCACGAAGAATTGCTTCTGAGTAGACACGGTTACAACTGCACTGTTAGTCATTGCTAACTTGGGACAAGAATAGGACAAGAAAAATAGTTTGAAAGAACAAAACATTGCCACAGGACGAGAGGGGGAGATGTTTTCCAGGCATTCCCGTTTGAAGGCAATTTTTCATTTAAGACGTGTGCATGTTTTATGTGTGCTAGTGTGAAAATGGTTTAATTCATTTTTATTAATCCTCATTGTTTGAGTCATGGTAAGAAGCTATTGGGCCATGATAAATCACTTTAGACACTGAGCTTGTTTGCAAAATAATAATAAAAAAAATCCACCCTCGGATTGGAGTTTCATGCCAATATACGTAAACCGACAGGTGGAGGAGTTTATCATCCCGATCTAAAATACATCAGATTACATGAAAATTAAATTTGGACTATAAAACCACCATCTGGAAAATAACAAGGCGGAATCAGTGCAATACGGCAACTAAGTCAGGCTGAAAAGATCAAATAAACATGGAGCCGGTTACAGAGGATGCTGTGTGTCATAAATCACACTGATCCCTGGGTGTGTCATGACTGTCAATAGCCACCCCAAAAATAATTTCAGTGGAGGAATAAACATTAAATATTTACATCTGGCAAACAGCTCGGTCATTCGCTTGCATTCCTCCAGCAAATACAGACTCATAAATTTGAAGCAGCCAAGCCTGTAGCTCCAGGAGTAGGAAATGTTTCCACAGTTCTGCATGCTGTTGTCCCGGGTTCAATCCACTTTTATCTCCAGTTTAGAAATATTTCGGGGCTAGAAAAGACCTCTGCATCGAGCCCTGTCGGCCCGATCAGAAGAGACAATGCTTGGGTAGATGAGCAATAGTTTGACTCAGTGTAGGGCAGGTTCATATTGTTATACATCTATAGGTGCTAAATGTTTGGATTTAACTAATGCTAGGATTTATAATGTTGGGTTGTGGGTGGTGCTGTGGGTTAAACCACAGAGCCTAGGACTTGCTGATCAGAAGGTTGGCGGTTTGAATCCCCACGATGGGGTGAGCTCTCATTGCTCAGTCCTTGCTCCTGCCAACCTAGCAGTTCAAAAGCACATAAAAGTGCAAGTAGACAACTAGGTACCACTCCAGCGGGAAGGTAAACGACATTTCCGTGCGCTGCTCTGGTTCGCCAGAAACGGATTAGTCATGCTGGCCACATGACCCAGAAACTGTATGCCAGCTCCCTCAGCCAACAAAGTGAGATGCACGCCGCAACCCCAGAGTCAGCCACAACTGGACCTAATGGTCAGGGGTCCCTTTACCCTTTACCTTTAGGATTTATAATAGCCAGAATCATGAGTATTTAATATGTGGGTTAGCTGCTGTTAATCCCCTGGAATTTGCCCATGTGAAGAGTTAATTAACTTCCTGCGTTGTGTATTAGACATTGTACTCTTAGCCCAATCAACAAGTGTTAATGAAGGCAGACAGACTTCTTTATGAGGTGACCGCCTGTGGGTGATAAACAGTTAATGAGTTTGGAGCATCAAAGCATTAGGTGTTAACACCACACAGGTTCGAAGGAAATAGGTGTGTGTGTGCGCGTGCAAATGTGAGGCCTCTGCCCAAGGTAGAATAGGAAAGCAGAGAAGTTATGGGCTTAAGAGTTGGGGGTGATGTAACCAGGAAGCAAAGAAAGAAACTGTTAGGCTGCAGGGCTTATAGTTGCTGCTGCTATGGAATAAGAAAGTGCATTTTTGGGTTCTGCAGCTGTGAGTCCCTCCATAAGTAGACTCAGGTTGTAGATATATGTAAATAACCCATATATCATAAAGACATATAGCCTCCACTGTGCTTCATTCCCAGAGGAAACATTAACCCTTTGTAGTCATATCCCCTGGGATTTGTGCGACTGCTCGGTGGAGATTGGCATGGCGTTGGAACAATATGCCGAAGTTACCCATCAGGCTATTGGGCCAGGGGGGAAGAGATGGGTCAGTCATACAACACAACAGCTCTAAACCAAGCCTGCACAGCTTGCGATCTAATGGAGAGACCACACATTGCGACCTGCCAAGAGTTTGGCAACCCTCCTAGTCAGCAGCGATAACAGATCTAGAGACCTTAATGGGTACATGGCTGGCGCGCTTTGAGTACAATACATTCATCCTGATTAGCCACAAGCTGAGCAAACCTGAACTATGTCAAAGGTAGACTCAGAAGTACTAGAGTACCAGAGTACTCTCTTCTAACATGGAAAGAGTATTAGATAATATTCAAGCTACCAAGAATATGCAAATTGGTGTCCTCTTTTATACAGTGGAACCTTGGTTCTCAAACTTAATCCATTCCGGAAGTCCGTTCCAAAACCAAAGCGTTCCAAAACCAAGGCACGCCTTCCCATAGAGAGTAATGCAAAACAGATTAATCCGTTCCAGACTTTTAAAAACAACCCCTGAAACAGCAATTCAACATGAATTTTACTATCTAACGAGACCATTGATCCATAAAATGAAAGCAATAATCAATGTACTGTACTATAAAATAAATAAGACAGCATTGTAGATGATTGAAAATTACAATTAATTTGTTTTCGTACTTGCACTGATGATAGTCATCGTTTGGATGGGGGCTTTTATCCATTTCCACAGTGACTCACTCAATCAATCAGTAGTTGAACTGGGTTCCACATAGTCACAAAAACAAATGAACCGAAAAAGCCTCAAAAACAAAAACGCAAAATAAACAGCAAAAACAAGAGCCCCAAACTTAATCCATTCTGGAAGTCTGTTTGACTTCTGAAATGTTCGAAAACCAAGGTGCAGCTTCTGATTGGTGCAGGCGACCCGGAAAGAATAACCGACAGCCGTATCAGACATTTGGCTACCAAAAAACGTTCGAAAACTGGAACACTTACTTCCGGGTTTTTGGCGTTTGGGAACCAAGGCATTTGAGAACAAAGGTACCAATATATATATATAGTAATGCAGGTCCTCCTTATTGGCAGTGCATAGATGGCTCCCTCTGTTCAGTTCAATATATTTTTCACACCTCACCAGAGCTGCACCACTATCTTCCTAGTTCTATGTAGACATAAGGCTACCTGACTTCTCTCAAACTTGCCTGTGCTCCCTCCTTGCCTCTCACATAGGGTGTATTCCCACTTTTTATTATCGCTATTGATGGTTTATTATGGGGTTATTGACACTGCATACACATACAGAAAGAACAATACACAGGGAACAGACAGAAAACAGTAAGGAACCATTGCCATGTCCTGGCAAGAAGGCATGATCACAGCAAGAAAACAGTCTTCAAGATGCCCACTTCGCAAATGAATTGCCAGATTCTACTGAATTTCTTCCAACTTCCAGAAACTGATTGGCTCAAATAAACTGCTGACCGATTCTTCGATCAGCATACCAGGAGAGAGGTCCTGCTGCTTCAGAATGCAGCTTTAAAAAAAAAAGGTGGCTTAATAGCCTTACCTCTCAGGAAAGTCCCTCCATCTTCAATGTTTTTCATGGTGCAATCCTAAATGCATCTACTCAAAAGTCAGCCCTATTGAATTTCAATGGGACTTGGCATCACCTTGCCAACAAAGGTCCGTATAGTTAAAGCTATGGTTTTTCCAGTAGTGATGTATGGAAGTGACAGGTGGGCCATAAAGAAGGCTGTTCGCTGAAGAATTGATGCTTTTGAATTATGGTGCTGGAAGAGACTCTTGAGAGTCCCGTGGACTGCAAGAAGATCAAACCTCTCCATTCTTAAGGAAATCAGCCCTGAGTGCTCACTGGAAGGACAGATCCTGAAGCGGAGGCTCCAATACTTTGGCCACCTCATGAGAAGAGAAGACTCCCTGATGTTGGGAAAGCTGGAGGGCACAAGAAGGGGGTGACAGAGGACAAGATGGTTGGACAGTGTTCTCGAAACTACTAAAATGAATTCGACCTAACTGCGGGAGGCAGTGGAAGACAGGAGTGCCTGGCGTGCTCTGGTCCATGGGGTCCTGAAGAGTCGGACACGACTAAACGACTAAACAACAACAACAAAGCGAGGTTAGGATTGCAGGCGCAGATCCACAAAGCATTTTGGATGGTTGACCAACACATACACACTTATTATTATTAGGACAGAACTGAGGCTGATTTGTAACTCAAGGCATTTTGGACCCAGGGGAATATCTTGCAGTTTGAAACAAAGTTTCTTGACAGCTGTGTCAGAGAAAATTAATACTGCACTCTGATAGCTTTTCCTGATAATGGGATTACTAAGAAATCTTGCTCAGTATTCACCACAAAAGATTTGGGTGATGAAAGCAGGCTGCACCCACGCCCTGACCATCTTCTCTGAGAGGAAGAGTTCCGGTTGTCAAACAAGCAAGGTCAAATTAATACAGCACCGTGCAGTACAGATAAAAGGAGGATAGGGGCTGCCTTTAAATTTCTGTTTCATGTCGTTCTTACTGTCAGCCTCCTTCAAACAGGGCAAACTTCAGAGAGCTGAGAACTGCTGGAATGAGCAATTGCAGGACCTCTGCAGCCGGATGCCATGAATTGTTCAGAAAAAGTAGGTTGGATGTGCTCAGTAGGACTTAAAGGTAAATTGTAAAGGGACCCCTGACCATTAGGTCCAGTCGTGAACGACTCTGGGGTTGCGGCACTCAACTCACTTTATTGGCCGAGGGAGCCGGCGTACAGCTTCTGGGTCATGTGGCCAGCATGACTAAGCAGGTTCTGGTGAACCAGAGCAGCACATGGAAATGCCGTTTACCTTCCCGCCGGAGCGGTACCTATTTATCTACTTGCACTTTGACGTGCTTTCGAACTGCTAGGTTGGCAGGAGCAGGGACCGAGCAATGGGAGCTCACCCCGTCGCGGGGATTCGAACTGCCAACCTTCTGATCGGCAAGCCCTAGGCTCCGTGGTTTACCCCACAGCCCCACCCGCGTCCCTCAGTGGGACTTACGCCCAGGTAAATGTGCAGCCTCAAACAGCAATCCAAAATGCACTTTCTATGGAATAAGGCCCATTGCATACGGGGAGACTTAATTTTGAGTAGGGATGGATGAAACAGTTAATTTTGTTTTCTTTCAGTTTCACATTTTCCCAGCCATAAACTCAGTTCTCCACACTTCCACTTAAGTTTGTTTTTTTTTCTTTCAAGTCCTTACAAAAATCCATCAGCCCTTTAAGATGAACTTCTCCTGATGCACCTTTTTGCAAGCAGAAAGGTTTATTTATTTTAAAGGAAAAACTCTTCAGGAATGAATCAGATTGTGAAAGGTGCTCATGCACAATCTGCTGCCAGCATCTCAAAATCTATTTTTCCTGTCAGAAAGACAAATTGAGATATATCCAAGGGACAGAGCAGAAGTGGAGAAATCTGCTCATCTTTGGTACAGATGAGTTTACTGTTAAATTTATTAGTTAATGAGACTAACTAAGCATTTTACAGTTCACTGAAGTGTGTTCATAGTTTATGTATGTGAACAGACTGAGTTGATCTGGATGGAAGAATGTAAGAAGGCATTGTTTTCTATTTCTGCCCTGCATACATTCCATGCAACACTGGTGGAATCTAGACACATATAAAAAACGTTGTAAAAATGCCTTTTAAAAAAACATTTTGAAAAATATATTGAATTTGCCATAGCTCACCATCGACATCTAGTGTCACATTTGTAGCTGAGTCCACTGTTTCTACTCCACTGCAGTTCACCTTCTGCCAAAAAACTAGTACATCATTACACTAGCATTATGTTATTCCACCCCATCCATTGCAAAGCAAATGGGTAAAAGGTAAAGGTAAAGGTACCCCTGCCCGTACGGGCCAGTCTTGACAGACTCTGGGGTTGTGCGCCCATCTCACTTAAGAGGCCAGGGGCCAGCGCTGTCCGGAGACACTTCCGGGTCACATGGCCAGTGTGACATCGCTGCTCTGGCGAGCCAGAGCTGCACATGGAAACGCCGTTTACCTTCCCGCTGGTAAGCGGTCCCTATTTATCTACTTGCACCCGGAGGTGCTTTCGAACTGCTAGGTTGGCAGGCGCTGGGACCGAGCAGCGGGAGCGCACCCCGCAGCAGGGATTCGAACCGCTGACCTTTCGATCGGCAAGTCCTAGGCGCTGAGGCTTTAACCCACAGCGCCACCTGTGTCCCAAATGGGAGGGAGGATTTAATCAATTATATACAGTGGTGCCTCTGGTTGCGAACGGGATCCATTCCAGAGGCCCGTTCCCAACATGAAAAGAACGCAATCCACAGCGGCGCATCTGCACACGCGCGGGTTGCAATTCACTGCTTCTGCGCATGCACAAGTGGCAAAACCCAGAAGTAGCCCTTTCTGTACTTCCGGGTCGCCACGGGATGTAACCTGAAAGAACGTAACATGAAGCGGACGTAACATGAGGTATGACTGTATTGTTTGTGGAATGAAAACAACGCCATCAGTGAATACTGAATGTACCGGCAATTGCTGGGCATGTTTCAGACAAGAGATGAATAAGCAAACATCAGCAATTTCTGTTCCCATTTTTGTTTCTAACAGAATTATCCAACATCCTCATTTGAGTGTAACGCGGCAGCTAAAAAAGCCAATGCAATTCTGGGCTGCATCAATAGGAGTATAGCATCTAGATCAAGGGAAGTAATAGTGCCACTGTATTCTGCTCTGGTCAGACCTCACCTGGAGTACTGTGTCCAGTTCTGGGCACCACAGTTCAAGAAGGACACTGACAAACTGGAACATGTCCAGAGGAGGGCAACCAAAATGGTCAAAGGCCTGGAAACGATGCCTTATGAGGAACGGCTAAGGGAGCTGGGCATGTTTAACCTGGAGAAGAGGAGGTTAAGGGGTGATATGATAGCCATGTTCAAATATATAAAAGGATGTCACATAGAGGAGGGAGAAAGGTTGTTTTCTGCTGCTCCAGAGAAGCGGACACGGAGCAATGGATCCAAACTACAAGAAAGAAGATTCCACCTAAACATTAGGAAGAACTTCCTGACAGTAAGAGCTGTTCGACAGTGGAATTTGCTGCCAAGGAGTGTGGTGGAGTCTCCTTCTTTGGCGGTCTTTAAGCAGAGGCTTGACAACCATATGTCAGGAGTGATCTGATGGTGTTTCCTGCTTGGCAGGGGGTTGGACTCGATGGCCCTTGTGGTCTCTTCCAACTCTATGATTCTATGATTCTATGAATGGAATGCTGAATCATACTTCAGGGATACAAGAATGAGGCTACCAGTATTCTTCCCCAAGGTTCCCACACTCTTCACTTCCTTCTCCCTCTTCCTCTGGCAGAGCTCCAAGGAGAATTTCGGAAGTTTTGGCTTCTGTTTTCACACGAACCCGAGCTTGTTCTGTTGTCTGAATGTCTTAAAACTGTGCATAATTTTAACTTTATCAAGCTGGCTTGTTTTCTTTAACCATAGTTGAAATTCATCAGAACATAGGGTTTAGACAACTAAACTGCAGTTAATCTAAAATCTACTATGCAAAGTCATCTTTTGATAAGCTGCAACCCTTTCAAAATGAAGCTCCAAGTTATAGGAGGAGACTGGTCTCCTGATAATTTGATGCAAATACTAGTGAGATCAAGCACTTCAAAAATATTTCCAGCAACAAAGAAGGACATAAATGCAGAACTATGGTACTCACCATTCAGCCTTTTAGATTAGACCTTGGTTCTTTTACTGGCATCCTATTTTTAACAAAGTTGTGTTCTTTTTCTATTTCTTTCTAGTTCAGATAAAGAAAGCCAGTGAGACACCCTTTTGAAATCTCTCTTAAACAGTGACAAGGGTAAATGAAGAGGGAATAAAACGGGCTGATAGGGAAGAGGAAGAATGAACATCTGTGATATAAATGAACAATAAAATGGCTGAGCAAATTTCTGTTTTACGATGTGTTTGGCAGTAAATAACACTACCACCAAACTGCGAATTTCAAACAGAAACAAGAAAGTGACATTTGTATGACACACAAAAGATTTGAGTTTAATATGTTCAGAGTCCAATACATAAATATTAAGAGCTTAAGACTTGTTGACATGAGCCAACAGTGTGACGCGGCAGCTAAAAAAGCCAATGCAATTCTGGGCTGCATCAATAGGAGTATAGCATCTAGATCAAGGGAAGTAATAGTGCCACTGTATTCTGCTCTGGTCAGACCTCACCTGGAGTACTGTGTCCAGTTCTGGGCACCACAGTTCAAGAAGGACACTGACAAACTGGAACGTGTCCAGAGGAGGGCAACCAAAATGGTCAAAGGCCTGGAAACGATGCCTTATGAGGAACGGCTAAGGGAGCTGGGCATGTTTAGCTTGGAGTAGAGGAGGTTAAGGGGTGATATGATAGCCATGTTCAAATATATAAAAGGATGTCACATAGAGGAGGGAGAAAGGTTGTTTTCTGCTGCTCCAGAGAAGTGGACACGGAGCAATGGTTCCAAACTACAAGAAAGAAGATTCCACCTAAACATTAGGAAGAACTTCCTGACAGTAAGAGCTGTTTGACAGTGGAATTTGCTGCCAAGGAGTGTGGTGGAGTCTCCTTCTTTGGAGGTCTTTAAGCAGAGGCTTGACAACCATATGTCAGGAGTGCTCTGATGGTGTTTCCTGCTTGGCAGGGGGTTGGACTTGATGGCCCTTGTGGTCTCTTCCAACTCTATGATTCTAAGACAGGGTTAGGGAACTTTGGGTCCTCCACAGGTTGTTGGACTCCAACTCCCATCAGTCCCAGTCAGCATGGCCAATGGAATTATGGGAGTTGTAATCCAGCAAAACCGAGAGGGTTCCACATCCCTGGGTTAAAAACTGCCTTGGTGCATCAAACCAAAGACAGATTATAATGGATTCCTAATGCATGTCTTGGAAGTATGTATCGTGGGGCCTTGGGGAGAAAGCTGGCCAGGACAAGACAGAGGAGTGGTCACCAGATGAGCCCAGTGGGCTGGCCAGGTCTCTTTCCAGGTCAGAAGGAGGTCAAAGAGAGGATCCTGGGTAAGCCCCTAGTGGATATGTCCCTCCCCTCAGCACATCTCCCCCTAGCAGTCCTCACAGTGTGAGGCATGGACTCCACCTCCATCTTTGGAGCTGCCCAAAGCTGATTCTGGCTGATTCCACTTTGCCTATCACACCTCCATCTCCAGAGTTGTCAGAAAGTCTGCCCAGCCTTGTCTCTCCGGGGTGTGTTTGTTGTTGCCCCATCTGCCCTGTCTGTCTCTGAGGAGGCAGTAGTGCACCTCCTCTGTCACCTAAGTCATGGAGATGCCCATTCAGACATGAGCAAAAGGGGCTGGTTCAGCTTTCTTGGTGTTGTGCCAAGGTGTCTGCCCCAGTCTAAGGAACAGAACTGCTTGCCAGACTACCTCCATCTCTTATAACAGGCTGGCAGAGGGTGTGTTGTTGTTGCATTGATGTCTTTGCTTGTGCAGCCCAGTGTAGCACCTGCTGAGCACCTGAACTGCATTGTGGCAATGTACCTCACCAATCTGAGCACTGAGTTTGAGCTCTTCATTGAGGGGGGTGGGTTCACTGGGTTCAGTGTAGCTTATTCACAAGTAAGTGTACATAGGAGTTCAGCCCTTGTACACCATTCTGCTTCTGACATAATTTAACACGATGCACCTAGTAGAATGAGACAAGTGTCTTAGGCAGTGGGCATGAGAGAGGTGCCAACTGATGCAATACAAGGCCCCTCTTTGAGAGGGCCAGTGTGGTGTAGTGGTTAAGAGCGGTAGTCTCGTAATCTGGGGAACCGGGTTCGCGTCTCCGCTCCTCCACATGCTGCTGCTGGGTGACCTTGGGCCAGTCACACTTCTTTGAAGTCTCTCAGCCCCACTCACCTCACAGAGTGTTTGTTGTGGGGGAGGAAGGGAGAGGAGAATGTTAGCCGCTTTGAGACTCCTTAAAGGGAGTGAAAGGCGGGATATCAAATCCAAACTCCTCCTCCTCCTCCTCTTCTTCTTCTTCTTTGCCTTAGTATTGGACCCCCTGCCACCCTACTGGGGCTTCTGCTACCACCACTCGCCTGCCTGATGAAGCAAGGGTCTCCAACACCTCCTTTACCATCTCCTTTCTGCCTCATTCTGAGGAAGAGCCAAGGTGTGGGGTCGTTCCTCAGAGGGAGGCATTCTGGGTTCAGGTGACTAGGAAAGCACCTGTGCTGCTGCTGCTGTGTTTTTGCTGCAGCATAAATAATGGCTGTTGAAACTGCCATGACTAGAATTCCTCTCTCTGAGGAAAGGATGCCCTTTTCAATGTTCATTTTTCCTCCCGGTCTTGAGCCCGTTGCCCTTGGGTGGTTCTGAATATTACGAGAGAAGGAGGAAAGGTTATTTCTGACTAGTCCCTCTATACCATTTGCATTTTCTGATTTATAAATGTAACATTTGAAACTGATGAAGAATTCTTATCTCCTTCTTAATCCTAAAGCATGTGACTCAAAGACTTAAAACTCTTTTGCTGGACAGTGGAAGAATCCAAGGGCTGCCAAAGTTAAATTCTCCTATGTATCTAATATAAGGCCTCATTTTGCTTACTGAGACTTTGCTTCTTAACTCCCTTCACTATTATATTTTTGCAACCAGATGGCCAGTCCAAATGTGTTATAGGAGCAGGCTGTTCTCCTGATAATTTGGTGTAAATACTTGTGAGAACAACCACTTGAAAAAATATTTTAAGTGACAAAGAAAGCCATAGAAGCAGAACTGTGGTGCTCAACGTTTGACTTTTTAGACTTCAATGATCAATGGACCCTTCCTTTGTCAATCCACAAAACACTGAAGGGGGAGGTGAGCATTTCCCTGCCTTTTCTATTATGCTTCAGTGGCAGGGATTGCAAAAACATCTCAGTTCAAACATGCAATTATTTGAAGCACATGTTTGGGGAAGCTCGGGTCTGTGGGCCAAATGCAGCCCCCAGGATTATCTGACCCTTGAAGCTCTCCCAGGAACACATCCCTCACTGGTCATGGTTTGAACCACAAGTGTTTTTGCCTGGCTAGAATATAGGTTGAAGCAACCGAAGTGAGAAAGGCGACAACAAGTGTAGTAGCAGCAACAGCAGCAAGTGCTGAGAAATCAGCAGTGGTGACGAGGAGACCACGACGAAGATCCGCTCAGAGTAGCCAGGTGGTTGGCACCTAAAGGAAACTGGAATGGAGGGCTGTGTGGTTTGCATCCCAAAGCACACCTTCTCAGAGAGTCCATCTGAAGTTCATGTGGAAGAAAGAAGCCAAACGCATGGAACGTGCTATATAAATAAGCTCTGTGAAGATTTTTTCTTCCTCGGCTTCAAAGCCAATCACTGTCCGGCAAGAACCCTGTGATGCCTTGATGCTCAGCAGGCTGCATTGTCAAGCCACTTGAAGATGACTGGGGCCTGTCCTAGCATCTATTTCAGCTTTCTCAAAGAGCTAGATTTAGTTCCATCAGCAAGTTTCTGTCGACATTAGAGGAGCCAACCTGGATCAGGCCAGTATTATGTTCTCAGAGTGCCCGCCACATGTCTATGCAAAGCCCAGAAGCATGACATGAGCTCGCTCCCGCTACCTATCCCCAGTATTCACTCTCAATGTGTGAGGTTACCATTCAAACCGGATCACCCACTGCCTCAGTGTGACATCAGGGAGCAATCCTGGTCAGCTGGACCTGGACTGCCATCAATTCAGTGTGCATATGAAATTCAGAGCAAAACCAGATTAGCAGTTTCTATGTCGCTTTGATAACAGGTGGCCATTGAGCTCAATTAGACACTGCAAACCAAAGCCCAACCCATTTTGTAAAAGATGCATGCTAATTCAACCCTTTGTTGATAGAAAAAAAAATACTGTATTAATCTGATTTGGGGGTCAAATGTACCCATAAAAATAAAATATCAGGAGGAAGATATTGAGTATAGCTGTTTGCAACAACAACAAAAACGTGTCTTTATTGACAATTCCCTCTTTTCCAATAATATAATTTTAAATGAACCATTAGGGTTAGTAGTACTCCACAGCATTAAGTAAATAAATCTATAAGAATTGGGAGTGCAGGGTCTAATTGACCCTATATTTTAAAATATAAAACACTATATTGTGCTATCAACATATACTGTACTTACATAGCAGTTATAATTATACGTATAACAGTGCAATCATTATGAGCTGAGATTTACCTGTAGCAACAAATCTAGCAGACTTGCAAGCTGTAGCACATGCCACCTGAGCAGCAAAGGCACAACTGCATGAGAAGGACAGACAAAACAGTTATTTGGAGCACATCGTGGGTGTATTTTGTGTCATTGAGTTGACCACAGAGATGACATCTGGCCCTTTCCTTGGCACCAGGCCCAACCACTTCTGAGGCTGTCTCTCAATGTCCCCAGCCAGATGGCTAGGTTTCTAGACTCAACTGGGGCTTGATTAAGTATAGTCACAGCTCTAACAGGAAGATCCTTCTTTTGGGATGTTCACACCACTTTGGTGCCAAACCATATAGGCATTTAAATAGGCGGGCCCTACTATGTTTTAGTGGGCAGGCAGGATGATAGTGGCCACCATTTGTTGGAAATGATCTGGTTACAAGTGTCTGCACTACCTTTAATTGTATTAAGGAATTGTCTCAGGTTTGAATTTGCAGCCTGAGATTGCTGCATCTTACATACTGAAAAAAATGAGAATCGTTGTTCTTCCTTTCTTTGACCCTTAATTTACAAGTGTCATATTTTCTTGAAAATCCCAAATGTTGATGCTTCTGGGTTTGTGGGCATCAACCCAGGTTTGTGGACATCAACCCCTGGGTTTGTGGGCATCAACCCAGATGCTTCTGGTTTCTGGGTATCAATTCTTCTGTTCTACCCAGAATGCTGGAAATGTGTTGTTAAGTCTCTCAACCATTGTCAGACCAGTTTCAAGTTGCAGACAAAGATGCTGGGCAGCATCAATAGGAGTATAGCATCTAGATCAAGGGAAGTAATAGTGCCACTGTATTCTGCTCTGGTCAGACCTCACCTGGAGTACTGTGTCCAGTTCTGGGCACCACAGTTCAAGAAGGACACTGACAAACTGGAACGTGTCCAGAGGAGGGCAACCAAAATGGTCAAAGGCCTGGAAACGATGCCTTATGAGGAACGGCTAAGGGAGCTGGGCATGTTTAGCCTGGAGAAGAGGAGGTTAAGGGGTGATATGATAGCCATGTTCAAATATATAAAAGGATGTCACATAGAGGAGGGAGAAAGGTTGTTTTCTGCTGCTCCAGAGAAGCGGACACAAAGCAATGGATCCAAACTACAAGAAAGAAGATTCCACCTAAACATTAGGAAGAACTTCCTGACAGTAAGAGCTGTTTGACAGTGGAATTTGCTGCCAAGGAGTGTGGTGGAGTCTCCTTCTTTGGAGGTCTTTAAGCAGAGGCTTGACAACCATATGTCAGGAGTGCTCTGATGGTGTTTCCTGCTTGGCAGGGGGTTGGACTTGATGGCCCTTGTGGTCTCTTCCAACTCTATGATTCTATGATTCTATGCCTAAGGCAGTCCTCCACAGCATACTTTTCAATATCTTCCCACAATCTAGGGGTGGCTCACCTGTGGTTCTCTAGATGTTGTTGAACTATAACTCTCATCATTCCTGACTATTAGCCCTAATGGGAGTTGGAGACTATGAATATCTAGAGGGCCACAGGTTAGTTGCCCTGCTATAAACCAAGGTAAGGGCTGATCTAAAGGAACTTGATTGAGAATTGCCGCTAAGCCTGGCCATCTACTAAGGTGATAATGCAGGGTTCTTGCAAACATTTGCAGGTGACCACAGAAGCAGAATCACTAAGGACTATTCAGCATGTACTCTGGAAATAACTCTGTTTTTCTGAATCACAAAGGAGCAGTGGCATAGCATGTGGGACCAGGGGTTGTTATGGGACAAAATTGTTAGGAGCTGCAAAATTTCAACCCCCGATACTGCTTAAATACAGCTGTGTGCTTCCGTCACTGGGCTCTGTTGAAAACGGCTTCTCCATGCAAATCAGGAAGTGACCTCTCCAGACAATGGAACAACAACTCTTCTTTTCTTATCTCTCTGGGGCTGCAAATTCCTGGGTGATGTGGACCTCGTTAGGCAGTTGAATGTGCATGCATACTCTGTCTGTTTCCTTCTCTCCCACTCACCCCTCCATGTGCCCCCGGATACTGGCAACCCCTGCTACACCACTGCAAGGGAGGTTGTAACTGACAAACATGTTTTTAAAATTAAATCTTTGAAAAGGCATTTGTTAACCGTGGGTCCCAGCAATCTCTAATACTGTTTGCAGTGATATTAATAAAATGGAGTAATTTATCTATTACAACAATGTATTTTTTGCTAACTTTTCTGCCCCTTTCTGAGAAGAAAAGGAAAGGGTCTGGGCTAAGCATTTATAGGCACAAAAAGTAGCTAACAAATAGCATTTTGTCGGGTCCCTTTGACACATGTACACAACCAGCACAAAATGATGTTAGAAATAAATGCTTTGGTTTTTCACTAAATTTAGTAGAGCTGAAACAACATATGGCAATGCACCTCTTCATCCTGGTTGAGGAATGCCTGGAACATGGAGTTATGGGAGACTTACCTAAATGTTTTCAAGGAGTCGTCCCCCGTCCCCCCAGCACTGTTGGGGAACATTTGACCTCAGCTTTCAGCTTTCAATGGGAGCTTAGCTCCCCCAAGTCTAGAGATATTCCACCCTGTTAACACTATTTAGTCCATGATTCCACTAAACGAAACTGGGGCAGATACATTTTCATCTATTAAGATCATTTGCTTGATTGCACATTAAGGACAAAACCCGAAAACTGCTTACAACTGACAGGCTGACATTTTTTGCCCAGAATGCCAGTGTTGGGTAATATTCAGCAGAACCCATGCACAAAGCATTGAAAAGAACTGCTTTATTCTCAAGGATATTGACAAAATGAACACTTCTTTTACCATGGGACTTTTGGAAGACCAGCCACCAGGCTCGTCATTTCATATGGGGGGGGGGGATTTTCAGCAAGGTTAAAAGATCCACAATGTGTTGTGGCTTTTACTTCTTCTATAACACCTAATAGGCAAAGCAATATTATCAAACACAGGTCAAAAGTCATGTCTGTGTCACTGATTGAAGCCAAGAAATTTGTGGCTGATAAACAGTAGTCACTGTGCCCTCATGTCCTGCCTAAATACAGTGGTACCTTGGTTCCTGAACGGCTTAGTCATCAAACAAATTGGCTCCCGAATGCCGCAAACCTGGAAGTAAATGTTCCGTTTTGCAAATGTTTTTTGGAAGCCGAACATCCAACGCAACTTCCATGGGATTCCAATGATGAAATTAGTGTCTGGGGGTGGGTGGGCAGATTTTGAGAAATTGGCAAAATGTCTGTGACAGGGAACTGCCATCGGAGCCAGAGGGAGAGGGAGAGCTCCAGAGGGATTCCGGAGAGCGTCCCGGGAAGGAGAAAAGCAGCCCATCTTCTGGGGAAGGAAATCAGCGTAGCACCAGTGGAGAAGGGGGGCAGATGGGGGAATCGGTGAGGTGGCTCCATGACTCCTCACCAGGGACCAGCGGGGAGAGCACGGGTCCTCTGCTGCCCACACCCTCCCTGCGCAGAAGGCGTCCGCGCAGGGAGAGTAGGCGGAGACTAGGCGTCAAAGAGCTTCTTTGCTGGAAGAAGTTCAAGAAACGCCCACTGGCGGATTCTGCCAGTGATTGAGACAGCCACGGGCGAGTGGCTGTCCGGACAGAAAGGGTTCACTCAGGGAACCCAGCCAGGTGTGGTGCCGATTTACGCACGAGCAACCCCTAGAACCATGACAGTCTGGGTTTTTGAAACTTTCCCCCCAAAAGCTGAACAAGATTCTTAGGGTGATTCCCGGCCCAAAAAAAGTTCAGCAACTTTCCTTAAAAAAGGCTCAACAACTTTTTGTGTCCGGATTTTTACTTCTTGAAATATGGCAACCCTATAAATGGTGCACTGAGAAGTCATTCCCAGAAACAGACTGCCTGGCCAGTGGAGGGTGGGTGGCTGTGTCCAGTGGCGTAGCGTGGGGGGTGCCAGGGGTGCCGGCCGCACCGGGCGCAACATGGGCGGGGGGCGCACTCGCACTAGCAGCTCTCTGCCCCTACTAAAATCCACGGGTTAGGGAGCCCGCGCTCGCTCGGCTTGGCGAGGAGGTCGCGGAAGGGGGAGAGTGAAGCCTTCTGCCGCGGGCAAAAAAAGGAGAGGAAGCCGGGCGGGCGGGCGGGCTGGCTGGCTGGGGTCTGGCTGCGCCTGCTGCTGCCGTTGCCGCTGCTGCCGGGCTTTGACAGCTTGGCGAAGCGGAGGGAGAGGAGCTTTATGGTAATTGCGGCTCTCTCTCCACTGGCCACCTGGGTAGTGAGCCGAGCTGAGCAGGGAGTCTGGCGTGGGGCGGGAAGAGACTTTCCCCCCTTTTTTCCACCTCGCCTGGTCAAAAAGGAGAGTGGAGTCTCCTCAGGGTGCCCTCAGGCAGGGCAGGGCAAGGCAAGCAGAGCGAGGAGGAGAGAGAGGGGAAGGGGGGGGAGCAGCCAGGAAACGCCGAGGTGTGGAGGGGGAATCAATTAAGGAGAGAAAGCGAAAAGCCTTGGAGAAAGGGAAAAAAGGAAAGAAAAGAGGCAGCTCCGGGAGAGCGCGGGGAAAAGAGAAGCCTCGCTGCTGCTGCTTGGGAGAGTAAATTACTGTACTTGCCTTGCCCCGGGTTAGGGGGCGCAAATTACTTGCCTTGCCCCGGGTTAGGGGGCGCAAATTACTTGCCTTGCCCCGGGTGCTGATAACCCACGCTACGCCGCTGGCTGTGTCCCTGGGAAAGATGGACCTCACAGCGCTGAGGGTGCCAGGGCTGTTTCCATCCAAACTCAGAAGACTTTTTGCTCCCCGGCTGTCTGCTTCTGCCCCCCCTCCTTCCCTCCCCCTGACAAACTGACTGCTCCCTTGAAGCAACTTAAATTGTAGCACTTTTACCGTCATTATTTCTAATAGGTTATTTAGAACGCAGCACAAAAAGAGAAGGACAATAGAAACTTGTTACTGTTAAAAGGGTGTACAGGCTGTACCCAGGCTATTGTTTAGCACCAAACATGACATGCAGAATAAATAATCTTAATCACGGGGAGGTGGAGAACTTCTCATCTTCTCCCCGTCTTGGATGCTATCTGAATAGACAAGAAAGTGGCTCATTGTCAACCTTCGTATCTCTCCAAGAGATGGGGCGCTGCCAGATATTGGCTTTTTTGCTCCCATTTGCTCCGTACAAATAAAATACTACTGAATGCAACCTGGGCTCTTTCTGAAGGAATTATCGATATGTGTCCTGGGAGTGGAGTCTTTAAGAAAACATCTCTAAGAATGCCAGACTGTGCCTTAAGGGCCTCCCCCACTCTTGGGCTGCGATAGAAGTTGCTTTTTTGAAGCCCCAGGGCTGTTGCAGAGAGGCCGAGGTGAGTGAAGATTACACAAAGCAGGAACAAGCAAAGCCAACTAAGGGATTGGGACAGATGGGGTCCTGCCCAGGGGGCCAAGCCCAGCTGGGCATAACCAGAAAGTATGTAACTGCAAAGCACGGGGGGCGGGGGCGGAACAGACAGAGAAGAGAGAAAACCAGGAGCAGAAGTCTAGTGAAGAAGAAGTGATGAGCAGAGGCACAAGCTACTCTACACGTTACTCAGCAAACGTGTTGGCCACAGCAATCAGGCAGAGGGCCTTCTCGGTGGTGGCGCCCGCCCTGTTGAACACCCTCCCATCAGATGTCAACTACCTGACTTTTAGAAGACATCTGAAGGCAGCCCTGTTTAGGGAAGTTTTTAATGTTTGATGTTTTATTCTGTTGGGAATCTGTTGGGAGCTGCCCAGATGGGCTGGGGAGACCCAGCCAGATGGGCAGGGTACGAATAAGTTGTTGTTGCGGCTGCTGCTGCTGCTGTTCCATTGCTATTTGCAGAGTTTAAATATCAGGCATGTGTTCCCTTAAAAGGGGTGTGTTAGGGACCTTTCAGGGTGGTTGTGGAATCCACAGGGTTGTGTGGAATCCTTTAGTCTAATATTGGGTTGGGGTGAAGTATGGTCACAGGGCACAGTATTAGAGGGGTCTAGTACACTGGTGGCCAAACTTGGCCCTCCAGCTGTTTTGGGACTACAGTTCCCATCATTCCTGACCACTGGTTCTGTTAGCTAGGGATGATGGGAGTTGTACTCCAAAAACAGCTGGAGGGCCAAGTTTGGCCACCACTGGTCTAGTCCAGAAGCCAAATGTGGGGGCAGACAGGCCATAGAGCTTCTATCAGTGGCCTTGGAGGGCCACCAAGATAGACCGATGTCCTAAGGAGGTCCCAAAACCCCAGACACGACCCTGCTCAATAGATATACACCGAATGCCTGGGCCAAAGCAGACTTAAAGCTGTAATCAATAAAAGTTGTGGCCAATTTTTAATCCCATAAAATTGTCTTGTGAGGTATGTTGCACATAACATTGGACAACAGGGGCAAGGCAACTGCTTATATACATTTCTGAAGGCCTGGGCCACTCCCACTCCCAACATGATTGGCTGTCTAAACTTCCAAGCTGTGAATCATGACCCAGAGTTCAAGGGCCAATGGCAGAGGCCCAACTCCTGAAATGCTCTGTGATTGAATATCATGTTTGAATCAGAACACAGGGGCTCAGAATCCTTAGTCCAGACTCAAGCTCAGGCAAACACAGACCACTGAATACATAACAGCGACCATGAACTTTTTTTTTTTGTTTATCTGTCATGATCTGTTTATCTG